>NC_041382.1:719405248-719414657 GCF_002162155.2 Triticum dicoccoides | reverse complement strand
AGGCCGCGCCTCCAGCCGCCCCTCGCCGCCGACGCCAGCCGCGCAGCCCCGCGCCCGAACCTCCTCCGGCGAGCCTCCCCGCAGCCCCGGCGTCCTCTTCCTCCGACGATCCTCGACGTCTCCGCTAAGAGCTCCGGCGAGCTTAGTTATGGCCTCGGTTCGTGCGCCGCGAGGAACCCTAGATCTAGCGGTTGACTTTCCCCCCTCTCCAGTAATTTTTTTGCAAACTTCATCATGCTATATCTCCGCATTTGTAGCTCCGTTTTTGGCATATAGCATATCAAAATGTTCGTCTCAGAGAGTACATCATTTCATCTCATTGCATCATTTTCATTTAAGTTCATCTTGATGCCCGAAATGCTATTAGAAGAGTGGTACTTGAGATATTTGTCAGATCTGCTGCTCCATTTAGATATTTGTCATTTTTGCCATAATTACTGTGTGCATGTTATGCCCAGGTGCTCTACATATGTTTTGTTAAGGATTTTGCCATCTTTCCATAGGTGCAACCCATGTATTTTTGTAATATGTGTGGTGACTAGCACGAGCTTGCACAGTGAGGCACTTGGTAATGCTGATTTCAGGGACTTAACATTTCCACTAAGTCCTTGAGCTGTTTATCTCATATGGCCATATGTTCATGTTGTTTCCTAGTGATCCGTGCCTCGTTTGAGGATGATCAGTAAGGATGTTTTGTTAATCTTGTAGTGCTCTATCCATCCATGTCTTTATTTGAAATTATGGAGCACACTAGCTTGAGTCAATCGAGCTCTACTTTTGTCATTTCGTGAATCTGGGCAGATTGTCTACTTGTTAGCGATTTTGCCGATGATGTTGTAGTTGATCCGTGCATGCTATGGTATTGTTCTTTCCATGTCTAGCTTGCATTTTGTGTATTCTTGATGGGTGTATGCTTAGATTGTCATGACTTGCTTTGTAGTGAGTGCATCGAGCTCGTAAACATGCCTACTTGATATCTGTTTCAGCATGCTCCAGTTTTCACTAAGTCTGAGAACTGATTATGTTTTTGCCATGTTCACATGCTTGCAAATGTATTTTCTGATCCCTTTTGGCTCAAGGTCACTGAGGGACTTTTGTTAAGCTCTTTGAGTAGCTCCATGTCATGCTTTACTTTGCCATGTTCAGGTCCTGTAGCATATTATTTTCATGCTATGAAGAGTGCTATCTGATCTGAAATTCCAGACAAGTGCTAATTTCACTAAGTCTGAAATCTGTTTACCAAATGCAATTTTGCCATGCTTGCTTGAACCTGTTAATGGATGAATTGGCCGTAGCTCAGTGCTAGACTTTTGTTAAGCATCATGAATGGTTTCCTTCCATGTTTTTTGTTGCCATGTTTGGGTGCTGTAGCATGTTCATCTTGTTGCATTTAGATGACTACTTGCTGTAAATCGCAGACCGGTGTCATATTTGAATTGCTTGCCATTTTCAAACCGTAACTTCGATTCCAGCGTTCTTTATATCGTTTTCAAGTGATTTCATCTCATCTTTCAAGTGGCACACTTGGATTTCCAAGTTGAGGCCAGGTTCATGCATTCCTTGTCAAATCTTGCATATGCATCCCGCATCGCATCCCGCATAGCATACCATCCTTGCATCATATTGTTTGAGCTTTGCACATGGTTGATTATGTTCCGTTTGCTTGTTTGTCTTGTTTGGGTAGAGCCGGGAGACGAGTTCGCTAACGTGGAGCCCGTTGAGTTTGCTTTCGAGGATCCAGTCAACTCTGACAACTTTGCAGGCAAGATGATCATACCCTCGAAATCACTACTATCTTTGCTTTGCTAGATGCTCGCTCTTTTGCTATGCCATGCTACGATGCCTACCACTTGCTTTCAAGCCTCCCAAATTGCCATGTCAAACCTCTAACCCACCATGTCCTAGCAAACCGTTGATTGGCTATGTTACCGCGTTGCTCAGCCCCTCTTATAGCGTTGCTAGTTGCAGGTGAAGATTGGAGGCCGTTCCTTGTTGGAACATTATTTACTTGTTGGGATATCATTATATTGCCATGTTATCTTAATGCATCTATATACTTGGTAAAGGGTGGAAGGCTCAGCTTCTCGCCTAGTGTTTTGTTCCACTCTTGCCGCCCTAGTTTCCGTCATATCGGTGTTATGTTCCTGGATTTTTGCGTTCCTTACACAGTTGGGTTATAGTGGGAACCCCTTGACAGTCCGCCTTGAATAAAACTCCTCCAGCAATGCCCAACCTTGGTTTTACCATTTGCCACCTAGCCTTTTCCCTTGGGTTTCGCGGACTCAAGGGTCATCTTATTTTAAACCCCCGGGCCAGTGTTCCTCTGAGCGTTGGTCCAACCTAGAGCACCGTGCGGGGCCGTCCCGTGGCAACTTCGGTTACATTGGCTCCCCTATGCTTAGCTTATCCGGTGTGCCCTGAGAACGAGATATGTGCAGCTCCTATCGGGATTTGTCGGCACAGCGGGTGGTGTTGCTGGACTTGTTTTACCATTGTCAGAGTTGTCTTGAAGAACCGGGATACCGAGTCTGATCGGAACGTCTCGGGAGGAGGTCTATTCCTTCGTTGACCGTGAGAGCTTGTCATGGGCTAAGTTGGGACTCCCCTGCAGGGATTTGAACTTTCGAAAGCCATGCCCACGGTTATGGGCAGATGGGAATTTGTTAATGTCTGGTTGTAGATAACTTGAACCTTAATTTAATTAAAACGAATCAACAGTGTGAGTTACCGTGATGGTCTCTTCTCGGCGGAGTCCGGGAAGTGAACACGGTGTTGGAGTAATGCTTGCGCAGGTTGTCCTCTAGTTTCTCGCTCGCGCTTTGCCTCCTCTTCTCGCTCTCTTTTGCGAACAGGATAGCCACCATATATGCTAGTCGCTTACTACAGCTCCACATATTTTTACCTTGCCTTACCTATTAAGCTTAAATAGTCTTGATCGCGAGGGTGCGAGATTGTTGAGTCCCTGTGGCTCATAGATTACTTCCAAACTAGATGCAGGGCCTGATGTTTCTGCTCCAGATGACGCGCTTGAGCTCAAGTGGGAGTTCGACGAGGACTCTCAACGATACTACGTGTCTTTCCCTGATGATCAGTAGTGGTGCCCAGTTGGGGGTGATCGGGACCGTGTCGCATGTTGGGTTATCTTTTATTTTGGCACCGTAGTCGGGCCATGAGTGTTTGAATGTTGTAATGCTATTTATGTACTTTGTGTGACGTGGCGAGTGTAAGCCAACTATGTATCTCCCTTTTATTATTTATATTACATGGGATGTTTTGATGATTGCCTAACTTGCGACATTGCTTTCAATGCGGTTATGTCTCTAAGTCGTGCCTCGACACGTGGGAGCTATAGCCGCATCGAGGGCGTTACAAGTTGGTAATCAGAGCCTTCCCCGACCTTAGGAGCCCCATTGCTTGATCGTTTTTAGCCGCCGAGTTGTGTCTAGAAAAATGTTTTGAGTCATTTCAGAATTATATATCGGAGAGTTTAGGAATTCTTTTTACTTCCCAGTCTCCTCATCCCTCTGGTAAGGCATCCTGACGTAGAGTTTTGACTCTTCTCTTCTCAAATTTCACTAAATTTTTCTTAGGATCACGTGGGTATCTTGGAATCGTTCCGATGGTTTTATGACGAGAACATTGTCTTGGTGCCTCCTGTCAGGGGTTTTGTGGAAGTGTCCCGGGGAGTTGAGCTCTGAGGTGTTGTCGTCATAATTTTATTGTTGCAGTTCTGGAATACCTGAGTTTAGTACGTCGACATAGAAAATCTCTTTTATGCAGTTCGTTGGTGAGATAACCTCGACGCCACCCAGTACTGGGGCGGGAGTTCGGGAGTATCGCCATAACTTGTATAACGGATTCTTTTCGAAGGTTGAGGTAGATGGTTTCCGAAGTTTTTCTTGGTTATGTGTTGAAGGATGGATACAGCTGGATGTAGGATTTGCTAGTTTGGGTGAGATATTATGCTTCCCCTGTATCCCCAACACTTGATTGCATAACCGGAAAGGTTCGGGAGTTTCATAGGTGGGAATTCTTGTAGCTCTAGTTCTTCTTCCACGGATATTTGGTTTGAGATTGGGATTTCTTACCGAGTATTCGTTCTTGATCTGTACCTTGTTGATTTATTTCTCTACCTAAATTCTAAGTGGCTTCTCAATTTATGGATATGTGACCATTTCAAGAGGGATGCATTCGTTCATTTTGTTCGGATGTGAAGACTATATGTTGCAATTTTCATTCCGTTGGATTCAGCTTCATTTTATCTGTCAATGTGCTAACGGTGGTCAACCTCTTCAGGATGGCTCCCGCTAAGAGCACCAATCAGAATCAGAATCAGGATCCGCCACCACCTCCACCTCCTCCGGAGGCATGGCAAGTTGTGATGGCCGCAACCAATGCAAACACACAGTTGATCATGCAAATTCTTCAAGAGCGCAATCAAGGCAACCAAGGGAACCAAGGCAACAATCAGAATCACTTTGCTACACTCAACCAGTTCCTTGCTAACGAGCCAAAAACTTTCAGCAATTGTGTTGAGGCAACTAATGCTGACGATTGGCTCGTGGATCTGTGCAAGCATTTCGAGTGCAGTAACGTCAGGCCTGAGGACTTCGTCAAGTTCGCTTCCTTCCAACTCAAAGATCAAGCTGCAGAATGGTTCCAGCTGTACAAGGATTCCAGAGGTGGACGTGCAATTACCTGGGATGAATTCCGTCAAGACTTCAAAGCTCATCATATCCCTCAGAGCATGGTTGAAAGCAAGCGTGAAGAATTCCGCAACCTGAAGCAAGGCTCTTTGTCTGTCTATGACTACAACAAGTTGTTCCAGAAGCTCGCCCGCTTTGCTAAGCAGGACGTCCCTGATGAGAAGAGCATGATATACCAGTTCAGGGGTGGTCTCAGGGAAGAAATTCAGCTAGCTCTTGTTCTCTTTGAGCCCTTGAGGTACGATGAGTTCTACAACATGGCATTGAAGCAAGAGGCCGCTCAACTGAGGTGTGATGCTTCCAAGAAGCGAGTCAGAGATGCTACTCCTTCTTCCTCTACTCAAGTGGCCAAGCAGCAGAAGTATTGGCTTCCTCCTCCTCCGTTCCGTCAGCCGTATCAGCAGAAGAGCAAAGGTGGCAGTGGATCTTCCCACCCACCCAACCCTGGCTTTCAGAACAAGACTTCATCTCAAGCTCCAAGATCGAGTGCTCCGTATCACCGTCCTCTTTCAGAGGTCACGTGCAACAAGTGCCAACAGAAGGGTCACTATGCCAACAAATGCTTCAATCAGAGGCGTCTTCCTCCTCCTCCTCCTGTGAGATCGGCAAGTACAACTATGGTCAAGCATAACCCCAAGCACGCCAAGGTTAACATGGTGAATGCAGCTCAGGCAGAGGACTCGTCAGATGTCATCATGGGTAACTTTCCAGTTAACTCTTTTCCCGCAAAAGTTCTTTTTGACACTGGTGCATCGCATTGTTTATGGTCAAGATCATTTGTTTCCAAGCATGACTTCGTTTCACAAATGTTGGGTAAACCTATGGGAGTGGTTTCTCCGGCTAAGTCTATGAGGGCTACTTCAATAGTCCCGGATGTTTCTATCATGTTGGGTGACTTCAAGTTTCTGGCTTCTCCAATGGTTCTTGGTAACTCGGATATTGATCTTATTCTCGGGATGGATTGGCTTTCTAAGCACAAGGCTCAGCTTGATTGTGCAGCCAGGCAGATTCAATTGACTCATTCGTCTGAGGATGTAATTGTCTTTGCCGCGAATGACGATACCATCCGTCTATTTTCTCTCAATGAGAAGGGTGAACTGGATGCTATCTCGCAAATTCCAGTCGTTTGCGAATATCAAGACGTCTTTCCAGAAGAGCTTCCAGGAATGCCTCCGCACCGGCCTGTCGAATTCGTTATTGATCTTGAGCCTGGCACAGAACTAGTGTGCAAGCGTCCTTACAAGCTCGGACCTGAAGAGTTGAAGGAGCTGAAGAAGCAACTCGATATTCAAGAGAGAATGGGTCTCATCCGGCCTAGTTCTTCTTCGTGGGGTTGTGGTGTTCTTTTTGTGAAGAAGAAGGATGGAACGGACCGACTTTGTGTTGATTACCGTCCATTGAACAAGAAGACCATCAAGAACAAATACCCACTTCCCAACATCAACGAGCTGTTCGAACAACTCAAAGGTGCCCAAGTATTCTCCAAGCTTGATCTCCGTATGGGTTATCATCAGATTCGAATCCGTGAGCAAGATATTCCCAAGACGGCTTTCAGGACAAGCTATGGTTCATATGAATACACTGTCATGTCTTTTGGCCTCGTCAACGCTCCTCCGACGTTCTCTCGCATGATGAACTTCATCTTCAACGCCTACACCAATGACTTCATTTTGGTCTATCTCAACGACATTCTGGTTTTCTCGAAGAACAAGGAAGATCATGCCAAGCACTTGCGTTTGGTTCTCGATAAGCTGAGGGAACACAAGTTCTACGCCAAGTTCTCCAAGTGCGAATTTTGGCTCGATGAGGTTCTTTATCTTGGTCATATCATCTCTGCCAAGGGCATTGCGGTGAATCCTGAGAAGGTGTCTGCAATTGTGAATTGGGAACCTCCTCAGAACGTGAAGCAACTCTGTAGCTTCCTCGGTCTCGCAAGCTATTGTCGAAGATTCATTGGAAACTTTTCTAAGATCGCGAAGCCTCTCTCAAATCTTCTCCAGAAGCACGTCAAGTACGTTTGGTCTCCAGAGTGTGACATTGCTTTCAACACTCTGAAAGAGAAATTGGTCACTGTTCCAGTTCTGACTCCGCCTGATGAATCCAAGCCATACGAGGTCTTTTGTGATGCCTCTCTCCAAGGTCTTGGCGCAGTATTGATGCAAGAGAAGAAAGTTGTTGTTTATACCTCTCGCCAGTTGAAGCCCAATGAGAAGAACTACCCCACTCATGATCTTGAGTTGGCGGCAGTTGTGCATGCTCTTTTGACTTGGAGACATCTCTTATTGGGAAGAAAAGTGGACATTTTCACTGATCACAAGAGTCTCAAGTACATCTTCACTCAGCCTAATCTCAACCTCAGGCAAACTCGATGGGTCGAAATGATTCAAGAGTATAATCCGAGTATCGAGTATACTCCAGGCAAGGCCAATGTGATTGCTGACGCATTGAGCAGGAAGGCTTATTGCAACAGTCTGATTCTCAAGCCTTATCAACCCGAGCTTTGTGAAGCTTTCCGCAAACTTAATCTGCAAGTTGTTCCTCAAGGTTTCCTCGCCAACCTTCAAGTCTCTCCTACCTTGGAAGACCAGATTCGCCAAGCCCGGCTTCTTCATGATATGGTGAAGAAGGTGAAGATTGGGATTGCCAAGAGTCAACCCAAGTACAAGTGCTACCGCCTTGATGACAAGGATACTCTCTTCTTCGAGGATCGTATTGTTGTGCCCAAAGGTGATCTTCGTAAAGTGATCATGAACGAGGCTCACAATTCTCTCCTCTCCATCCACCCTGGGAGCACGAAGATGTATCAGGACCTCAAGCAGGCTTATTGGTGGACTCAAATGAAGCGCGAGATTGCTTAGTTCGTGAATGAGTGTGATGTCTGCAGAAGAGTGAAGGCAGAACACCAAAGGCCAGCGGGTCTCCTCCAACCTCTTGCCATTCCAGAATGGAAGTTTGACCACATTGAAATGGACTTCGTGACTGGGTTTCCAAAGTCCAAGCGTGGCAATGATGCTATATTCGTTGTCATCGACAAACTCACCAAAGTGGCTCACTTTCTGCCTATCAAAGAGTCAATCACTGCAGCTCAATTGGCAGAACTCTATACCTCTCGGATTGTCTCTCTGCACGGTATTCCACAAGTGATCTCTTCAGACCGTGGCAGCATCTTTACCTCCAAGTGTTGGGATTCTTTTCAGAAGGCCATGGGCACCAACATCCGCTTCAGTACAGCTTTCCATCCTCAAACTAGCGGTTAAGTCGAGCGTGTCAATCAGATTCTTGAAGATATGCTCAGGTCTTGTGTGATCTCCTTCGGCATGAAGTGGGAGGATTGTCTTCCTTATGCTGAATTCTCCTACAACAACAGTTTTCAAGCAAGTTCGGGCAAGGCCCCATTTGAAATTCTGTATGGCAGGAACTGCCGTACCCCTCTCAACTGGTCTGAAACCGGTGAACGTCGGCTTTTGGGTAATGACTTGATCACAGAGGCAGAGGAAATGTGCAAAGTCATTCGAGATAACCTAAAGCAGCCCAATCCCGCCAGAAGAGTTACTATGATAGTAAGCACCGTGATTTGGCTTTCGAGATCGGAGATCATGTTTACCTCCGTGTCTCTCCAATGAAAGGTACTCGTCGCTTCGGTATCAAAGGGAAGCTTGCCCCCAGATACGTGGGACCTTTCAAGATTGTCAACAAGAGAGGCGATCTCGCCTATCAACTCGAGCTTCCTTCAAACTTTGCAAATGTTCATGACGTGTTCCATGTCTCTCAGCTCTGGAAGTGCTTCAAGACTCCTGACCACACCGTCAACTTCGAGGACATTGAGCTCCAAGAAGATCTCTCCTATCGTGAGCACCCCGTTGCTATTCTTGAAGAGACTGAACGCAAGACTCGCAACAAGTCAATCAAATTCCTCAAAGTCAAGTGGTCACACCATTCCGACCGTGAAGCTACCTGGGAACGCGAGGATCACCTCCGTTCTGAGTACCCGACGTCTTTCAGTCCTAGATCTCGGGACGAGATCCTTTCGTAGTGGTGGAGTGTTGTAACACCCCGGATGTGATTTACCCAACATGTACTCCAACTCTTGCCATTTCCGGCCTTAAGTTATTTTATTTTCTCGGGTTCGGGTTTTTGTCTCCGTGTGTTGTTGTCTTTGTCATGGATCTCATATCATGTCATCATGTGCATTACATTTGCATACGTGTTCATCTCATGCATTCGAGCATTTTCCCCGTTGTCCATTTTGCATTCCGGCGCTTCGTTCTCCTCCGGTGGTCATTTCTACCTTTTTTCGTGTGTGGGGGTTAAACATTTCCGGATTGGACCGAGACTTGCCAAGCGGCCTTGGTTTACTACCGGTAGACCGCCTGTCAAGTTTCATACCATTTGGACTTCGTTTGATACTCCAACGGTTAATCGAGGGACCGAAAAGGCCTCGTGTGTGTTGCAGCCCAACACCCCTCGAATTTGGCCCAAAACCCACCAAAACCCTCTCCATCATCTAGAGCGTTCGATCATGGTCGCGTGGCCAAAAACCGCACCTCATTTAGACTCTCCTAGCTCCCTCTATGCCTATATATAAACCCCTCTTTCCAAATCTCGGATCCCCTCCCCGAAACCCTAAAAAAATCCCAGATCCGCCACACCGGACGTGTCTGGCCCGCGCCGGACAACGTCCGCTGGCAACCGCAACCAACCGG
>NC_041382.1:719363661-719404806 GCF_002162155.2 Triticum dicoccoides | reverse complement strand
CCCTCGCCGCCGACGCCAGCCGCGCCGCCCCGCGCCCGAACCTCCTCCGGCGAGCCTCCCCGCAGCCCCGGCGTCCTCTTCCTCCGACGATCCTCGACGTCTCCGGCGAGAGCTCCGGCAAGCTCAGTTCTGGCCTCGGTTCGCGCGCCGCGAGGAACCCTAGATCTAGCGGTTGACTTTCCCCCCTCTCCAGTAATTTTTTTGCAAACTTCATCATGTTATATCTCCGCATCCGTAGCTCCATTTTTGGCATATAGCATATCAAAATGTCCGTCTCAGAGAGTACATCATTTCATCTCATTGCATCATTTTCATTTGAGTTCATCTTGATGCCCGAAATGCTGTTAGAAGAGTGCTACTTGAGATATTTGTCAGATGTGCTGCTCCATTTAGATATTTGTCATTTTTGCCATGATTATTGTGTGCATGTTATGCCCAGGTGCTCTACATATGTTTTGTTAAGGATTTTGCCATCTATCTAGAGGTGCAACCCATGTATTTTTGTGATGTGTGTGGTGACTAGCACGAGCTTGCAAAGTGAGGCACTTGGTAATGCTGATTTCAGGGACTTAGCATTTCCACTAAGTTCTTGAGCTGTTTATCTCATATGGCCATATGTTCATGTTGTTTCCTAGTGATCCGTGCCTCGTTTGAGGATGATCAGTAAGGATGTTTTGTTAATCTTGTAGTGCTCTATCCATCCATGTCTTTATTTGAAATTATGGAGCACCCTAGCTTGAGTCAATCGAGCTCTACTTTTGTCATTTCGTGAATCTGGGCAGATTGTCTACTTGTTAGCGATTTTGCCGATGATGTTGTAGTTGATCCGTGCATGCTATGGTATTGTTCTTTCCATGTCTAGCTTGAATTTTGTGTAGTCTTGATGGGTGTATGCTTAGATTGTCATGACTTGCTCTGTAGTGAGTGCATCGAGCTTGTAAACATGCCTACTTGATATCTGTTTCAGCATGCTCCAGTTTTCACTAAGTCTGACAACTGATTATGTTTTTGCCATGTTCACATGCTTGCAAATGTATTTTCTGATCCCTTTTGGCTCAAGGTCACTGAGGGACTTTTGTTAAGCTCTTTAAGTAGCTCCATGCCATGCTTTACTTTGCCATGTTCAGGTCCTGTAGCATACTGTTTTCATGCTACGAAGAGTGCTATCTGATCTGAAATTCCAGACAAGTGCTAATTTCACTAAGTCTGAAATCTGTTTACCAAATGCAATTTTGCCATGCTTGCTTGAACCTGTTAATGGATGAATTGGTCGTAGCTCAGTGCTAGACTTTTGTTAAGCATCATGAATGGTTTCCTTCCATGTATTTTTTTGCCATGTTTGGGTGCTGTAGCATCTTCATCTTGTTGCATTTAGATGACTACTTGCTGTAAATCGCAGACCGGTGTCATATTTGAATTGCTTGCCATTTTCAAACCGTAACTCCGATTCCGGCGTTCTTTATATCGTTTTCAAGTGATTTCATCTCATCTTTCAAGTGGCATACTTGGATTTCTAAGTTGAGGCCAGGTTCATGCATTCCTTGTCAAATCTTGCATATGCATCCCGCATCGCATCCCGCATAGCATACCATCCTTGCATCATATTGTTTGAGCTTTGCACGTGGTTGATTGTGTTCCGTTTGCTTGTTTGTCTTGTTTGGGTAGAGCCGGGAGACGAGTTCGCTAACGTGGAGCCCGTTGAGTTTGCTTTCGAGGATCCAGTCAACTCTGACAACTTTGCAGGCAAGATGATCATACCCTCGAAATCACTAATATCTTTGCTTTGCTAGATGCTCGCTCTTTTGCTATGCCATGCTACGATGCCTACCACTTGCTTTCAAGCCTCCCAAATTGCCATGTCAAACCTCTAACCCATCATGTCCTAGCAAACCGTTGATTGGCTATGTTACCGTGTTGCTCAACCCCTCTTATAGCGTTGCTAGTTGCAGGTGAAGATTGGAGGCCGTTCCTTGTTGGAACATTATTTACTTGTTGGGATATCATTATATTGCCATGTTATCTTAATGCATCTATATACTTGGTAAAGGATGGAAGGCTCGGCCTCTCGCCTAGTGTTTTGTTCCACTCTTGCCGCCCTAGTTTCCGTCATATCGGTGTTATGTTCCCAGATTTTTGCGTTCCTTACGCGGTTGGGTTATAATGGGAACCCCTTGACAGTCCGCCTTGAATAAAACTCCTCCAGCAATGCCCAACCTTGGTTTTACCATTTGCCACCTAGCCTTTTCCCTTGGGTTCCGCGGACTCAAGGGTCATCTTATTTTAAACCCCCGGGCCAGTGTTCCTCTGAGCGTTGGTCCAACCTAGAGCACCATGCGGGGCCGTCCCTTGGCAACTTGGGTTACGTTGGCTCCCGTGCGCTTAGCTTATCCGGTGTGCCCTGAGAACGAGATATGTGCAGCTCCTATCAGGATTTGTCGGCACAGCGGGTGTTGTTGCTGGACTTGTTTTACCATTGTCGGAGTTGCCTTGAAGAACCGGGATATCGAGTCTGATCGGAACGTCTCGGGAGGAGGTCTATTCCTTTGTTGACCGTGAGAGCTTGTCATGGGCTAAGTTGGGACTCCCCTACATGGATTTGAACTTTCGAAAGCCATGCCCGCGGTTATGGGAAGATGAGAATTTGTTAATGTCCGGTTGTAGATAACTTGAACCTTAATTTAATTAAAATGAATCAACAGTGTGAGTTACCGTGATGGTCTCTTCTCGGCGAGTCCGGGAAGTGAACACGGTGTTGGAGTAATGCTTGCGCAGGTTGTCCTCTAGTTTCTCGCTCGCGCTTTGCCTCCTCTTCTCGCTCTCTTTTGCGAACAGGATAGCCACCATATATGCTAGTCGCTTGCTGCAGCTCCACATATTTTTACCTTGCCTTACCTATTAAGCTTAAATAGTCTTGATCGCGAGGGTGCGAGATTGTTGAGTCCCTGTGGCTCATAGATTACTTCCAAACTAGATGCAGGGCCTGATGTTTCTGCTCCAGATGACGCGCTTGAGCTCAAGTGGGAGTTCGACGAGGACTCTCAACGATACTACGTGTCTTTCCCTGATGATCAGTAGTGGTGCCCAGTTGGGGGTGATCGGGACCGTGTCGCATGTTGGGTTATCTTTTATTTTGGCACCGTAGTCGGGCCATAAGTGTTTGAATGTTGTAATGCTATTTATGTACTTTGTGTGACGTGGCGAGTGTAAGCCAACTATGTATCTCCCCTTTATTATTTATATTACATGGGATGTTGTGATGATTGCCTAACTTGCGACATTGCTTTCAATGCGGTTATGTCTCTAAGTCGTGCCTCGACACGTGGGAGCTATAGCCGCATCGAGGGCGTTACACCGACCTCCGCGGCCGCATACTTATAAGTCTTAAATGTACCTATAATTTTTTGCCATGTTCATGTTACTTATATTACTATTTCTTAGTTTGGTACCTTTCTATACTTTTTTAGATTTACCATTAATTCAATGTCAATTGTCGGTTGCTATTGTTCTTTTGTGTTTTTACACTTTGTAGAAAATATCGTTTTAGGGACAGTAATATAAAATATGATCATTAGGGAAATCAACACGGAGCCACAACCAGGGGCCCCTAGCCCTCACGCGGTGGGCCATTACATGAGTAGGGATTTGATGCTTCAAAATCATTTTGCTTTGCATGATCATATATAGTTGACATGATATTTATGTCACATTCATCGTTATTCATTTTCATATACGCCATGCTTTATCATTGCATATCCTGACACACTATCAAAGGCATTCATATAAAGTTTGTATATTGTGTTCATCATCATTGTTAATAAATTTGAGTGAATAAATTCAAAAGGCGCTGATGCCAACATTGATGCACGATTTACCCGGACAATGTTCAACATGTGGTCGCACATTTCCCTCCATGTTTGTCAGAGCTTGTTCAAAACTGATCTGCGCGACATGCTGGGCATGGTGGAGGTGTCTTGCGTGGTCGTGTCCCGACCTTCATCTCTACATACTAATACTCAAAAGACATTTATAATTTTGCTATGTTCATGCTACTTTTATACCATTATTACATATATAGTATTGGCACCTTATAACATTTTATTGGACTAACCTATTAATGCAGTGACAAGTGATGGTTGTTTTTCATGCATGTTTGGAGACTTTGCAGAAAAATACCGTTTTCGTCAAAAAATTATGACCGCGAAATTTTAAATCGGGGGAACCACTATGTAGCCATGAGCTGTCGAGGGGGGGGGGGGTAGCCATGAACTTAGGCCTCCTTTGGTTTGGAGGAATTTCAGAGGATCGGATTCTTATAGATTTTTTTTCCTTTAGAGCCCTTTGGTTCATAGGAATAGATTCCTATTCCTATATAGGACTGGTTCCTATTGTCCATATTTCATAGGAAAATAAAAATGAGCCTAGACTCAATGAAAAAATCCTTTGGTGTCAACCAAATGACATCTCATTTCCTATTCCTACTCATAGGATTTGAGATACATGTCATCTCATTTTCTACAAAATTCCTATTCCTATGATAATCCTATCCTATGAACCAAAAGAGGCCTAAGTTGTTATTTTTTGGGGCCTACAAATCATATGTTCTGGGGATCCAATCGATACCCATGGGGTAGAATTTCATATCCGTGCATTTTCCATTATTTATCTATTGAACTAGAACCGATGAACACTAAGTTATACCCATATCCTGATCGAATCGACAATATAGTTGGAGTAGAAGAATAGTGGAATTCAACTTCGGGGGCGTTAAAGCAAGCACATTTGGGTGTCATTGTGCAAAAAAAAAAATTACTTTTGTTTGCCACCATGTGTACTTAGTTGTGATCCACATCAAAATGGTCAACTGCATGCTACGTTTACAACGGAAGACAACACCCAAACTAACCGCTAACCATCAGAGCTTTTTCTTCTTCCTTAGACGACGTTTCTGTCTCTTAAGACTAGTCAAAGTGGGAGGTAACTTAGAGTAGTAACATGCATATGTTACTAGTCTATATTACTACCTTCACAATGGGTAGTAACATATGTGTTGTGTCATGCATCACCTCATTTATTATGTTGTAGATTCATCTTTTTTTGATATGTGTGATGTTGCAGTAACTAGCTATGTTACCACATTCATTAATTACATGCCATATTATTTATTTTGTTTAGATAAATGTGATGTTACCACCTATATTACTTCCACTATGGCTAGTCTGAGTTTGGCTTTGTTGATTTCATCACCCGTTTGTCAAGATGCCGCTGCTTTGCGGGCTGACCTTTTCTTCTAATCCTTTCAATGGTCAACTCCTCTTCCTAGGCCTTGAATTCTAAACCACCAATTTCCTTCTGAACTCCTTTTGAATTGAATATGCAAAAAACACACATCGGAGACATCGCCCACTAGCGCTGCTTTCTGGGCCAGCCCACTTAGGAAGGCAACGGTACCATTTTAACTGATCTTCAGAAGGTTCTAGAACCTTCTACCTGGTTTTCGAAGATTCTAGAAGGTCTTGTTCACTGTGTTTTTGTTTTCTCTTTGTTTTCCTTTTTAGATATCATTAGTATTTTTCCTTTTTAATTAGTGAAGATATGTCAAACTCACGTACATTTTTCCATTTTTTTTCTTTTAAAATTCACAAATATTTTTCGAAATTATGAAATATTTTTTTGAATCCAAGGACATTTTTTAATTCATGAACATTTTTTGAAACAAGTGAAACTTTTTAAAATTAACTAAGATTTTCAATTTCGTGAATATTTTTTGAATTATAAAAAAAATTGAACTCACAGACATTTCTCAATTAGTGGACATTTTTTATTTCATGATTTTTTTTTAAATTGGCAAATTTTAGTCCGTGGAAATATTTCAATTCATGAACATTTTTTGAAATTTCCGATCATGTTTTCAATTTGCCAACATTTTTTAAACTCGTGAAAAAAGTTCAAAATTTTGAACAGTGTTCATGTTAATAAATAATAAAAATATAATTTAGTTAATTTTTATATTCATTAACTTTTAAACAATTAAAATAAAACCTACCGAAATAAAAAACAAAGTGAAAAAAATCCAAAGAATGACAGAAAAAGGAATGCAAGTCGCCCGTCGGCCCGTGTACGCCAGGCCCACGTAGGTGCGCGTAGTATGGTTGGAGCAGCGGCCAGTGGTTAGGTCTCCATTTCGTTCAGCTCGAGCGCGACAGCCATGGCTTCCCACCACCCGCCGCCGCCGCCGCCGCCGGAATACCGTAGACCACCCGCTCGAACCACCATAAGCTCCCTCGGCGACGACCAGCTCCGAGAGATCTTCCTCCGCCTCCCGGACCTCCGCAGCCTCGGCTATGCCGCCTTCACCTGCCGCGCCTTTCTCGGCGCCGTCCGCTCGTCGCGCGCCTTCCGCCGCCGCTTCCGCGAGCTCCACGCACCCCCGCTCCTCGCTCTCTTCCTCACACCCTGCATGCACACCGTACCAGCCTTCCCCTCCTCACGGCGCCCCTCCGCCGGATTCAGTCCCCTCAGAGACCACGTCGCCGCTTCCGATTCCGAGTGGGGACTCGATTTCCGCGACATTGCCTATGACGACGGCTTCATTTGCATCGAAAACCGGAGCACAAAGCAGCAAGCTTTGTACAATCCCCAAACAGCTGCCCTGATTCTCCGCCCCAAGGAGGACCACGACATGCCCTACGGCAGCTCCCTTGAGTTCCACACACTCTCCCCCGGAGAGGATCAGAGGCCGTCCCGTGTGGTCTGTGTCCGCCACGACTACTCATGGGCTTGGGTACGCGTCGCCGTCCTCTCATCCGACACCATGGAGTGGCAGATCTTACCGGATACTGCGACGCCGCTGCCCGAGGGCTCCAGGCACGCAGACAGCACGGTGGTGGATGGGTTTATCTGTTGGGAATTCGTGTCCCTGAACGAGGTATCTCTCAGCGAGTACATTTTGGTGCTCAACACGGATACCTTTCAGTTCTCTCGAATTGATCTGCCTCCGCCCTTGAGAGTGGTATACCCAAAATTTAAGATTGGTCAGACCAAGGATCGGAACCTCTGTATCGTCATTGAGAAGGATTGCACGCTTTTTCTTTGGATCTGCACAGCCGGTGATGACGGCGTCCAGAGATTTGCGCTGCACAGTACGTTCCCGCTGCACGCTAGATTTATGGAGGTCACCAGCTGTTCAGTGGAAGATAAATTCTCAGTGCAGCTTATGACGGTGTTCAATGGCTTTGTGTACCTTTCTATTTGCCCCTGGAAGAATTTCAGGGATAAGTACAGATCCCCTGAGTGGTTCATGTCCTTCTCTCTGGAAACAGGGGAGCTGAACCAGCATTTTAAGAACAGAAAGCGAATTGGCTGCCCTGTCCATCCCTATTTGGCCTGGCCTCCTTTGGTAGACAACACGGTGAGCCTATTCTTGTGTCTGACCATGGTGCTAAGGATTCCCTTTTATGTTTGGTCCGTAGATTGTGTGCTATGAAGTTTCCTGAGAGGATTGGATTGATGTATTGCTGTGAAGATATGCTATCGAGTTTTTTTGTCAAAGTTACATGTCTTTTGCATAACTCATAGTAGAGGAGCTGATAGTGATGTTCCTGTTCCTTCCAAAAAACAGTAGGCGACCTCAACTACTTGTACATTGCTGCAAGGATGCAAATTGTCAAGGGTTTCTGCAGTTATATGATAGCGCTTTGATACATATCTCCACATACATAATCCATAACTAGTACTACCTCTGATCCATAATAAGTGTCGCAGTTTTGAACTAGCCCCAGTTCAAAACTGCGACACTTATTTTGTATTGGATGGAGTATATGAATAGCTAGATTTGTCAGTGGTGTTTAAATATTTGGAGGGTTTAGATTATATGATAACATTATTAAAAAGCTCCACATACATAATATATAACTACTAACTAGTATATGAAAAGCTAGATTTGTCAATAGTGTTCAAGTCCTGGAAACAGTCTCTTGCAGAAATGCAAGGAAAGGCTGCATACAAAAGACCCAAAGTGGTCGAAACCTTCCCCTGACCCTGCGAAGCAGGAGCTACGTGCACCGGCCTGCCCTATTTTTAGTGTCTAAATATTTAGAGGGTTTCTGCAGATTAAAAGATAGCATTAGTATAAAGTTCCACATACATAATCTATAACTACTACGTAGTGTATGAATAGCTAGATTGAGTAGTGTTTAAGTATCCGGATATGGATAAGTTATATGCTCAATGGTAAGTTACGTTTTCTTTCTCCCTTTACATTTTTCTTGTCTTCTACATCAGTTCTAAATTTACATATTATTTAAAGAATATGTGTTTCATAATTTCATGCCAGTTAGAACTGAGCATCTGCCAATATATTTGTACGCAACATGATTCAAGCTTTGCATTCAACTGTAAGATAGTAGTAAAAATGATTATCCCCATGTCACTCTCTAACCTCTTCCATGTTTTCGGAGGGACGGTACATATATTTGTTTTCTAGGTGCATATTTATCTCTTATAGTAGTTAATCAATCTAGAGTTTGAATAGGTCACGTTCTTTAGGAAAAGACCGTCCAAGAATAGTCAACATCTTCCTATCTGTTTCCAAAACAGAAAACATATTCAACTCTGTTTCTTTTTCTCTTGAACCCAAGTATGGATGTGTTTTTAATAATCAAATCTTAACCGTTCATTTCTTTTCTTAAATCTTAACTGTTTTATAAAAATAATAATAATAGTTAGATAGATTCCAATTGGATAGAGGAGTTTGTATCCAATATATATTTATTTGGTTTCTAATTAGGGCTGTTAAAGCCAATTAAATATCAACCGTCGTTAACTCTGTAAAATCTTAACATTTCTTTTCTATTCCAGATACTGGTTTGTCACTTTCACTCCTATAGTTAAGACACTCAAATCTAATTAAGTTTTAACCGTTTTTCATCCATCAAATCTTAACTGTTATCTTTCCATTGCTTTCGTATTATAATGATAGCAGAGTTAAAATGTTCTAGATGGCAGTGGTGTATCAGTATCTTATTTCACTTTCATCGCTTCTGTAAAAGCTAGATACAATGATCTGTATCACATACTCCCTCCGTTTGGAATTACTTGTCGTAGAAATGGATGTATCTAGACATATTTTTAGTTCTAGATACATCCATTTCTATCCATTTCTGCGACAAGTAATTCGTGACGGAGGTAGTATTTGTCTACACAAACACTTGTATTGCTTTTTACACTGAATTTCCTTTTTGTTACAGGAGGATTCAGAATATGAAGTTATTGGAAACAGTGTTGGAAGTGTTGGTCCTGAGAGCACAGAAAAGGATTCATCGTTTCTTATAAAAACATTACGATCATTCAAAGAAGCTTTGATTAAGGATGATGACGCAAATGTTGCTGAGATTGAGGCCTTCTTACTTTGCATTGATGTCGATGATGAGAAGAACTCTCTTGTGAGGAAAATCATTGCTTTAGATGAATTATTGATAACCGTGAGAGATCGTATCTTGAGAGCAGGTGCAGACTCTGAATTCTACAGACTGAGAGCAGGTGCAGATTCTGAATTCTGCAGACAGAAGACAGAAACAGAGAGCTGGTGGCAAATGTGCAAGGGGAAGTTATGGAGAGCTTTCTTCGGTAGCTGAATAAGTCTATCAGGAGTAAGGGCCTGTTTTGTTGGAGCCTTGATAGAACTTGCCTGATAAGTACCTGTGTGCGGTTTGCTTGGTGTCCTGAGTGCTTGGCTTGAGCTAGCATGCCGTGCTGTTATCCTGGTTGAGGCAGCTGGAGTTAGCAAGGAGTTTAGTCGTGGGTGTCTGCCGATGCCATCTAAAAAATAGGTCTTAGAACTTCATGTTTTCTCAGGCAAAATTTGTATGAATATCAGGCTACATTCAGGCGATACTGTTTGTCAGGCACAGAGCTCAGGGTAGCAACCACACAGGTAAGTGAGCTTTTGTTGAAATGCGTTGGTACTCTAGTTTTTAGATTCTATGATGACGATGTGCTAAGTTTAATGTATGTTAGTTGAAACAGTGATGATTGTAACCATAATCAGTATTCAGTATGACTGGTTGGCAAGAGACCAAGTCTTCAGTTTCATCTACTGGTGTGTCGTTTTAGAGATGACCCGTACCTACAAACGTATGAGTCCCAAACTGGTGCTTCTTCTTCTCCTTTTCTAATCAATGATGTGCAACCTTTTGTCAGCTTGGTATTAAATATTTCCTTTTTGTTTTAGAAGTGTATATATGTGCGAGAGTTTGAAGGTCATATAAGTAAAGGCGGGTGACCATTCTCTGCTGCATATAATAACTAAAATGGTAGCTTTTTTCCTTTCGCCAAGATGCTTGTAGTGTGAAATCATAACTGCGCTGCTATTTTTACTATTTGAAATGACCAAAAGATTAAATGGTCAGGTTTATTCAGGTTGCTGCAAGGGCATTTTTTCAGGGAGATTTTTTACTCTGGAGTGTGCACCCCTTGCCTTTTTCGAGGGAGCGCAGACGATGCTGAATTTTGTGAACAAATGGTTATGGCATGTTTGCAGTTAACATTGGGAGCAGTAGACAATTCTATGCTGATAGCAAGTTTTTGTTTTTTTTAGAAAGGAGACATTGGGAGGCACTATGCTGATAGCAAGTGCTCTCCTGTTTCCATGGAGTCTTGTACAGGCACCAAAGGCATCTTCTATTGGCATTTTCATTATATATATGGAAAATAGGCATGGCTAACATGCCATGACCTGAACCTTAAGCACACCCTGGGTGCTTGCCTTATTTTTTAATTATTAAGATTTTGGAAGAACATTGTTTCAGTTTATTCTAAATCATTGTATACAGAAAAGGCTAAAAAAAACTGGAACAACAAAATAAAAATTGAAGATAATATATGTGTTCACAGGATGCACCACACGCATAACGCTTCAGCACAACGGCAAACCTGAACCGTTGGCTGAACAGCGAATGTTTTTTTTCCCCTATATATATGTGAACATCAAAGATTACTCTCTTGTTGGTTGCCCCCCTCTTGTTGGTTGCCCCCCTCCTGAGAGTGGAGTTTCTGCTCCGGGGAGCGCATGCTGTCTTTCTATTTCATAAAATTCAAAAACTATGTCAAAAGATTTATAAAACAGTGCATGACTTTCATTGCCCGTGTTGTGAGTGGTCACACAGGATGCGGTCTGCCTGTCGTGGGGGTGCGGGACTGCCTCGGCATACGCACATCGCTTCCCCGCCTGTAGGTTGCGGCGCCGCACAACCCCGCAACCCACGTCCGTAGCAGCACGCGGTTATCAAACCCAGGCAACGGCCGCCACACCGGGGTTGCATTGCACATAGCATTACAAAAGAACCATGTAACCAGGAAGGCATTGCACTGTATTGCGTTACATTCTTAGAAGGGGCACAATGATCAAAGCCTTATCAAAGATGGAGCATTTTGTCAAAGACTTTAATTACATCTCTTTTCTTCTTTAGCTCCTTTGAGAAGTTTCCTGGAGAAGTTTCCTGGAGAAGTTGAGCCCCTGACTTCCCATCCTGTGTTCACCATGCTGATTCTGCGCATTGGGTAGCTACCTCTCTCATGTAAGCCGTTCATTTTGGGATTAGTTACTAGGCCCTGATGTTAATTCATTCAGGTGTTTAAGCTCACTAATCTATGGAGGTATGACACCTTGGAAATTATTATAGCCAAGGTCAAGCCTTGAGAGTTGTGAAAGCTGGCCAAACACATCAGGAATGTTCCCCCCCTAGTTCATGTTCTCGAAGATCGAGCTGTTGGAAGCTCGGGGGCGTCGCCTGACAAGCTTTGGCCGGGCATTCTCAGGGCAACGACGCGCCCTGAATTCGGTGAGCTGCAAATGACACCCGTCCAGTCGCAGTGGCGGACGCTTCTGTTCCATGATCGCAGGACGCCTGTTGGGTCGTTGGTAGCCGCTTTGAAGACGAGCAAGGAGAGCATGTCTGTGTTGTTCCCATGGTTAACCGTTGTTGAGCCATGGATGTTGCCAGTTCCATAAGACATCAGCAGCAGAAACGCCAGTAGAATAGCCATGTCGAGTTCTTCTTCAGGGAGTGCTCCGTCAGGCATGACCCGCGTCAGTAGTGTTGCCTGCAAAATATGTGGAGCACAGCACATACATGGCAGCTTATTGATCATATTCACGGGCAGACCTAGTTACATGGGGGTCCATGATAAACCACTGCAAAACTTAATTACTGTTACTACTACGAATTCGATAGCGATCCGGGCATCATTATTGTTAGAAGGGAGAGAGAGGAATTGGTGGAATATGTTTATTGTATTACTTGAGCCTCATGAGCACATATATACGAGTACATGATCTACTTGGAGTACAAGGCAAGCCAGAATATTCCTAGTCTAACCTATGTTTTTTAATACAATCACGTTACTCAACATCCCCCGCAGTCACAACGGTAGCGACGCAGACGGTGAGACTGGAGAAGAATCCGAAGGCAAGCCGACGGACACCCCCCCCCCCCAGTCGTAACGGTCGACGCATCGCGGAGTCGTGGCTGGAGTGGAAACCAACGAGGTTGCTCAAGCAGGCGGTAGCCCTTTGTGCCGTTTGTCGATGTAGCCAAGTGTGTGGGTGGTGGAGCCGTGGTCGAGGTAGCCGTGCGAAGAATGCCGCGGTCGATGTCGAGTCAGGGTGGCCGGTGTCGAGGAAGTCGCCGTGGAGCCGCGGGCGCAAGAGGGCGCCGAGTTAGCATGGGCGCAGTCGTTGAAGTAGGGGTGCGCCGGGAAGAAAATGTTGTTGAGGACGCGTCGCGGCGGGTTTGCCAAGCTCGGGGACACATCGTGGACGAAGGCACGCACCGGTGTTGCCAGCACCGGGCATGCGTAGACGGACGAAGACGAAGTTGACGAAGCGCCGACCAGGCTTGCCAGGCCCGGGGACACGTCGTGGATGAAGGCACACATCGGTGTTGCCAGCACCGGGCATGCGTAGAAGAGGGACCTGCACGAGCTGTACGCCATGTCGGAGAAGTCGGACGGGCCAGCAGAGAAGAACTCGAGACGATTGCGGCGTCCATCGGCGCGGGGCCGATGTCACCAACGGTGGTCGGAGTAGACGAAGTGGTCGGGGTAGATGACGGCGACGCTGGCGACGGGCTGGTGCTTGGACGAAGACGAAAGGGGTGGACGGGCGGCGGCGGCTACGAAGGTAGCGGCGGCGGCGGCCAAAGAAGAGCGGCGGTGGCTGCCTGACGGCGGCAGCGGCGGTGAGGTTAGGAGTGCGGCGGCGGTGCTCGAAGTGGGCGAAGAACTCTGATAGCGTGACGAAGACCGACGCGGACGGTGGCGTTCCCGCGCCAAGGAAGACGGCGCGGCGCATACCACGGGGGGTCGACGCGCTGTGACGGCGAAGCGAACCGCAGGCCGCGGCACTACGGCCTGAGGGGCGACGTAGCGGCGACAGGCGGGTTGAGGCGACGGCGGCGGGGACCGCGGGCCGCGACGCTGCGGCCCGAAGGGGCGACACAACGGCGATTCGCGAGTCGGTGCAACCGCGGGGATGGCCTCTGGGCGACGGCGGGGACCGCGTATCACGACACTACGGCCCGAAGGGGCGACGCAGCGGTGACGCACGAGTTGATGCAGCCGTGAGGAGAATCACGAGGCGGCGGCGCTGCGGCCCGACGGGGCAACGCAGGGGCAGCCCGATGCTCGATCGGTGGAGAGGCGCGCTGAACTCTGGGACGATCTTCACGGGACATGCAGAGGCGCGCGTAACCGACGGGCCAGGTCGGTCGCGCGGCGTAGATGAGGCGGATCGCGGCGGCTAGCGGGTGATCAAGCCGATCGCGAGCGAGGTCGGGGACGCCACTCGGTGGAGGCGTGGTGGCGGCGGATGCCGAGATGAAGCCGGCGACGACGGACGGCGTGGGACGTTGTGCGGATGAGCTTGTCAACACTAGCACCCGGGCTGCCAAAGCAACGCCGGCACCCGGGCAGCGAGGCCCGAGCGACCAACGGAGCAGCGGCGCCCGAGTTGAGGCAGCCGGCGTAGCCGTCCCGACGCAGCCGAGGACGATGCCGGCGAGGTAGACCGCCGGGCCGCCATGCAGACGCGGCGGAGGTGGGTGCTATGGATCGATGGGCGGGCCGGCGCGCGAGCGACGGCTATGATTGGCCGTCGCATGGCGCGAGGCCGCCGGATTGAGGCGATGCAGGTGTCCCGGTCGGAGCAGTGCGGTGACGGCCGGCGCAGGGCGACGGGCGGACCGACGCGCGGACGACGGCTGGCCCTGACGGGCCGCCTCGGTGCGCGTGGCCGCCGGGTCAAAGGAAAGGCCGGCTGGTCGCGCCGGGGTCGGAGTAGAGGCGCTCAGGGTCGACGGTGGCGGGGGGCGACGCAAACCGATCAAGAATGGATCGAAAAACCAAAAAGAAACCGCGCGATCAAGATGACCGGCGGGAGAGAGAAAACCCAGGAGCAAGGCTCGGGGAAAAGACTCTTTAGGGCAGCCGGTCAACACGACCGGCGGACGAATCCTAGGTACGGACGACGCGGCCCCCGGTGGCGGTCATGGAGGCCGACCGTCTCGAGGGCGGCGCGCGGGTGCGGAAGCGGCGACGACTAGGGTTTAGAATCGACTTGCGATAGATACCATGTTAGAAGGGAGAGTGAGGAATTGGTGGAATATGTTTATTGTATTGCTTGAACCTTATGGACATATATATAGGAGTACATAATTTATTTAGAGTACAAGGCAAGACAGAATATTTCTAGTCTAACCTATGTTTTTTAATACAATCGTTTTACTCAACAATCATAACTACAGTTACGGAAGGCTCTGTTAGCTGTCCAAAAACAAGATTACGTAAATTTCTCACAGCAAGAGGCAATCATGAAAACAGATCCAGAGTAGCGCCTGTTCAAAGAGGAAGAATAAAAATAAGGGAATGGCTAGGGACCAGTCGACTGAATTTGTTTTTGGGGTCCGAACGATTTGTTTCCAGCCGTTGGATGCAAAAGCAATGGGCATATCTCCTTTTTCTACCTCCTGGAAACTCTGTTCATCGTCTTCCTCCTCCCCATCTCGATCTGAACCGCCCACAACTGCTGGCTGGACTCAGGGCCGGCCCTGGGCAGGGGCAAAAAGTGCAATGGAGGGTATCTGCGGCGGCTCAGTTTGTAATGGCCAAAACAAAAGCTAGTACTGGATCAAGGGTTCAATCCATGTAATTTATTAATCAATTACCTTCAACGCTTTGATTGTAATCTTTGTAAGGTTTCTTCTATTTTTGGATTTTCTACTTAACACAGGTTGTATTTTTGGAGGAGAAGAGAAACATAGGATGGGGCGAGGACCATAGCCAGACCCGAGATGCTTGAAATAATTTTAACCCAACAAATTCAGGTGTCTCTACTCCTTTGATGTAAAAATGTTAGTACCTCAAACTATTTGTCTGGTTTTCTTCTCATAGAAAAGAAAAGAAAAGGAAAGGAAACTAGCAGATACGTTCATTAAATATGTAAAGGGTATTATGCACATATTTGTTTTTAGGAATGCCATCGGTGAGAATTTGTGGAATTAGATGTTCTTAGTGATAAGAAGAACAACATGTTAAAATATTAGATTCTGGAAAATATCCTAATTAGGGTATTACAAATTCAGGTGAACACGAAATACTTTCAATTCTGGAACCAAATGTCAATGAACTAGAAGTTTATCCTTTATATTTCTCAGCAGGAGTACTCCTCTCTTGATCATTGTTGAAGTGCTTCTGTGGGGACACATATTATTTCTCAATTTCTTTTTAGCATTGTTAGAAGTTCTTCCATGGGATCGGAATTAAGACCTTTTTGCTGTTGCACCCGTGCATAACAATGGTGCATTATGAAAATTCTTATTTGCCAATTAAGTTTCTTACTACCACTATTCAGTTAAATGTTTTAAATCAAATGAAATTTTATGTGAATATTTTCACTCTAGAATAGTTACCGGGCCCATTTTTTGAGTCCACCCCGGCCTTCGAAAAGTCAAGACCGGCCCTAGCCGGACTGCTTACCTCCTCTGCCCGCAGCGCTCCCGCAATCGCCTCGACCTCCCCCACCACCGCCCCCGACCATACCTCTACAACTGGCGAGCTACCAATTTCTCCGGTGAACATGCACCCTGACGCACCCCTAAGATAGCAAGGAGGTTGCTCCCCCTCCCCCCTCAACCCTAAGCTCTGGGAGTGTTGCCCCCCTACCGTTGCCGTGGGACGATTTGCTTAGTGATGAAGGGACTAGGGCAGCGAATTAAGAGAGAAATGAAAAGAAGCTAACTTCCGTGGATGATTGGCGAGGAAACTTGGCGGATTTCAGATACGCCTTTGAGCCAGCCACTGCAAAACTTAATTATGCCCTGCTGGGTGTCGAGGGAGGGAATGCCATGGAGCTCCAGAACAACACCACTTTGATAGATGGTGAAGTGAGTATTCAACACACAACATAATCTGGTGTGTGGCCCTCCCCTCCCCTACCCTCCCTTCCCGAGGCGCTCCTGCGGGTGTCCCCGGGAGGCAACCCTAGCGCCGCCGCCCTCGTCTCCTCACCCCGCCCCCATCCCTTGCCGCCGCCGGCCAAAGGCCGCGTGGCACAGGCGGCGGTGGGGCGTCTTCCTCCCACGCGCAGGTGACGGGCGGCGCGGGGCGCCCTCCCCTGCTCGGTGGCGTCAGGCGCTGGTCGGCCACTGCTCCGTTTTCCTCCCTCCTCCTGGCGTCCTGGGGGACTGTCGGCGCTCCCTCCTCCCCCTCCTCCTTGGCTCGTGGGGGCTGGAGGCCCGGGGGCGTGCTGGCGGCGGATCTGGCAACCCCTGCCCAGATCCGGCTGGTGGTGGTGGTTGGCGACGCCAGGGGTGGCCGGTGGCCCTTCCAAGGTGGTGGCACTGCAACTGGTCCTCGTTCTGCTCCGGCGGGGTGGCGGGGCATCGGTTGGTCATGGCCAGGGCGTGGAGACGCATGTGATGTGGTGGTGGTTGACGCTCTTGGCGGCCTTCTTCGGCGGCTGGGTGCGTCGATCTGGCGGCCCTCGCCGGCGGATGGGTGGCTGCCTCTTCCTCGCAGGTTCTGGCCGAAGGCCGTGGTAGGGCGTCAGGGGTGATGCAGGGGAGGCTGCTGGAGGGACGGGTAGACCGACTACATGTCACCGGCGCAGGGGTGCGCCGGTCCGGACGAGCTCCGCTCCCCCTCCCCTTTTCCTTGCCTCCTTGCCGCTGACAGTTGTTCGGGGTGGGTCGGTCACCGGCGGTTCCGATGGTGCTAGGGGTTTGCCGGTCGGCTCAAAGCTTGTGCCTTTGATGGTCTCCGGAGTGTCTGGATGCAAGGCGGCGGCCTTGGTGGTGGGAGCTGCTGGCTCGTGGGCGGAGCTCGTGGCTCGGACGCTGACGAGCTTGCTATCATGGCCTCGTGGGCGGCATGGGGGTGGGCCTTCGACGATCTCGGTGGTGGTGCGGCCGGCACTCTCATGTAGGGTCGTACCTTGAACGGAGGCTGAGGGTGGTGGCCGGGGTGAAAACCTCGTCTGGCTCAGAGCCAGACCGATGGCGGCGGCGTCCATGCGTCGTTCCCTTCTTGAAGGCTTCATCGCGGTGACCCTGCGTCCTTCGTGTTACTCCGGGTGAAAACCTAGATTCCCTGGTTCGGGCGGTGGCGGCTCTTCGGTGTCGTTTCTTTCTTGGAAGCACCGTTTTGGAGTCCCTGGTTCGTCGAGTTGCGGCTTCGTCTCCTCGCGGTGACTTGTTCACGGTGGAGAGCTCTTTAGACCCTTAGCTATGCTCTTCTGCCTATTTGTTGTTTGCTTTGGGGTGTTTAGAGTAGCGTTGTTGTTCGTCAGCTCCCTTGTATCTGCCTTGGGTGTGTGTGTGGTGCCGGGTGGTTTGCATCGTGTATGTTGATCGTTGCTTTATATATAAAGCGGGGCGAAAGCCTTTTTCGGTATAGATGGTGAAGAGAAAGCGAGGAGTCTACTTTACAGGATTCCAAGATGTCAAAAACAGATGATACAATTGTGATGGATGACAACCACAAATTATCAGCGAGTCTTGAGCTGGGTCATGGGATGAGGAAGCTCATGGTGGTTCGAGCGCTCTTGGGGATCCAGGGGTGGGTGAGATCAGATGTATTATTTGTGGTTCGAGCGCTCTTGGGGATCCAAGGGTGGGTGAGATCAGATGTATTATTTGTGTCTGAAACACATCTAAACAGAAGTAAGGTAGAAAAACTAAGGAGGTTTGGCTTTGAGAGGATGGAGGTGGCAGAAAGTGATGGAAGAAGTGGAGGGCTTGTGATGTTCTGGAACACTAGTTTGGGTGTTTCTTCAACCGAGGTTCAACCAAAATTCATTGACATCCGCATCAATGAATCTTGTGAGGCGTTTTACAGGTATACTAGCGTTCAAAAAGCACGGTGCACGCCGCACCCATGACGAATCCCGTCAGAATTTTGTGCAAGCTCTTATGTTGCCTTCTTGCAGAAAGAATTGTGTCTTGATTTTACTATAAATCTTGCAGTGATTCATTCTGCTATGGCACGTACATTAGAGCATAACATGCCACGGGGAGAAGAAAAATAAGACGCACGCAAACGTTTAAACTCAAATTCAAACTATTTATGCAATGGTGATAACTGCAGATTATTTTAAAAAAAAGTTTCAGATCCTTCGTCAGAGCATATATGTGTGCAGTTTGATATTCTTTTCAGAACGAAAACTGTGCCTCACTGAAACATACTCTAGGCTTCTGCGCTTGATCAACTATTCATCAATTCAAATAAACAAAAGAACTATGGATATAATTTTAGTAGGGCAATTATGTCTTGGAAATAGAATTGTTGACACCTCTGATCTTTTGTAGATACAATGTTCTTACTCTAAAAGATTCAGAGTTTTTTTATAGCAGGGGAGGCCGGTGGGTGCTAGTGACCAGAGTAACGCCGCCATCAATGGGGCGCCTTGGGAACCCCCGCCGCCCCGGGAGCCAGCCAGACATGTCTCGCAGCGTCCAACCGGCCGCCTCGTAATCCACAATGACGACTTGCCCACATGCCAACGGTCGCCCACTTCGCCACGCCACGTCGGGCGACACGGTCGACCCGCTGACTGCACACTTCACCTTGCCGGTAGAGGCGGTTAGGCATATGTACGGCTGGTCGCGCGCACGTACGTTACATACACAACGCGCATACCGGCGAGGACAGACGGGCAACGATTTTTTAAAGTAAGACCATCCTACCTTTTTTGTGAAGGGCTATTATGAGTTAATCTCGGTCGTTTTTAATGTATAGGGTGTGCACACTGAAGCAGAAGGGAACGTAAAATTATCACTGCCTAAGAGCATCTCCAATAGATGGTCTAAATTTTGGCGGTCCAAAATCGGAGATGTAAAATATGGACCATCAAAAAGTGTGTTTTGGAGCTTCGAAAAATGCTCAACTCTACAAATGGTCCAAATCGGAGATGTAAAAGAGCAACTCCAACAAATGGTCCAAAACGAAGATGTAAAATCACCTTGATCGTCTTCTTCAACCTCGGGACGTCGGCCGCCTTCGTCAAATACATCGCCATCAAGCTCTCCCCAACCTCCCCAAGCGCGCCATCCTCCTCGTGATGAGCTCCTCTCCCTATCTTCCTATTTTCCCCCTTCGATCGGTGTCGTTTGCCACCGCTCCCGTGCTCGTCCGTGGTCGCCATGGCCGGAGCCCGAGCTCCCCTGTACGTGCTCCTTTGCCGGGCAGCAGCGACGGAGGCGGGCAGCAGCCGACGCGAACACCACGAGCAGCGGCACAGGCACGCTGCATGGGCCAGTAGCGACGGCAGCTCGGCTAGACAGGTTCAGTGCGGGGCGCCGGCAGGGCCGGGAGGCGGTGGCAACGGGGCGGGCCAGCGAGCAGCTGCGGGCGGTGGAGGCGGGCGGCGGCCTAAGGACCCAGCGGAGGCCTACATAAGCAGCCGGACTGCCCGAGGCGCCGAATCCCGCTGCAGCTGCCTCCCGATTCGGCGGCGCCCGGGCGGCTGCGAGACGGCTTCCGGCAAGGGAGGCGACGGGGGCGGGGGCGGTGGCGGCGGTGGGGATTTGGGAGGCGCTGGTGATTTGGGGCGGTGGTGGTGGGGATTTGGGCGCTGGCGGCGGCGGATTCCGGCCGACTGGTGTTCGGGCGGGCGGATGGGCGCGGCTGTGAAATAAAATGAAGGGCGGTTGGGCGTTGGCGGGCGGTCGCCGAATTTGGACCAGTTGTCTCTCGTGATGCAAATTTGCACCGCGAGGTGTTGTATTTTGCATCACCGAAAGGCCACGGTCCAATTTCTTTTACATATGAACCGTCTGTAAGCAGCGTTTTTTGTCCCAGACAGTCCAAAAATTAGGTATTTTTATATTTTTTATATTTTTTTAGAAAAGGAGGATGCACCCCCGGCCTGTGCATCTGGACGATGCATACGACCATTTTATTAATTATTAAGCACAAAAGACCTTACAAAGTAGTACATCAGTAAGCTTGAAGCCATCATCTAGGCAACATCTGTCGCTACTCCTACCCCCTTGATGCAGTGATGCCGAATGTCCGAGCCTAATACCAAACAGACATCGCATCAAATCCTAACATCTAATGCCGGATGCCCCATCCTAGCCACATACCAGGACTGGGTCACACGCCGGTCCGACGCACTCACCGAGGCTGCCGCCGCCTTCTTCCACCGATCCATCTCCAGAGCCGGTACTGACGCACAGACCTTGCCAGGCCTGCCGTCGACGCCACCATGGCGCTAGATAGCTTGAACACCCTGCGCTCGTCCATCCAGCCGCATCCGTCGTCGATATGCAGCTGCACCATGCCGCCACCACTCGTCGTCAATGACGCGGTAGATACAACGCCACACCACATGGCAACCTCCACACCATCGCCACTGCTCGAGCTACTCGGAGCCCACCATCCACAACATCTCTCCCCCAACAACAGTTCCTCCCAAGACGGCGCCTCCATGGAGGATACGACGCGCAGGACGCCGACGCCGCCCAATCCAGACTGAATTTTGGACTTTCGTCCGGGAGGGGTTCGGGGGTGGATAGGGGGGGGGGGACCTCGGCTTCTCCTCTAGGAAGGGTAACGACGTCAAGTGACGTCGCCGATGCCGGGCCGAACACGCCGACCAAAGTTTCCTCCGGTCCCCATCCTATGCCACCAAACCTCTGTGTACTCCGGATCCGAAACCCGCGAAGATGAAAGAGCCATGGGGCTCAACCCACCAGAAAGAAGGATCGAGAAGAACTCCTTGTAGATCTCCAGACGCCGAATCCAACAATCCGACGTGGCCAGCGACGATCATCACCACCCCGCGGCGGCCGACGTAGTTCAAAGAAAGGATCCAGATGGATCCGATCTGGATCCGGCGGCACCCGCAACCACCGGTCAGGCCAACGCAGCCACCACCTCACGACACGTAGGTCACCATCGCTGCGCCGCGCACGACGCCGATGGGAGACCCACCCACCGTGCCGCCGGACCCCACGTTCGCCCGACGTTTCTCTGGATCCCGCTGTCCCGCGGCAGCCAAGACGGAGAGGATGGGCAGAAGCCCTGCCGCCGCCCAGCCGGCCAGGCTTTGCCCGGCGGCGCTATGGACGGCGGCGAGGAGGGGAAGAGGAAGAGGAGACTCGAGAGGCGGCGGCTAGGGTTTTCCCTCGATATTTTTATATTTAGACCGTCTATTGGAAATGCTCTAACAAACCGAGCTATTCAGCTGAGAGAGGATATACATCGCTAGAGAAGAGGGAGGAGGCTGTTACTGTTAGACGTGGAAGTCAAAACTTATCCTTCCCTCTATCTCGCTAACAAGCCAGGGGTCACTTGATCTCTTCTGTTGTTCGCTCCTCATTCCTCTCCCAAGCGGCTAGGTCTCGGCAGCCAACCAGCCATGGCTTCCCACCCGTCGCCGCCGCCGGAACACCGCACATCACCCGCTCCCACCACCATAAGTGACCTCGGCGATGACCAGCTCCGAGAGATCTTCCTCCGCCTCCCGGACCTCCGCAGCCTCGCCTCTGCCGCCTTCACCTGCCGCGGCTTCCTCGGCGCCGTCCGTTCGTCCCGCGCCTTCCGCCGCCGCTTCCGCGCGCTCCACGCACCCCCGCTCCTCCCTCGCTTCCTCGCACACACGGTAGCTCCGTTCCCTGCCTCACGGCACCCCTCCGCCGGATTCACCCCCCTCCAAGACGACGACACTTCCGACTGGCGGGTCGATTTCTATGATCCTTCGCTTCCCTACAAATACAATGGCGGCTGCATCGCCATGAAGCACCGGAGCGTCAAGCAACGGAGAGTTTGGTACAACCCTCGAACGATGGCCCTGTTTCTCTGCCCCAAGGATCATCATGACATGCCCGACGGCACCACCCTTGGGTTCCACACATTCTCCTGCGAAGAGGATCAGATGCCGTCCCGTGTGGTATGTGTCCGTCACGACTACTCACGGCCTTGCGCACGGGTCGCTGTCTTCTCATCGGACACCATGGAGTGGCAAATCTTCCCGGAGACTGCGACGCCGCTGCCTCATGGCTTCAGGAGCACAACCTGCACCGTGCTGGATGGGTTTATATGTTGGCAATGCGTGTCCATGAGCGGGATGATTGTCAGCCAGTACATTTTCGTGCTCAACACAGACACATTTCAGTTCTACCGGATGGATCTGCCGCCGCCCTTGAGAGTGATACCCCAAACATTTAAGATTGGTCAGACCAATGATGGGAGGCTCTGTATTGTGAATGAGAAGGAATGCACATTTAGTATTTGGATCTCAACAACCGGCGATGATGGCATCGAGAGATTTGTGCTGGACAAGATGTTCCCGTTGCAGGCTAGCGTTATGGAGGTCATCAGTTGTTCAGTGAAAGATACAATCTCAGTGCGGCTTATGATGATTTTCAATGGTTTTGTGTATTTTGCACTTCGCCCATGGAGGAATTACGTGGATCATTACAAATCCCCTGAGTGGTTCATGTCCATGTCTTTGGAAACAGCGGAGCTGAAGCAGCATCTAAAGAATAGAAAGCGACCTATCTTCCCCGTCCATCCCTACTCGGCCTGGCCTCCTTCTATGGTATACATCTCGGTAAGCAATGTGACCATGGTGCTAAGGATTCCTTTTTATGTTTGGTCCATCAATTGTATGCAATGATGTTTCCTAAGGCGATTATATTGCTATATATGAAGATATGCTATCAGTTTTAGTCAAAGTAACATGTCTTTGAATAACTCGTAGTAGAGGAGCTAGCAGTGCTATTCCCATTCCTTCAAAAAAATACTCCACATACATAATCTAGACAAATTTAAGACAAGTAATGTGGGACCGAGGTTGATGTAGACAACCTCGACTACTTGCACATTACTATAAGAGGGTTTATGCAGGTTGTATGATAGCAGTAGCATTGAGATATAAGGCTCCACATACAGAATCTTTAATTAGTACATGAATAGCCTAGATTTATTAGAAGTGTTTAAATATTTGGAGGATTTCTACAGATTATATGATAGCATTACTATAAAGCTCCACATACATAATCAACAACTAGCATATGAATAGCTAGTTTTTGCAGTAGTGTTTTAGCATTCAGATATGATAAGTTATGCCCAATGGTAAGTTAGGTTTTCTTTCTCCTTTTAAAATTGTTTGGTCTTCTACATCGGTTTCAAATTTATGTCTTATTTAAGAAATATGTCCTTCATAATTTGATGTCAGTGAGAACTGAGCATTTGCCAATATATTCATTCCTACGCAGCACGATTCAATCTTTGATTTCAACTGCTATATATATGTGCACATGATTATCCCAATGGCACTACATATCTAACATCTTCCATGTTTTTGGAGGCGCACACCATATGTCTGTGCTTTCTAGCTATAGGTGCATATATATTAGCCATCCATTAAGTCCGTAAAATCTTCACATTTTTTTAGCCTACATATTGGTTTGTTTCTATAGTTAATGAGGCACCCAAATCTAATTAAATTTAACCGTTAGTTAGTTTCATCAAGTATGAACTGTTATCTTTCAATTGCTTTTGTATTATATAATGATATAGTAGATTTAGATGGCAGTGGTGTGTCAGTAATTTATTTCATTTTCATTGTCTCTGTAAAAGCTAGATAAAATGATCAGAATCGCTAGATTGTATTCCCTTGCACATATTTGTCTGCATAAACACTAGAATTCTTATTTACATTTTGTCATAGGAGGATTCAAAATCTGAGGTTACTGGAAACAGTGTTGAAGATGTTGGTTCTGAGGGCACAGGAAAGGATTCATCTATCCTTATAAAAGCATTACAATCATATAAAGAAGCTTTGATTAAGGATGGTGACACAAATGTTGCAGAGATAGAGGCCTTCTCACTTTGTATTGACATTGAGGATGAGAATAACTCTCTTGTGAGGAAAATCATTGCTTTAGATGAACTGTTAATAACTGTGAGAGATCGTGCCTTGAGGGCGGGTGCAGACTCTGAATTCTACAGACAGAAGATCAAAACAGAGAACTGGTGGAAAATGTGCAAGAGGAAGTTATGGAGAGCTTTCTGCACTAGCTGAATAAGCCCATCTATCAGGACTAAGTGAGTTTTTACTTTTTGTTGCGTTGGTACTTTAGCTTTTAGATGCTGTGATGACGTTAGCTGAATAAACCATTATCAGTATTCATATGACTGGTTGGCAGGAGTCCTAGTCTTCAGTTTCATCTACTATAAATAAAGGTGTGTGGTCATTCTCTGTTGCATAATAACTGAAATGCTAACTTTCTTAATTTTTCCTTTCGGAAAATATTAACTAGTTAGGTTTATTCAGATTGCAGCAAAAACTACTTTTTAGAGTAATCATTTTTCTCTGGAACGTGAAACAGAATGCGTGTCATTTACTTTTAGATACTACATACTACATACTATTATTTCCTGCACTTGCCCACTTTATTTTTCCATTTTAGGATTGCTCACAAGTTTAAACTGGGCAAACCATCCTTAACATTTCCCCCTTTTGCCTTTTCTACCAGTACTATTTTAAGCAGACAGGCTGTCCCATCGAAACTAGTATCTGAGGGAGCGCAGAGCCGCAGACTACACCGAATTTTGTTAACAAATGGTTATTTGCACGTTTGCAGTTAACATCAGGGGCATGAAACGGGCAGTTGACAGGTCTATGTTGATAGCAAGTGCCGTCCCGTCTTCATGGACTGTCAAATGGTGCAACCATGACATGATGTCAAATGTCACCTTTGACGAGTGTCACTTCAACCTATATATTCTGTTTTCATTATGTATATGGAAAATAGGCAGTGGAGTCTGCTCTGGGGAGCACATTTAGTCCATAAAATTCGAGAACTAAATTGAAATGTGTTAACAAATTATAAAAAACAGTGCTTGACTTTCATTGCGCATGTTGCGAGAGGTAACACCCGATGTGGTCTGCCCGTCATGGGGTGCGGGACTGCCCCTGTGCACGCACATCAGTTGCCTGCTAGTAGGTTGTGAATTTGCGATGCAGCACACAATTATAGCATCCAGGCCACAGCTGCTACCACACTGACGCCAGGCAATTTGGTTTTTCCCAAGGCTTTTGGTGTTGCACATAATGAAACACAATTGTTGTAATCATAATAGGATATTAATCCAGAAAGGCAATGCAAGCTGGGGTATAAAGTGTATTACAATTACATTCTTAGAGAAGCTGGGTCATTTTATCAACAGACTCTAATTGCACCTCCTTTTCTTCTTTAGCTCCTTTGAGAAGCCCGGCTGACAAGTCTCTTAAAAGAAGTTGAGCTCCTCACTCTCCTAGATCACAATGGATGATGGGCCTCCCACTATCATGATGCAAATAGTCCAATGCATCTGCTATGTTAGTAGCTATGCTTATTCTTTGAGCTAGGCCTAAATGCCTTCCGGCTGCCTGATTCTCTTGATGATGCAACCAAGTGTCCAAGTTCCCATTGGGCATGAAAGCATAGATTAGAGCTCTGAAAGCATTGCCTTTGTTGTTGATTGCAGAGCATTCTGTTATGAGAGGAACAATGTTTCTGTGACGAATGCCTCTCAGTGCTTTGCATTCTAATGCAAAACTTCCTTCGGCGCCTGGAATCTCAAGGTCAAGTACCTTGACTGCCACTTCCGTTTTGACTTGGCTCAAGTTGCCTCTGTACACTGAACTGTAACTTCCTCCGCCAATCAAGTTAATCTCAGAGAAGTTGCCCGTCGCTCGAGCTAGGTCCCAATAAGAAACTCTAGGGAATTTCTCCCTGAGAGAAGGCAACAATGAAAATGTCGCTTTTGGTGTCTTCTTATAGATTATAAAGCAAGTCAGCAGTGCAAGTGACATGAAACCAATTAGGGGGAACAACAACGTAATCAAACGATAGTGTCTTCCTGTTCCCGGAGAGGCTTCTGGGCATGAGGGCACATGGAAACCAGTTGCTCGTCCACGAAGTCCCCAGTTGCCATCAAGTGAAACGTTTGCGGGGTGCTCAAACAATCCATTTGTTGGAATTTCCCCTTGGAGATGATTATAGGATAGGTCTAACTTGCTGAGAGATTGAAGGTCACTTAGAACTGTTGGGATGGCAAATGATAAATCATTATGGGAGAGGCTGAGCATGTCCAAGCTTAAAAGGTTGCCTAAGGAGGTTGGAATGACACCCGTGAGATTATTGTGGTCCATTTGGATGGTTATGAGGCCCTGACACTGGCCCAGATTATCAGGAATTTTTCCAGAAAGTCTGCTAGAAGAGAGTGATAGTGCAATGAGTTGCTTAAGCTCACTAATTTTTGGAGGTATGTCACCTTGCAGATTATTATAGCTAAGAGCAACTCTAGCAGACCCCACAAAACGCCCCGGCTCGCAAAATAACCGCCAAATTGCGGGTCGGGGCCAGAAAATCTGCACGAGCAGACCCCGCATCCCGCCCCGGCCCGCAATTTTTTTTGCGGGGCGCGGCAAATCTTCTCCCCCAACCTCTATCTTCACGAGCTGGGAGGCCGACCCGAGCTCAACCCCTATCCGCGCGAGATTTGGCGGGAGGGACATTTCCGCGCGGCCCTTCCCGCTCCCCGCATCCTCCGCCACCATTGCCCCCACTCCGCAAGCTCCGACCGCTCTTCCCCGGCCGTCCGTCGTTGCCATGGACGACCCCCTGCTGTCCCCCGTCACCGTCGAGGTCGACCACGCCCCTTCCGCTCGGGTGGATCTCGTCGCCGGCCAAGTTGGCCCCGCCGCCGTCGCCCAAGCGGCAGGGCAACGTTGTCATGCAGGGCGGGAATCCGGCCGCCCCCGCCGCGATGGCCCGCGCTCCGTGCGCCAACGCGGCAGCGCGATCCCGGCCGGCGGCGGAGAAGGTCGACAAGGTCGTGGGCGTAAAGCGGAGGAAGGTTCCGGCTTCAAAGAAGCCACATTCTTCAACCTCTCGCTCCATCCCGCCACAAGGAGGTGCTCCGGCGATGCCGTTCAACGGTGCCCCCCACCCCCCGCGAGCGAGGTGTTCGACGAAATGGCCGGAAGGTATGCGCCTTCGGTCTTGGCGATTCCCTTTCATTTTTCGCCATTATTCTCGATAGCACGTGACTTGTTATCGTTCGCTACAGCGGTGGTTCGAACAATGGAACAACCGAGTTCATGAACTTGTTGGACACGAACGCGGTTGACATTGATCAAGCCCCTTTCGAACCATTCAAGTACAATGAAATGGAGGCCGGCGTGGATGATCATGGTTGTGCGGACGAATTGGAGGAGATCGAAGCGGAAGCGTTTGAGCAATCGCAAGCAAAAACTGGGAAAAGCATAAGATCGAAGAACTACACGATCTTGGAAGATCAAGCTTTGATTCAAGCATGGAGTGCGGTGTCTCTTGATGCTACCACGGGTACATCTCAAACTTACAAGAGATATTGGCAAAGGATCGAAGATCAATACTTCCGCATTATGGCAAAGTATCCCAATAGGACTCCACGCACATTTCGGTCGCTTCAAGGGCGTTGGGAGAACATCAAGCCTATGTGCAGCCGTTGGGCAGCTTTCTTGGAGCAAGTATGCAATGCACCTCCAAGTGGCACCGTGGAGTCCGACCATGAGTTTGTTTTGCCTTTGTTCAAATTGTGCATCATCATATTGCATCATGAGAAGTGATTGGATCACTTTGTGTAGGAAAAGATTGCTCAACATAGATACAAGGACATGGAAGCTTCGGAAGGCAAAATTTTCAAACTAGAGCATTGTTGGGAGTTGCTCCAAAAGTGCGAGAAGTGGAAGTTGATCGACAAAGAATCCCCACCAAAGAGAGGCTCACTTACAAACATGGATGAAGATGAGGATGATGATGGCCCAAGAAATTTGCACAAGCCCGATGGTGACAAAAAGACCAAAGAGAAGATGAAGAGAGAGCAAGAAGCATCAAGCTTGAGGGAGAAGATTGATGCCATGTTGCAATACAACGAGTCGATGTTGTTGAAATCATTGGAGATCAAGAAAGAGTTGGCCGAGAAGAAGGCGAAGGAGAAGCAAGAAAAGTGGCAGTTGCTCAAGGAAGAGGGGCTGCGCAAAGCTGCCATCGAGGAGAGAAGAGCACGAGCCGCCGAAAACAAATCAATGTCCATGTTGCTCGCCGAAGAGAACAAGATCATGTCAATGAACCGCAATGACATGGACGACCTCACCAAAACATGGCATGATATGGCAAGGAGGGAAATCTTGAAGAGAAGAATGGTGGCGTCGGCCGGTTCGTGCTACAGTTCCGGTGATGTTTTCTCCGCTCCATATGGTGGCAATGTGGATGATTTCCGTGCGGGAGTTGGAACAAGCGCCGGAGGTGGATTCGGTGGCGCCGATGAACTCCAAGGTGGACTCGATGGCGCGGAGTGAAAATCGATCAAGATGATGCCGGACATGGGCGCAAACCTTTTGCAGGGTCCTCTTTTGCGTTAGCCGTAATGAACTTGGCTTCTATTTACGTGTAAAACTGTTTGTGTCGTTTGAATTTGAACTTGTTTGTAAAATCCTATGTCAAATGCGAGATTTGCAGTTTATCTGTTTGCGGGTCGTCACGGTGGTGTCCAAGCAGAACCCGCATAGCCGACCCGTAAAAAAACATATTCCGCGAATATACTTTTTTACGGATCCGTTTGCGGGGTCTGCATCTGTGCCAGCCCGCGCCGGCCTGTAAAAGCTGTTTTGCACGAACTGCAAACGCGTTTTGCGGGCCGGCGTTTTGCGAGGTCTGCTAGAGTTGCTCTAAGGTCCAGCCTTGAGAGTTGTGGAAGTTTTCCCAATATGGGAGGTATGGGACCTTCAAATTCGTTTTTTGCTAAAGAAAGTATTGTCAGTCCTGAAAGGTTGCCAAAAGATGGTGGAATGGACCCGGCGAAGTTATTTTCATGAATATCTAAGGATTGTAGGTTTCCTAGACTCTCCAACCATCCTTCAATTGTACCAGTTAAACTGTTTTCGCTAAGATCTAAATCGATTATGCTACTCAGGTTTCCTAGGCTTAAAGGAACTGTTCCTGATAGATTGTTTCCACTCAGTTCTAGGTGTGTAAGTTGAGTTGACAACTTACCAACGGAATCTGGTATGGCTCCTTGCAGCTGATTATTTTCTAAAAAGAGCATAGACAATTGACTAGAGTTTGTTAGTCCATACAAAGATTCCCAGCTTTGGCTGTCCCCTGATTCAAGCTTGTTATACTCTAGGTTTAGTACTGATAGGTTTAGTAGCTTTCCAAAACTAGGGATTTCTCCAACGAAACTGTTATTTGATAAATCGATAAGCTGTAGCATTGTTGCATTGCCTAGCGAAGCTGGGATATGACCATGAAGCATGCTACTGCCAAAGGTAAGACTTTCCAGGTTAGGGAGGGTATCACCAATGTCAAGTGGCAACACCATTTCTAGCATATTGGAATACCCGTCTAACACTGCAAGCGAGGTCAGATTGAAGATTGATGGTGGTATTGGACCTGACAGCCTATTACCACCAAAGGCCAAGACGAGCATGTGGGACAATCCCCCAAGTTCACCAGGTATGCTCCCCCCTAGTTGGTTATCCTGAAGGGTAGGTCCTAATAACTGGGTGGCGTTGCTGATGCTTGGCGGGATGACCCCGGTGAGATTATTCTGAGAGAGATCCATAACAATTAGATTGTAGAGCGAACCAAATTTTGCGGGGATTGGTCCTTCTAGCATGTTTGTGGAAAAGATATATAATCTTTAGTTTTGAACAGTTTGTGAGTGAGTCAGGAATTATCCCCTGGAACGAATTGGATCTCAGGTCAAGGAGGAACAGCTCCTGGAGCTGGTTCAGGGAAGGTAACTGGCCGGAGAAGCTATTGACGGACAAATTAAGTGTCTGAAGGAACGTCAGGTTCCGAATAGAGGGACTGATCTCGCCTGACAAGCTTTTGCCGGCGAGTTCCAGAGCGGCGACGCGCCCTGCATTCCCTGGGCTGCAGCTCACACCCGTCCAGTTGCAGTAGTGGACGCTTCTGTCCCAGGATCTCAGGCTTTGAAATCGAGCAACGAGCGCATGTCTGTACTGTTCTCGTGATTGACTATTGAGCAATTGATGTTGCCAGCTCCATAGAACAGCAGCAGCAGAAACGCCGCCGGTAGAATAACCATGCTGCGTATCCTCAAGGATTGCTCAGTTACCTGCATAAATACATACAGAGCAATGTTCACCGGCGCCCGGCAGAGCTAATTACAAGGGCGTCCGTGACAAACCACCGCAGAACTCAAGTGCTACGTCTGCTCTGCTCACAACCAGAGTTACTTAAGGCTCTAGTAGCTGTGTATGTCAAAATAAGATTATGTAACCTCTCACAGCAAGAAGCAGTCAAGAACAGAGACTGTAGCGTACCTCTGCTCGTTGACAGGAGCGCGCAAAACGGCAGCTTCCGCAGCTTGGCTTTGCCGGTAGGAGGTTTGTATGCATACGTTTCAAATGCTCGGTAGCACACCGGTTTAAATGCAGTTTTTACCGCAGGTTTGCGCCACACACCGTACTGTCAGCAGCACTCACCCACTCACGCCTTATCATCTTAGCTTGACCTGAGTCAACGGAGCCTTCCACTCGAGGTCTCCAGCTACTTTTCTCCTGCCGCTGCTGTCTATCGCTCCTGCTTGAGCTGGACAGTTTTGTTGCAGTATGCATGTCCAGCCTCCATGTATTCCAGATCTATCTAATACTCTCTTGGTCCCAAAATAAATCTCTCAACTTTGTACTAAAGTTAAGACATTTATTTTGAAACGGAGGGAGTAGTATGTCTTTACTGGGCCACATGTGTAACGGCTTACTAGTCCGAGCCGTCGTGATTATCATGCATTCTTTCGGAACCCTGCTTTTCTTGGGTCAAGTAGACTTGTAATGCGCTCGTTGTAGACAACATTTGGATGAGCAAGTGTCGTTTCTTGCACGGCTATATACACTGACAGAAATACCATTCAAATAGAGGGAACAAGTATCTTGGCAGACCCGCCATTCGATGGAAGGGTGAAAGACGCTTCGGCTTCAACTTTGAAGATTATAATAATCCTAAAACCTAAAAAGTGCTCGGCTCGTTTGTCTTATAGAGCACACGCGCTCGACCACCGTCGGATCTAATCACGCTTGAGGGTGAAAACTGCCGAACGGATATACAGCGGTGGAGAGCCCCATCTTTCTCTCTCTCTCGTTGACCCGCACGTAGTCTGGGATGAGAGGGCGGAGTGGGCGGTGCTGTGCAGTTCCACCGTCGCCCAAATCCGTCGCCACCGCGGCGGAACCGCCAGAGTTTGGGAGGCGCGAGGGTGGACCCCACGTGCGCGGCCGCAGAGCCTCTGTTCCTCATCTCTCTCCTTCGAAGCAGGGCGGAGGAGGGTGACGGTCGCCGACGACGATGAGTTTATTCCGGCAAGCGGGAAGGGGGTTCTCCGATCAAAATCAGTGATGAGCATCGTCTACCTCGTCTTTTCATGCGCTTCTCTACTAGATGCCCCGGGGGAGGTTCTGTGATAGGATACTGTCGATTTCACGGGGGAGGGGCAGCAGGGGGGGGGGGTCGATTTTTGTTGTGTGATACACCACGCGCGCCGGCGGCCGGATTTTTGGTTGCAAGGGACGAGCATTTTCTGACATTTTTGGGGTAATGGGATGTGGCTCTGCGGCCTGCGGGGTTCGAAATAGAAGTGGCGAGTTGATGTCTTCAGTTCACCATGATTGATTTGTCTGCCATTGTGCATCTGCAGATCTGCAGCGGGTGTACAAGTACAACACCTCCGGGCTGAGCTGGATTTCCATGGAGCGACCAACGTCGTCCGCCGCACCAGCGCTCTATCCACGAGCGACCCACGGACACCGGCGAGTGCTCCCGTCCAGCTCCTGGCTCACCTTCTTCAGCCTCGCTTCCAACTAGTGCAGCCCACACGGCGTCAGCGTCCGTACTGCTAGGTGTACAACACAACTCCGCCTCGGTCCTAATAGTTCGCGAACCTCGTAGTGCAGCAGCTCCTCGACCGCGTGCACCCTCTGCATGCGCCGCCGCGAGAATTGCAAGCTCCAGCCTACCTACTTCTCCTCATGGTAGGCGTGCACCAACTGCTAGATGAAATGGCCTGCTAAATTAAAGTTGGAAGTAAGAAGAGGATTGCCACATCGAAATAGGAGTGGCGAGTTGATGTCTTGGAGTTGTAGTCATGTAGGTGCCTGACTTTTTATCCGCCGATGCTTCTGATTTTTGTTGCCTTAGTATAATTTTTACTGAAACCATGTTTTGCCTGATTGAGTACAACAATTATATTACTGAAAACAGAGGCAGGCTAGGCGTATTTGTTGATTGTTCTGGAAGCAACGGCAACAACAATTGTTTACTTGCAACTTTTGTATTACATACTGAAATGTTTTTGGAATAATAAAAAATATAAATGAACGCAGACCCACTGGCCGTTCCGGCTGAAAGATGATGCACATCAGCCTCCAGAAGCAAGGGAGGTGCTAGAATTCGACATGGAGGGGAGGTGCTAAAACAGTATGCATGCATGATGCATGTGGTCATGTTCTTCGTCCACTAAAGCCTAGTACCGTACTGTCAAGTTGCATAATCATTCTAGGGCTGAGTTGCTGGGTGGAGAAATGAAACTTGTATAGTTATCTTATATGATGTCTACTTTTTTCAAACAAAGAAAATAGACTGAAAGATCTAAATTGTTGACATGTGATGCTATGACCATCAGATGGTTTGCTGGTCCTTCTCTACTTGTTATGTAGATATACTTGTATTTTTTCTGCCCAGACTTCTCAAGGCTTGTCTTTTTTTGTACTACACATAGCTGATTGCTTTAGTGTTTTTGCAGAGGCTCTATCATGAGTTACCTGACATGTACATATCTCGTCTAAAACTTTTTTTGTCTACTATTTTTTCGCTAGTTAGTTGTCTGAGATGGTTCCAAAACTTGCTAGTAGAGATATGTACACATAAATACTTTTCCTTGAAGAATCAAGATCGTGCATGTCACCTTATGTGGGGAGGGTGTGGTGTTCCTTTTTCAACATAGATCCATATACCTTTCTTTTAGTCTAGGTTTCACATATGCCCTTTTTTGCTAGCTTTGTTTCATATGGTTTTGTTCAGTTTAACTTGTTTTTCCTACTTGATTTTAGTTAGTTGCCTGAAACGGCTCAAAACTAGAAGCGGGAGATGGCACAGTGACACCACCTTCATTCGTCTCCATGAGGTAAATCCCTTCTCTTCTCCATGAGGTTTGAACTACTTTTTTGGGAACGACAAACCATTGCTCTGCCTCGAAGTCGGCATTACCTTGGCGATGTTTAAGAGGGTTGCGGGGTGGATAGTTGCCAGGTAGAGGCTACTAGTTACCAGATATTGGGGCGTGGGTTGCCAAATCTGCGGCTTTTTGAGCTTGACACTAGTGTGGTTCCCCCCTTTTTAACAAAACTTGCATAATAATTGATTAGTAGTTGCTTGTTTCTGCTTTTCAAGTTGCCTAATGTTTGTTATTTAGTTGCCTGACTTGGTTCATAATTTGCATTTAATGGTTTTGTTACTTGCATGGCTTTGAGTTTTACCAAGATTTGGCCAATACTCTGTCGGTAGTTGCCTCAGTTAACACATGAACTTTACTCATGTGTTATTTTTCCTTCACATTTTCATCATATGGTTCAGGACTTGCTAGTTCCTTCTAGTTAGTGTTCTTGAATTTTCATACAAGCCAGCTGAATATGCATTTATGGTGATGTTTTTTTTGGTGGAAAAAAGGCTGGGATGAGCAAAAGCGCAATTTGGGAAGAACAACCTGCCGCTGCTCCTGACCATAATTCATCTCCTTCCATTAAAGAGCAACAAACTGATGAGGAATACAACAAGTTGCGGGTAAGCTCCCCCCCTTTGTTTAAACATCCACATGGTTTTTTTCGGCACCTCACACACATATATCGAAGTTCACAAACACAACACACATGTAATCACTTGGACTAAAATCTAGGGGTTAGAACCATGCACTTGACACAGAACAAGCAAGTTGAACACAAATGATGGGTCACATACAAATGTTAGGGACAGACCTAGGGGGGAGGGGGAGGGGGAGGGGGAGGGGTTGCATGTCAGGCAAATCACACATGTAAAACAAGCAAGTCACATTCAAATGTCAAGCAAGTAACATACCCCAGACTAGCAAGTCACATACTCAACACTAGCTGGAATTAAGCTCTTTTTATTTTCCCATTTTCAAAACACCCACATGGTTTGTTTGACATTTTCAGTAGGACTTGCTTGACATTTGAATGTGACTTGCTAGTGTTAAGTATGTGACTTGCCTACTGTGTTTTAGGCAAACTCTATGACCTTTGCATGTTTTTGAATGTGTGATTTACCTGACACATGCCATTCTGCTCCGGAGCTTAGTTCCATACTGTCTAGGGGGATCAAGTGTTTCTTGATTACCCTTTTTGCATTTGTACTTGCCTAGAAAAACATCAGTACTTGCCTACAACTATTGTTTTCAGTGATTACAGTAAAACTAAATATAAAGAGGCCAGTAGGTCAGTTAATGACAACATGTCACAAATTGCTTAACGGTAGCACTTGATTTACTTGAACAAACCCGTAGAAGTTGCTGCCCTTTTTCCAGGCAGAACCATTTTTGTACAAAAGCAAACTAAAAACGACGGGCTTTTGTGATTTTGCTTTTTCCCACCCATTTCATTTTTCTCTTAAAAGTGCCCCAAATAGTTGCTCACACTTTTCTCCTTTTCACATCAAATCCTAGCATGCATGAGCACACAGGAGTTGCTTCACATCAAATCCTAGCACGCATGAGCACACATGAGTTGCTTACTGGCAACACTGATTTTGCTTAAACAAACCTTAGAAGTTGCTGCTCTTTTCTGTTTTTCAACACACTTGCGGTACAAAAACAACCTAAGAAAAACATCAAGGGGTTTCTCTAATGTACTCCCTCCGTTCCTAAATATAAGTCTTTCATAGATTCCAATATGGACTACATACGAAGCAAAATGGGTGAATCTACACTCTAAAATACGTCTATATTTATCCGTATGTAGTCCATACGTCTATATTTGAAGTGTTGTTTTCGTGTGAAAGTAATAGTACTAGCACATAAGTTGTGTTGGTACTTGGTAATATTGAAAGGTTCACCATTTTTGTGATAAACTCTATGTACCCTATTTTCTAGCCACATATTGGATTAGATGGTGATCTGTTGAGATATGGGAGTGTTGATTTTTTGGTGAAAAAAGGTGTGTTGGAACCCTAAAATGTTTTCCATATCACCCCTTCTAGTTTGCCCAAATTTAATTGAAAGTTGCTTGCACCATCAATTAATCTAAGTTTAATGTTTTTACTAGAGGTACATATCGTACATGCAACAAAATGCTTTAGTATTCACGGAAGTTGCTATATCACGAGGTTAACTAACCTACATAGAAATAGTATTTGCCTAATCACTTGGTAATAGTTGCCTACATGTGATTAATTTATTGCATGTACCAACAGTACAGTAGCCGAAAATGATCAATAAAACGAGAAGGGGTCAACTCAAAGATGCGACATCCACACCCATTGTTATTCATTGGTTGGCCCGGTTTACGCAATCTATCCGAAGATTTGGTCTGTACCTTGATAGAGGTGGATAGGTAGTTGCTAGAGATAGGTAGTTGCCAGATATGCTGGCGCAAGTTGATAGGTAGTTGCTAGAGATGCTGGCGCCACTGGCCCAGGGATTCACTCCCGAGAGCTTGTGCTTTTTTTCCGCGCAAAAACTCGCCCAACACATGATAGATAGTTGCTAGAGATGCCGGCGCGAGTTGCCCATCCACTCCCGAGATTGATGAAGTCTCGCAACTCACGCAATTAGCTAAAACAATCATGCATAAACTTGTTGCCAGTGAAGCCACACATAGAAGGCAGTCAACCAACAGTAACTGAATAATCAAGTTCGACACCAGATATAGGATAGATATTCATAATCGATCAGGCAACACCACACACATTTTTCAGGCAACTCACACCATTAGCACAAGCAAGCCACACAACATTTTTTCATATCAACATGCATGGTACAACCCACAAAAAATATCCTATATCAAGTCAAAACTGAAAAGGATGTCAAGTCAAAGGCTCAAGATTTTTATGCACACTTAGAAGCTTCGCCAGCCACTCCCCGATAAAGCTTTGCACAACCACAAAATATATCAAATTTGTTTAATCTTGCCTTTCTTGCCAGTAGTTCTTTTTTCCTGAAACTTATATGCATTTTGTCTACATCTCGGCAGTACTTTGACTAAAAACTTTGTATGAAATTTTTCGTGAAACTTACACAAGAAGCTTTCACATGCAAATATGCTTTACCAGGTGAAATCTTGCTCCCCAGCCACCACCATGTTGTTTCAATACACCACCATGTTGCCTACATCTCAGCGTTTTGCATGTTACTTGGTTAACACAAGTGTGGGTCTACATAGGGATTCAGATTGCACTTGTCTTGACGATTGTCCCCACTTTTTTTTGCCTTCGTAAACATGACCTCATTTTGTTGATTGACATGAAGTTGTTCGAAAATAGAATAGTTTGTTGCACACATCCACCCAGGGAGTTGTATGTCACACATCCACCTAGGTAGGAAAAGAGTCGGTATGCTTTTTTTTGTGCAGAGGACTTGCTTGTTTGTTGTACTGATGTTGCCTAAAGCAAATGGTAGCAGTTGCTTTCTTTCTTTTCTATTTTCCCACGTCATAAAATGTCACAACTTGCTTACACAGTGGCAGTAAGTTGCCTAAAGGATTCCAACCAAGTTGTTTTAGATCCATATACAAGGTTCCTTAGTTTTTATTTCTCCCCACGTCACACAGCTGACATAACTTGCTTACATAGCGGCAGTAAGTTGCCTAAAAGATACCCTTCAAGTTGCTCCTTGTCATCTATATACAAGTTATTTTTTCAGAACTTTATCTTTTTAATTTCTTCGTCTGAACCACAAAAATTGACACAATGTTCTGTTTACTAAGTTGCAATATGTTGGCTCACAGATACCCATCAACATGAGTAGTCAGCCATATAACACATTCGTCTTAAAAATGACCAAATTTGCTTATACCATGCAGTAACTTGCCTAATAGACACCCGACAAGTTGCTTCCGCATCCCATATATAAGTTCCTTTTAGTTAAACCATATCCTTTTGCTTTTTTGACACATTACTAACCACAAAATCCATATATCTACTAGTGATTTCTCATTTTTGTACTTTTTCTTTCTCTCGCATGAGAGTACACAAAAACACCCAAAAAGGACACACCATACATATATCTAAGAAGTTATGTGTTTTCATTTTCGTTTTGTATTTTTGTAGGACCCATAAAAAATAAACCTTTTCAAGCTATCAAAGTAATACCCAAGGAAACCTCTACTAGCTACCATTAGCTACTCTCTGGGTAATTTCTCACCCCTACTCTAAGACTTGGTTGTTTTACTATCTAGATAATCTAGTGCTTTTCAAAACAAATTCACTAAAACTTGCGTAAGGGAACTTTAGTGCTTGACTATAGTTAGTTCCAACAGTGACAACAAACAACAAAAAATTTGCTTAATGGACAGCACTGTTTTTTTTTGTTTAAACAAACCAACTACTTTTGCCTACAAATTTCTTTTTTTAGAGCCCGACATGTCATCACATGACAAAGAATTCAACCAATTTTTTGATTTTAAAATCATAGCACTGATTTTTGCTTGAACAAACCAATTACTTTCATCTACACTTTTCTTTTTTAGAGCCCAGCAGGTCAGTACATGTCAACAAAATCTACATATGTTTTGCTTAATGGTATCAATAGATTTGCTAACAACCTCACTACTTGTCTATAGTTTTTTAGGGGGGGGGGTACATTTGTTGCTCACTTCAACCCAATTTCTTGCTTAAAAGTATTCAAGTTTTTATTTCTGCACTACCTGACAACTCTTGCTCACAATCTTTCTATTTCTGCACATAATGCTTTCTAGCACCCATGAGCACACCGCAAGTTGCTCACTGAAACACTTTTTGCCTAAATAACCCCTATAAGTTGTTGCTTTTTAATTTCTAACACACTTGTTCCAAAAAAAATCTAAGGAAAAACAAGAGTGGTCAGGTTAGTACATGACAATAAATCTATAAATTTTTGCTTAATAGTAGCAATGAATTTGCTTAAACGGCCTCACAACCATCCTAGAGTTTTTCTAGGGGACACATGATTTGATTACTTCAAGCCTCTTTTTTTTTGCTTAAAAGGTCTCAATTAGTTACTCGCATCTTTTTTTGCACATTAAGCCTCTAGCACCCTGGAGAACACATGAGTTGCTCGTCGGTAACACTGTTTTTGCGTAAACAAAGCGTACAAGTTGTTGCTTTTCTATTCTAACACTTTTGGTTCAAAAGAAAATCTATGGAAAACAAGAGGGGTTTCTCTGGATGTACAACAAAACCAATAGTTAGCAGAATTAGATTATTCCTGCCTACAAAAAGCACTATAGCTGCTCACCTTTCCTCCCTTTCCCTATGTTTTTATTGCAACAGAGCGCAGTACGAAACATTGCAGGAGATTACAACCATGACGAACAAAGGTGAGAAAAAAATCACACTTTTTTCTCTTGATCTCTTTTTTGGCTATAGATTTGTAGATCAATTTCTTCAGTTTTCAACCTCTAATGGCGCAACCATTGCAGGTCCTTCTGATGGGGTGGAAGAAGAAAGAAGAGGGAGAAGAAGAAGGGTGTGGGGACAGCTAGGGACCGAAGAAGAAAGGAGTGAGGGGCAATGTTTTGGTGAAGCACGTGAAGGGAGGGAGAGAAGCTGGGTGGACGGAGGGACGTGGGAGACGGTCAACCCTTTCCTCTCCAAATTTGGACTGAGGGGGGACCAAAACATACCAAATATGGGAGGCTGCCAGGGGGCACTAGCGGGCACATGTTTGCCCTCTAGAGGCGTCCTATAATAATTCATAGGATATTGCTAGTTGTCGTGGTGCTAAATCTGACGGTAAGAGGGGAAGGAGAAAGGAGCTTATCTAACGAGACACAGTGGGTGACACAAGATTGTATACAGGTTCAAACCCTTCACGATGAAGGTAAAGACCTTAGTCCTGTCTCTGGGAGTTGTTCTTGCATATGAGACTGAGATTATACAAGTTACGAACCTGTAGCTAGATAGCAGACAAACTAGAGTATGCCGTGACCCCGGGCCCCTAAGCTAGCTACGTTACATGTTGACATAATGGTAATAATCTATGTCCACTACTGGCGGTAATTGACGCTCATAATCATCAGTGATGATGGTTGGTAACGCTAAGCTTCAATCCGTAGTGATGCGCCTCAGTAAGGCCTCCATTAATTGATGCACCTGGCTGTGGACTTTTTGAACAAACCAAGTGACGGTATATTACTTGTAGCACAAACTGAGTGAATGCTATCTGGCTGACGGACAATCCGAATGGTTGCTAACCGATTGAAGGGATCTTCTAGCCAAGTATCAGTTGATAATAATAAGAAGATCTGGAAGATGAAGTTACCTCTTAAGAATAAAATCTTTGCATGGTATCTTCGTCGCGGAGTCATTCTTACTAAAGATAACCTTATTAAGAGGAATTGGCATGGAAGTACACAATGTGTCTTTTATCCGCGTGATGAGACAATAAAACATTTATTCTTCCAATGTAAATTGGCTCGTTCTATATGGCCAATTATCCAAATAGCGTCTGGCTTGTATCCTCCTTATAGTGTTGCTAATATATTTGGCAACTGGCTACATGAGATTGATCACAAGTTTAGAATTCTTATCAGGATGGGAGCGCTTGCCGTGATTTGGTCGCTTTGGCTATGTAGAAATGATAAGGTTTTTAGTGATAAAAATACTTCTCTTATGCAGGTTATCTACAGATGTATCGGGACTCTTCATTTATGATCCTCTCTACAACGAGTGAAGAATCGAGACATGTTTATGGAGGTGTGTACACAATTGGAGGCTACGGTGAGGGATATTTTTATCCAACATGGATGGCAGCATGATCTTAGGATTGGGCCACCTTCAGTTTAGGCGTTATACATATTTCATTTTCCTTGTATATCGTCTTATTCTTTTATTTTGGCTTGGTCTGAGGACCTTGTTGACTGTGTGCATTTTAATTATGCAGAGGCCGTGTAATGCTTAAAACTTTTAAGTAATAAAGCGCCCCTTTTTCAAAAAAAATGCCATACCAACTGATAAGCCACCCCTGATACGGGCGTTGTCTTGAGCCGTAACACATACGGGATTAGCCTCCCTGGCCTTAGCTGGACCTATGTCGTCAGACCTCTAGTGGGATATATCCTCTTCATTAGCTCCCGAGTCTGTCAGAACTTAAAACGATAATCAAGTGAATCATTCATGGCATCAGATCCTGGCATAATTCTCACCCAAATGTAGCCCCGCTTGATCGTTCGGTTTGTGGAGCTGCAGATTTGCTCGGAAAGAGATTCTTGGGTATATGGAGCTGCATATTTTCTTGGAAAGAGATCCTAACGAACGCTGTAGTGCATGAAATCCATGATATAAGTAGATAGGAGCAAAAAAGCATGGGCGGAGCTAGGGGGAGACGAGC
>NC_041382.1:719357511-719363318 GCF_002162155.2 Triticum dicoccoides | reverse complement strand
GATCGACAATTTTAGTAGGAGTGACGAGTAATTACCAACGAGATTAGATCAATATACGTACTCGGCCCCCCCTATACTCGAATCCTGGCTCCGCCACTGCAAAAAAGGCTTGGTGATACTCAATCATCTCTCGAGAGAGGATGACTAGTGATTCAACTGAGGGTGTATCACAAAATTCAATTGAAGATTATGATGTTTGGCTTAATTATCTCAGAGAGATGCTAATCAATATCCCTAGGAACACCGAGAACTCATTTGTTTTGCATCCAAGCTTGCGATTTTTTGATACTTTGGTTCCTTTGTAAAAAGGCCCAAACCATGATATGGAGGATATCGATTTCACCCCTTGTTCAAGGTGTCTCCGGCTGATCTGGCGACCTCGGGGAGACAGATCATCAGCATGTAAAATTATAGAACTAGTGTGTACCGAGTCAAAATTCACTCGGGATGATCTATTCATGAAATTTGCGCGAAACATTTGACTCAAGATTTCTTTAGTCGGATTTCAGGTTTGGTCTGACTGCAAGCAAACTAATTGATTTCTGATGTGAACGCATCACAACCTATCTTTCATGCTGCAAAAAGATTCCGGAGTGAAGTTCATGGGACTATGATGTGACATTGATGCAGGCGGATTTCTCAGTTCCCGCGCGCATGCTTTGACTGTTGTGAACGTTGCACATTTGAGAGAGGGTGTTGATGTCGCCTGGGTTAGCGTGTGTGAACTGCTCCACTGCCCAAAAATCTCACCCGAGTCGCCGACACATGTATGGTTGAATTTAGGATGTGTGGCTTGGGTTGTGTGATGGTTGTTGCTCCCTTGCCATATAAGGGAAAGCACTCCCCAGTCCTCATCCTTTCTAGTGAAATCACCGCTGCCCCCAATTTCGATCCACACCTTCGCTCACATTCTCCTCCGTGGTTGCCATGGCCAGCAACCAAACCCGCAAACTCGAGCAGTAGAAGACCGTTGCCGTGTATTTATCGACCATGCTACCACCATCTGGAGGCAAGGCGAATGGGTGCCATCAACATTGACATAGGAGAGGTGCTCACTAAGTACGCTGACGAAGGGCTCTTGCTGGAGCAAGGGTGGAGGGTCCCGATACAGGCGAGATGTAGCAACATCCACGCCCCGGTGAACGAGTACTACTTACCACCCATTTAGATTGCGGTTTTTCTCTTCTGCCCCAGCCATTCTTGAGAGCTTTTCTCCGATTTCATAATACACACTTCATCATCTTCCCCCAAATGCCATAGCCCATATGTCTTGCTTCGTTTCATTCTGCAAAAGCTTTCTTGGCACCGAAATGGATTGGGTGTGCTATGGAGATATATCTTCAATTGCAAGGTTGTATACAGGTTCAGCCCCTTCACTGTGATGGAGAAAGGAGCTTATCTAACGAGATACAGTGGGTGACACAAGATTGTATACAGGTTCAGGCCCTTCATTGTGAAGGTAAAGACCTTAGTCCTATCTGGGAGTCACTGGTGTAGAACCGGGCTTTAGCACCGGTTCGTAAGACCCTTTGTGCCGGTTCAGCAACCAGCACTAAAGGATGGGGACTAAAGCCCACCTTTTAGTACCAGTTCAACACGAACCGCCACTAAAGGGCCACCACGTGGCACGAGCCAGTACCCGGGGCAGGGAGACCATTAGTATCGGTTGGTAACACCAACCGATACTAAAAGGTTTGGGGGTTTTGGTTTTATTATTTATTTTTCCTTTAATTTTGTGTTTTCCATTTGCTGGTATTTTACGATACTACATATTATACACATTGTGCATATATATAAATAGAATTTCTCGTAGAACCTTTCACACATACACACATGTATATATACAATTTGGTATATACAAAGACCGGCGAGGTATATTTACATACAGTAGCAATTTAGAGATTGTGTTTACATTATAATGAGTTATTAAATCACTAGATGAAAGAATCGCGGATTAATTTCAAGTGGATGGATCCTAAGTGATTAAGTCATGGATTATCACGATAATTCATTACTTGATCACTTAGGATCCGTCCACTTGAAACTAATCCGCGATTCTTTCACCCAGTGATATATTAACTCATTATCATCATCATCATCATCATCATCATCATCATCATCATCATATTAATATAAAAACTCTTGCATCATATCATCACCAACAACACTAGCTAATAATCATCATAGTCATTACCACTATTTAATCATCATAGTCATTACAACTATCTAATCACCACCAACACTATCTAATAATAATCATCATAGTCATTACCACCAACACTAGCTATTTAATTATCATAGTCATAGTGTAGTATATCATCATCTTCAAACTCATTCTAGCTAGCCAATCACTCCTGCTGCTCTCTCTCAGGTAAAATCGCATAGAACATGTGTAGCACTTCTGATTCATCATATTGGAGCATGCCAATGAATCTGTCTCCTAATTGTGGGCTGCGCTTCTGATTACTGCCCCCTAGTACGTCTCTGCGATCCTTCACAATTTTGCTTCAGTGTTTCACTATTAAGACTTGCTCGGTTTTAGAAATCCTGAATGGACTCATGTGCAATGTAGGATGTCTTGGCCATAAGCTAACCATTGCCATGTGACCTTTAGTCTCGATCCAGTGAGGCACAACTATCATCGGAAGTCCCTGTTGAAGAACATCGAAGTAACATACTTAGGAATGAAGTTTAGCTTAAAAATAATGTATGCAAAGGATGCACTGAGGATAGTAGTAAAAATCTTATCATCTTTCCTAAATAGATGTGACCGTAGTTCAATACAAACACTATTGGTCGCACGTTTTGAGTACTAAGATTTTCAAGTTCAGGAAAATAATTTTTCTTCACAGCATCAAGATCCTTCACATAGAAAACCCGCGCTACATCATTGGCTAGGACGAATGGTTCGTCTGCATATGGAAGATTGTTGAAATCCACTGTTGTCATTCCGTACTGCGGGTCTTCCGTTACCCCGCCTCGTGTCATATTGACCCATTTGCACCGAAACAAAAGGACCTCCCCGAAAAGTATGCACGCCATTAACGAACTGAGGAGAGCATCGGTCATTGTACATCCATTGTCGTCTCATCTTCATTATACAGCACCGAATAGACCAAATTAATACAAGTTCATACAAAAAGTTCATACAACACTTATTCTCATAAAACAAACATACAAATAACTCTCTAGCTAAAGCATTTAAATGCAACAATAAATGTGATCAAGATCGCAACTAAGGTAACAATTAATCCAACAGCATAATGATACCAAGCCTCACTATCAATGACATATTTTCTAATCTTTCTAATCTTCAAGTGCATTTTCTCCATCTTAATCTTGTGATCATCGACGACATCGGCAACATGCAACTCCAATTCCATCTTCTCCCCCTTAATTCTTTTCAATTTTTATTTCAAATACTCGTTTTCTCATTCAACTAAATTTAACCTATCGACAATAGGGCCGGTTGGAATTTCCGGTTCACATACCTCCTAGATAAAAATATCTATGTCAACTTGATGGGCATAATTTGTCATAAACATGAAATGCAACAAATAGTTATAAAAGAGAATATACCACATACGAGTCATAATCCGGACGAGGGCCAACGGGGACGGATATCAAAACCATGGCACTATGTATAACAAACAACATAAGGGTAAGATAATTATACAACTAACTATATATCTAAATCATACAAACATGATTTTTTATATAAAAAAGGTAAGAACAAGAGGCTCACCACAAGGTGATGCCGGCGACGGGACGGTGTGGGCGATCGACGGTGGTTAGGACGGAGACGGGAAGGCACTAATTAAGTGAACCACACCTACATATGCAAACTAAGAGTTATTTTGACCTCAAATTGTATATAAATCAAATACTACCACATATAATTCCTCCCAAAATAAACCCACAAATCACTATACTTATAGAGCATTGCAAGAGCTAATCTAGCAATGAGAGATGAAATTACAAAGTTGCTAACCTTTGTGATCACTTGGATGGATGGGGTGCCTTCAAATCTTGGACAAATTTTGGCAAAAAATGGAGGTGAGCTCGAGCATGAGGGAAAGAAAACAGAGAGGAGGGAAAAAACAGAGCGCTTCACATATCTAGTACCGGTTCGTGGCATGAACCGGTACTAAAGGTGCTGGTGCGACCCCAGCCTAAGAACAGTCTGCCACCATCTCTTTAGTACCGGTTCGTGGCACGAACCAGTACTAAAGGTTCGTCATGAACCGGTAGTAATGAGTGCCGCCCGCCTAGCTGTTGGAACCGGCACTAATGATCATATTAGTACCATTCAGTTACAAACCGGAACTAATATACTTCATTAGGTCCTTTTTTTACTAGATGAGTTGTTCTTGTATATGAGACTGAGGTTATACAAGTTACGAACCTGTAGCTAGACGCCAGACAAGCTAGAGTATGTCGTAACCCTAGGTCCCTAAGCTAGTTACGTTACATGATGCCATAATGGGTAATAATTTATGTCCACTATTGGCGGCAATGAACGCTCATAATCATTAGTGATGGTGGCCGGTAACGCTAAGCTTCAATCCGTAATGATGCACCTCAGTAAGGCCTCCATTAATTGATGCACCTGGTTGCGGGCCTTTTGAACAAACCAAGTGACGATATACAACTTGTAGCACAAACTGAGTGAATGCTATCCGACTGATATCATATCACTCTTTTTGTTAAACCAACTAAGGATTATCGAGAGCAGTCCACATTTCAATCTCGAACACTAGTAGAAAAAGAGCCTTTAGTCCCGGTTCTTATACGCACCGGGACTAAAGGCCCTCCACGTGGCCGCTGCCTGGAGATCCACCTTTAGTCCCGGTTGGTAACACCAACCGGTACTAAAGAAAATTTTATGATTTTTTTGAATTTTTTATTTTCAAATTTTTGAATTATTTTAACCTCTAATCTCTAATCACCCCTCATCACTGCTCAATTTAACCTCTAATCTCACCCCTCATCATTTTACATCATCTAACTTCCCGGATGGTCACCCATCCTCTCACTACTCCAGCCTAAGCACACTTAACTTCTGGGTTCTATTCTCCCTTTGTTTTCAAGTCTGCACTTGTTGTTTTCCTGACAATAGTAAGATGTCAATCCTATTAACCCTCAGAAATTTAGCTTGAGTATGAAGTCACACATTTCACTGTTTCAGTTTGAAACTATTGTTCTAAAAAACAATAATTATTTAGTAACACTAATATTTCTTGAATAAGTAGTTTGACCACAGTTTGACCAAAATTCAAAAAAAAACTGAAATAATTATTTAGTAACACTAATATTTTATTGAATAAGTAGTTTGACCATTGTTTGACCATAGTTTGACCAGATTTGACCAAAATTTAAAAAAACTGAAATAATTATTTATTAACACTAATATTCTTGAATAATTATTTAGTAACACTAATACTTCTTGAATAAGTAGTTTGACCATAATTTGATCAGATTTAACAAAAATTCAAAAAAACTGAAATTTGAGCATAATTTTTTTCCTTTTAGAATTTGAGGATTCTAAAAATTTGCAAACAGGCCATAGACTGTCAAAATCGGATGCGGATTTTCGTGCTGAACATTTTGATATATTATACGTTTTTTTCTAACATCGTATGCAAAAGTTATAGCCGTTTTACATTTTCCCTGCACTTTTTGCAAAACATGTCCAAATTTAAGTTTTTAAAATTTTCTAACTAGTAGATGTGGTAACATAACTACATCTCGAAGGATTTAACTTTTGAAGTTTTTATCATTATCTTTTGCTTTTTACAAAACGAAAA
>NC_041382.1:719340815-719357262 GCF_002162155.2 Triticum dicoccoides | reverse complement strand
TTTGAAAATTGCACCATTAGTACCGGTTTGTGGCACGAACCGGTACTAAAGGTCTCAACCCCATTGGTACCGGTTCGTGGCACGAACCGGTACTAATGGGCACATCAACCGGGACTAAAGGTCCCATTTGAACCGGGAGTAATGCCTGTATGGTGCCCTTACCGCTCGAACCGGAACTAATGCTCACATTAGTCCCGGTTCGTAACGCAACCGGGATTAATGCTTTTTTCTGACCGAACGAAAGCCCTGTTTTCTACTAGTGGAACTAATCACTCGGTCTGATTTACAACCCTGAACTACGAAACCGGTTGAAATACACCCTGAACTAACTACGTATAGGAGGTCCAAAACTCAAACCTTGGTCTCGGTTTTGTGTCCGTCAAGCGGTTTTGACCAAAGTCAACACCGACTGGACTGCTGACTAGGCACCCAGGAAATAAAAAAATAAAAAAACTTCTCTCTCCCTCCTATCTATCTTTCTCTTTCTCCGCCACCGGGTACTGTGGATGCCCATACCTTGCTACTAGTATTGCTGCTGCTGCCTGTGGAAAGTGAAGTGATGAAGAATAGACAGTTGTATTGATTCTGTGTACATTTATACAGAGATTACACACGCATCACAGCTACCCTAACTAACTCAGTTATGAACAGGATAACCACCCATGCAGATCGTGGGCAAACAGATTTTGGCTGAATTTCAGCCATCTCGGGTTGGGGCGAAATCTTATCTTTCGGCCAAAATTGCCAATTTTGGACAATTTTTAGTCAAATTTTGATCAAATTTCGGCTGCTTTCTTTTGAAATGGTCGAAATTCAGTCATCTCGACTTGGGGTGAAAAAAAATCTCAAACCGAAAATCAAAACTTTGCGTGGTAGAAGGAGGAGGCGGCAGAGAGAGCCATGCAGCCCGCCACTTGGCGAGGTTCCTCATCTCGTCCTTGTCCTCCTCCTCCCCCGATGACAACACAACAACGATATGATGGATGATGACTCGCCGCCTGCCAAGGATAGCCATCGAGACCCCACGGGGAAGCAGCCAGCAAGGAAGTGGTGTACTCCAACCGCTCCCACTGTTATGTTTATATTTCAGTTGTTTTATCTTCTACACTTCCACTTCGGTACAACCCCCCTCCCCCTCCCCTAAACACATCAATGGATGAGATTTATCCATACCCCTTCATTAGAAAGGATAGAATGGCCTTTTTTCTAAAATACGTCGCCCGCCCGCCGATATGTATACGCCGTACGCCTATTGGGCCGGCCCATTGATGACGGCTGTAGGGGGTGTGGTGTTCACGGGATGTAAAAACTCATAAAAGAAATAGGAATCAAACCAAGGACCTCTTGCTCGTGTGGTTAAGAGGCATACCACTTGAAGGACGGAGGGAGTACAATGTTTGTGAAAAGTAAAAAGCGTACGGATTTAAGAATTACTCCGTCCGGATTTGTTGGGCAGTTTTTGGTATTGAATCTGCCCAATTAGAGAGCAGGATTGAAGGATATTAACTATCATAAATTAATTGCCAAATTGCCTCGCATCTCCCATTGCTCTCGCATGCATTGCTTTTTTTCCTTACCATGCGCATATATATTGGCTGCATGGCCCATGGCCCAATCATAGCGCAACTTTCGCTTAACAATTTGCAATGACTAACAAATTTCCTATTAATACAGGCCTAGGGAATAGCAACCTGCCTTACAAAAACGGACTTCCACCGGTGGCTTTCCAGCCTAAAAATCCCGTACAGAGGTAACACCAACGCAGAATTCAGACACCTTTTCAAAAGAATTAACATTTCTTCGAAATTCTTAAAAAATACAATAATTTTCTAAAATTCAACAATTTTTTTAACAACTTGCACACATTTTGAAAAATTCACTTTTTAAAAAGCATGAACATTTTTCGCAAATTTTGAACAATATTTTTTAAAAGCATGAACATTCAAATTTTTTAAAGAGATATCTTAGTTCAAAATGTTAAGATTTTTTTTCAAACAACATTTTTAATAATTTTAAAGAGAGATATGAAGCATGCAAATTTTGAAGAACCAAAAATTTTAACAATTTTCTGAACACGAGGGCTTTCGTTTTGGCCTCTTATGTGGCAAATGTAGTCTTTTGAATTTTCACGCTGATTTTTTTTAGTGTTTCTAAAACTGATTTTGTTCTATTATATTCTGGATTTTTGTTTCTTTTTACTATTATTGTTTCCTCTTTTTTCAAATGCGTGAAATTTTCATAAATTTGAAAATGGTTGTGTTTCCAAAAAAGTTCATGTTGATTGATAATGCCAAAAATCGTAAACAACAGAAGCACCCATTTTTTGACAATTTCCAAGAAATGGCTAGCACATAAAAAATTGTGCATGTTGATTTATAATGACAGAAATTGCAATTAATAGAAGCATTAAAATTAGAAAAAAAAACTATATGCTCATGAATGCATTTGTGTGGCTAGTGTGGCCCACTCCTCTGAACTAGTGATTTTTTGGACTATGGATAAATGACCCTAACTTCTTGCAGCTGCACGGACATATGATGTATCAATGCCAGTTTGAACGACTTCCGACATTGTTTGCACGTTGTGATACATCCAGCCATTTAGCGATCCTTTTTCACCGAGAAAACTCTAGAAAATGCAAAAGTTATCAAAAATTTGAAAAACTTGGCATGATGTCTCGAATTGGTCATAGAAGCCGGCGGAAAAAAATTTGAGGCCATTTGATGGATGTCAAAAAACAAAATACTTTCAAACGGACCCTTCTGATCTGCTCTCATACGGATCCTTCTGGCGTCCGAACACCCTACGCTAAAGATGGTCTATTTTTTCACATAAATGAAATGATCCCAACTTTTTCCATCTGACGGGCGTGCCCATGGTAGACATCCATGTCAGGTTTGAATAATTTTCAACATTGTATACAAGTTGTGTCACTGTCAACCATTTATCAGCCATTTTCACCAAGAAAACTCTAGAAAATGCAAGAATTGTCGAAAACTCGAACAACTTGGCATGGTGCCTTAATTGGTCATATAAGCTCGTGGTAGGCATCCATTTGAAGTTTAAACGATTTCTGACATTGTATGTACGTTGCGTCACATCCGCCATTTATCAGCCATTTTTCACCGATAGACTCTAGAAAATGCAAGATTTATTGAAAACTCAAACAACTTGGCGTGATGCCTTAAATTTGTCATATAAACTCATGGAAAATATTTGGGGTCATTCGATGGATGGAAAAAAAAAGACGCCCTTCTAGCCTACTCGAATACCCTGTGTTGAACATGGTCTATTTTTAGACATGCATAAAATGACCACAACTTTTGCCAGCTGGTGGGTATGCCCATGGTAGACATTCATCACAGGTCTGAAGGAAAAAAAAATATAAAATCATAATTTAAGCAGGTCCTTAAAACTATTATTTTAAGTTTTTAAAATAACTAATAAATACACAGGGATAAAATTAAAAACAACAAATGATTTTTTAAAGCATTTAATAATTATTTCATGGGAAGAATTTAAAATCATAATTTAAAACATTTGTCTAAAACTGTTATTTTGGTATTTCAAACAATATTTCAATTATTTGAAACTGGTTTCAAAAATAATAATAAAGTTCAAAAAGGAGAAAAAATAACCAATGAAAAAGAGAAGACTAACAAATAATCAGAAAAAAAATGTCTAGGCCTTGGCTCAACTATCGCTCTGCCAGGTGCACGTTGGGAATTTCTAAAACCGTTTGCATTTTTGGAAATTGTTCATGTTTTGGTAAAATGTTTCGACATATTAAATTTTTTATGTCATATTTTGTTTTCAAAATTTAAAAAATGTTCATGTTTTCACATTTTGTACATAATATAAAAAAGGTTCAGGAATATAAAAAATGTTCATGCTTTTCAAAAAGTAAGTTACAAAAATTCTTATTTTCATTTCTTGTTCACAAATCAATAATAGTAATAATTTCCAAAAATGTTCCTCCTTTCAAAAATTCTTCACAAATCTATTTTTTTACTTTTCCAAATTCTGATCGGAGTTTCAAGAAATGTTTATTTTTTGTAAACAAATCATGTTTACTTTTGTCTCACATGGACTTATTTTTAGTGGAGGCACTGCAATACAGGCAGCCAAACAGAGCACACCGCACGAGCAGGGGAGGAGGGTTTTAGACGTGGTAGCTATACATGCGGTGGCTTGGTCAGCGATGGTTGCACACCCGTCGTCGCCGCCGCCGGAAGTTTATCTCCTTCCCTCTATCTCGCTAACACAAACCGTAATGGTCACTTATTAATCTCTTCTCTCGTCGACTACCACCCTACTCCGGCAACCACTTCCATTTCAAAGTCCAGCTCCAAACTCCTCTTCCACGCGGCGCTTGAGCTCGGCGGCCGGTCAGCCATGGCTTCCCACCCATCGTCGCCGCTGCCGGAACACCCTATACCACCCGCTCCCAGTCCCACCACCATAAGTGACCTCGGCGACGACCAGCTCCAAGAGATCCTCATCCGCCTTCCAGACCTCCCCAGCCTCGCCTCTGCCGCCTTCACCTGTCACGCCTTCCTCGGCGCCGTCCGCTCGTCCCGCGCCTTCCGCCGCCGCTTCATCGCGCTCCACGCGGCCCCGCTCCTCCCTCGCTTCCTCTCACACACAATAACTGCCCTCCCGGCCTTACGGCGCCCCTCCGCCAGATTCACTCTCCTCCAAGACGATGACACTTCCGAGTGGGACTGGGTGGTCGATTTCTCCGATCCTTCGATTGCCTACAACGGCTCCATGGCCATCAAACACCGGAGCAGCAAGCAGGGAGTTCGGTACAACCCCCAAATGATGGCCCTGTTTCTCCGCCCCAAGGAGCACCACGACATGCCCGCCGGCACCTCCCTTGGGTTCCACACATTCTCCTGCGAAGAGGATCAGAAGCCGTCCCGTGTGGTATGTGTCCGTCACGACTACTCACGGCCTTGCGCACGCGTCGCTGTCTTCTCATCGGACACCATGGAGTGGCAGATTTTCCCGGAGATCGCGACGCTGCTGCCTCAGGGCTTCAGGAGCACAGCTAGCACCGTGCTGGATGGGTTTATATGTTGGCAATGCGAGTCCATTACCGGGCTGGCTGTCAGCGAGTACATTTTCGTGCTCAACACAGACACATATCAGTTCTCCCGAATGGATCTGCCGCCGCCCTTGAGAAAGGTACATCAAACATTTCAGATTGGTCAGATCAACGATGGGCAGCTCTGTATCGTAAATGAGAAGGAATGCACGTTTAGCCTTTGGATCTGGACAGCCAGCGATGACGGCATCGAGAGATTTGTGCTGCACAAGACGTTCCCGTTGTACACTCGCTTTATGGATGTCACCAACTGTTCAGTCAAAGATACAATCTCAGTGCGGCTTATGACGGTTTTCAATGGCTTTTTGTACTTTGCAATTCGCCCATGCAGAAATTACGTGCATCAGTTCAAATCCCCTGAGTGGTTCCTGTCCTTGTCTCTGGAAACAGCGGAGCTGAAGCAGCATCTTAAAAATAGAAAGCGGCCTGTCTTCCCGGTCCATCCCTACTCGGTCTGGCCTCCTTTTATGAAATACATCTCGGTAAGCCAGCCTATTCTTGTGTGACCATGATGCTAATTAAGGATTCCCTCTTATGTTTGGTCCATAAATTGTATCCAATGATGTGTGATTATATTGCTATAAAGATATGCTATTGGTTTTAGTCAAAGTAACTCGTAGTAGAGGACCTAGCATTGCTATTCAACTCTTTGTCTTAATCTCTTGAATACAAGAATGGACGTGTTTTTAATCATCGAATCTTAAAAATTCATTTCTTTTATTAAGTCTGAACACTTTTTCTATTCTTCAATAAAATAAATATAATGTTAAGATGATTACAATTGGATAGAGGAGTTTGTATCCTATAGATATTGCACTCTAGGAAAAACATACGTCGCCTTGTGTTTGTATCCAAAGGTTTCTAATTAGGGGTGTTTTTTCGTGAGGATTCTAATTAGGGGTGTTAAATCCAATTAAACATTCACCACTCATTCTAATTATGTTAGTTTGATTTGTAATTAAGACACTCAAATCTGATTAATAACCGTTGTTAATTACATCAAATCTTAACTGTTACTTTTTCAATTGCTTTCGTATTATGGTTATAATAACAGTAGATTTTAAAGGTTCTAGATGGCAGTGGTGTATCAGTAATTTATTTCACTTTCATTGCTTCTGTAAAAGCTAGATAAAATGATTAGAATCGCCAGAATCTATTGCCTTGCACATATTTTCTCTGCACAAAAACTTGCATTTTTATTTACACGGAATTTCCTTTTTGTCATAGGAGGATTCAAAATCTGAGGTTACTGGAAACAGTGTCGAAGATGGTTCTGAGATCACAGGAAAGGATTCGTCTGTCCTTATAAAAGCTTTACGATCATATAAAGAAGCTTTGATCAAGGATGGCGATGCAAATGTTGCAGAGATAGAGGCCTTCTCGCTTTGCATTGACATTGAGGACGAGAAGAACTCTCTTGTGAGGAAAATCATGGCTTTAGATGAACTGTTAAGAACTGTGAGAGATCTTGTCTTGAGGGCGGGTGCAGACCCTGAACTCGCAGACTGTGAATTCTACAGACAGAAGATCAAAAAAGAGAGCTGGTGGAAAATGTGCAAGGGAAAGTTATGGAGAGGTTTCTGCGCTAGCTGATTAAGCCTATCCATCAGGAGCAAGTCAGTTTTTCTTGGCATTGGTACTTCAGGTTTTAGGTTCTGTGATGATGGTGCTAGGTTTCTGAATAAACACTGATGGTTGTGACCATCATCAGTATTCGGTATGACTGGTTGGCAGGAGACTTTTTCTAGAAGTGCATTTATGTACGTTAGCTTTCGTCAGTTATCTTTCCATTTTCTTTTAGAAATGCATCTATGTGCGAGCGAGTTTGAAGATCATATTAAGGCGTGTGGCCATTCTCTGTTGCATAATAACTGTAATATGGTAACTTCCTTAGATTTTCCTTACACCGTGATGCTTGTAATGTGAAATCATAACCGCATTGCTTTTTTATACAAAATGACCAAAAGATTAATGTGCTATCCACCTGCCGGCTGATTGTTGACAAAGATCGGCAGGGTCGAGAACCATTGGATGAATGTGATCAAGCGGCCACCTGCCAGCTGCTGCAACATAGGTGACGTGGCAATCTGACTGCAACATCAGTCATGTTGTAATCCGGCCGCAATATCAGTCATGTTGCCAATCCTGAGCCGAACGAGCAGCTTGTCAGCCGCAAGCAGGACGGTGACCGCCAACCGTGTTGTGCGGCGCTGCTACGGGGCGGCGAGGTGCTGCTTCTGCAACGTGGCCGCTGCTGTGGTAAGGATGGACATGACAACGTGGCGTTGCAGTACCGGCGCGCATGCAGCAGCACACCGTCCCCAAGCGCGGGCTTGCAGCGGCATGTCGTACTCGAGCGTCGGCTGTAGCATCGAGTAGTTTGCGGTAGCCGCGCATAGCTGACAGCAGCATGCTTGTAGCAATTGATGTTGGGTGCTTTGTGAAAACCTAACAGACATAGTCGATGTTAGGGTATTTTCAGGGGAAACTTATTAGGGGATTTTCCCTGAAAGTCTGTTAGATGAGAGAAATAGTGAATTGAGTTGTGATGCACACTAACTTCTTGAGGTACGACACCTTGAGATTATTATACGCAAGGTTTAGTCGTAGTAGGCTTAGTAGCTTTCCAAAACTAGGGATTTCTCCAACAAGACTATTATTTGATAAATCTATCAGTACTAGGCTACTAGCACAAAAGCATTGCAAGCGTACCACATACACTGGTTGCACCTGACAGCCTATTCTCGCCAAATTATGAGTAAATTGTGAAAAAACACCACAATTGCGAGCGAGTTCTTTAAAAATCACCATTTGACAAACAATCTCACTGTTAAAAATATGTTTGGAGCAATGAGTGCTTGATGCAACAGGTTTGATTGGATGGAAAGTTACCTCCAAAACAAATTGTAAAGCAATCCTTAGGAATTTTTCCTAATGATTCCATACCTATGAAGCAAACAACCTGTATATGAAAATTTTCTAAGGATACAAATTCTCCAAAATTTCTATGAAGTTCTTTTGAATCAAAGGAGCCCTGAACGATGTAAAGTCGCTAGGGATGGTAAGAGATCACAAGGGAACGCTTCGTTACCTTGAGCAGGAGGATATTGGATCTGACTTTGTTGACTGCGTGCGATCGGTGGAGAATCAGGAGAAACCCTCGAGGAAGGCTCGTAATTTAGTACAAGCCTGACGGCCAATACCTACAACCCTAGTGGAGATGCTGAAAACCCCTAATTTGGCCCTGTTTGCGGCACAATTTAGGTATATCACATGCGAGGCCGGGCCGATAGTGCTCGCTCGCATCACTAGTTCTTTTTTCTATTCGTTCCTTCAAAAAAACTAGCAGCTGGTGACCCGGAAAAAAAACCGAGCACATCATTTCTGATAGATTTGACAAAGTTCAAGAATTTAAAAAATATTCACGGGTATAAAAAAGGGACATTTCCTTTTTTTCCCCTAATTTCCACCCGGTCTCATCTTTACCACTAAAAAACAGTGCTCAACTTTACCTCTCTTCCGTCTGGTGCCCTTATGGAAATACCCCTACGTGTTGTTTTCGTCCGTTCAAAGTGGTTTGGCCGTTAGATGGACGTTTTCTAGAAATAGATGCCCTTGTGTGCATATGCCACTGACATGTGGGACCTACCCTTGGAAAAAAAACCTCACTCTCTTACAGGTGGACCCCACCCTAGAAAGTCTCTCTCTCTATATATACTAGTATGTATACACGTGCAATGCACGTCTTAATAGTGTAGTTCCTATGATCCTAGTAAAAGAAGAAAAAAGCATATAGTACTTTGAAATGAATTCAGAGCAAAAATAAATATTGTTGGTGTATACATGCAGAGAAGTAATAAAAACTTGGTAATTAGCATGATAGAACGCCTGTGGCCTACCGACATCCAGAAATTTCCGTAGGAAAAAATAATAAAGATGTACGTGGTGAAACCCACAAATTGTTTGCTTTTGTTTCTCCTCCTAGACAATACATCTCTCGTACTCAGCCAAGGGCGAAGCCAGGACTTATATATGAGGGAGGCGAAAAGTCAATGTCCATAAAAGTTACGAAACATCACGATATGTTATGTATGTCTCATGATAGCATTGATGAAAAATCATCATAATATATATCTAGAAGTACAAAAGAATGTTACATATATGTTAACTTAAATTGAGCTCTACTGCCAGGAGTGTTGAACAAGTTGATAATGTCAACTTTACAGTTATTTTTCTTTACAATCATGTAATGTAAAGAAAATTGTTTTCATTCTTCTATTTCAAAAACATTTCTTGAAGACAACTGGAAGAGAACTAAAGCAATTAGCGTTTATCATCAGTGTTTTTGCCATTGTCAATTCTTTTGTGCAGTGATTTTTGCCATGAATTATGAATGGCGGTTTTCTGCTAATGAATTTGGTATTGTGGTTGTCTTTTACATTTCACTGGGCTGCAACAAAAAACGCCCTAAGTAGTCTAGCCGAACACACACGTAGATCAACCAATCAATCGGATCGATTAATTATGCAAGGGCAAAACAATAGTTAGCCACACCTACATGTATGGCTACATGGCTTTGGTCTTCTCTATATTCGATGTAGTTGATTCAAAAGTTTATTCCATGTACTCCCTCCGTCCCAAAATTCTTGTCTTAGATTTGTCTTGATACGGATGTACGTATCAAGACAAATCTAAGACAAGAATTTTAAGACGGAGGGAGTATATTTTTTATACGAACTAATGATGCAATTAACTGCGGCCATTAGCCGATATACAGTATATAGCCCGCTAAAAACGTTCACTTGTCTCCGCCCCTGTCTCGGCTCTTTGCCTAAGGCTGGTCGTAATGATAGTATCATAGCTAGTATCATGCATGCCAACTAGACTATTTCGCTGATGTGGCATAGAATTAAATGAAAAAAGAGAGTGTTGGGTATCATATCATGATACTATATCATATTAAATGCTATGCTACTATGTGTCATGTATGGCAATGAATAAGATTACCTATGATACTAATATATGATACTGTGCATTACGAAGGTAGTATCATAGCTTAGTATCATGTGCATGATACTAAGGTATGATACTACCCATTAGAAGCAGCCTGATGCAATGGCACATGCAACATGGGGAGAAGAGAGGAGTTGTGACGCGATTGTTCCAGAAACCAGCGGATGCAGCTGCGAACTACTGTTCACTGCGAATCCTTTGAGTCTCAACCATTAGATTTATGAGACCAACGGATAGGATTGTGTTGTTGTTTCAATTCAAAACTTGTACACTGTATAGTAGTATAGATATATCCTGATCTGTCGAGCCCACTTGTCGATGGCACATCCCGGCGAGATCATCGCCGGCGACCAAACCACACGGCGGAGTCCGCATGGCAGGCCACGGGAGCGGAGGATGAGGCTACCAGGGTAAACCCGGAGCTCGTGCGCATCCAGGGGACGCAAACAGGAGGTTGCGGGGTGGACGAAGGTGAGCTGGCGGCGGACCTAAGCGGCGGCAACAGCTCAGACGCGACGGTGACAACTCTACAAGGCAACGGCGTGCAGGCTGAGGGGCAAATTAGCCTCCTGGAGATGCGAGGAGCACACTGACGAATCGAGTGACAACAGCGCTCGGTGCAGGAGACGAAGACGGCGACGGTTTGGTTGATTTCAGCCCTCCTAGATCGAACCCGTCGGTGGTGAGGTAGAGGGCATCCTCGCAGTCGCAGAGCTCTTGGACATGGTGGTTGGACAGGCGCTAGCCGGTGGCTATGCGGATGTTGAATGGCAGCTCTCGGAGACGGTCCTAGCACAAGCTTGAAGACGACTGGCTACGGTGGTGGGGTGGGCTGGCTACAGGTAAGTTTCACTTTGTCTTTTTTTTTCCTTTCCTTTCGTTTCTTTATTTTTCTTTACGAGGGGTAAAAATGTCCAGGAAACGCCCATCATCTGACGGTCAAACCCTTTTGACCAGACGGAAACGACACGGAGGAGTATTTCTATAAGGGCACCGGAAGAGGGGCAAAGTTGAGCACTATTATTTTAGGGCTGAAGATGAGACTACGCGGAAATTTGAGGGTGGGGGGTTGTCCATTTAAAAAATGATCATGAATTTGAAAATGTTCATGGTTCAAAACAAAGTTTGTGATGTTTATAAAATGTTCACTAACTTTATTTTATTTTTTGAGATTTTCGAAAAATGATATTAATTTTGAAAAATGTTCACAATTTTTTTAAAATATTCATATGTTTAGAAAAATGTTCATGGATTTTCATTACAAAAATGATCCACATCTATTATCAAAGTTCATAAAAATATAAAGCACCTCAAACATAATAGAAATTACATCGAGATTCCGAGACCACCCCAACGACCACTACTACCCCCAGAATGAGCTGTCGGCGCGGTGTTGTAGCTCACTCCTACCAAAGCCAGTTTGACCTTGTTGATAGCAGCCACAGTCTCATGCACAATGTTTATAATATCATTTCTAAAAGGATGACATTGAATTTTTAAAAATGTTTGCAATTTTTTAAATGTTCGTGAGTGTTGAAAAAAAGTGTTCATGGTTTCTTTTGCGAAAATGATCCAGATCTATTATCAAAGTTCACCGAAAATATATAACACCTCAAACACAACAGAAATTACATGGAAATTTCATGAACACTAAACGAGCACTACTGTCGACTTAATGAGCCGCCGACACATCGTTGTCGCCGCTCTCCTGTCGGAGCTAGCTTGACGTTGTGGATTACAGTCAGGAAGTCTTCATGCACGCACCCCTAAGAACCAACACCTTGTAGGCGTAGTTGTCGACGTTGAACACTTGAATAGATCTGAAGCACCTGACACCAAATCTCGCAACACAACAAAAAATCCAAACCTCCTTCTCCAACGAGACGACATGAATCAACGTCGGAGCGCCATTGACTACGTCCAAATGGACGAACTCGAGGAGGGTCGAATACTGGAAAACAAACTAGAAGAGAGATGAATCCACGGGCTCGCCGACAAAGCTTGTAAGGGAAAGTTTACCGTGGCCGTCACGGAATAGGGGATGAAAAGCTGAAATTTACTAAATTGTTACTGATTTATTTGTATTAACAAAAACAAAAAGTAAAGATGGCAGAAAGAAAAGAAAAAGGAAAAAACAACAGGAGAACGCCGAGAAACAAAAGAAAACCGCCCGTTAGAAAACTGTAGACAAATGTAAAATCTAAAAAAAAGCGGTAGCGCTCGCACACTACATCCAGGCTAAGAGCATGCCGCGGACAGAAAATCAGGGCCCTCAAATGCTCATGGACACGCCCCAGCACTCACCGGGCACTCCTTAAAATCCTGTTATCCACATTTGTGTATCTCATATCCGATACCCCATATCCGTACTGAAGCATGAAATGTAGAACTAAACAATGTAGATCATTGAACGGAGATAGAAATGCACATTCCGATCACCAAAACATCACCAACAAATATCCAAAAGAACGACAAGGTCACATAATCCACATAAACAACGGACAAGTTTAAATTAGATTACTAAAAACTTGAAATTAAAGACAGAGACGGTGGAGCTTCACTACTTTCTCACTAGCCCTTTGCCCTTCTGGTCACTGACGCTGCTCTAGGCGTCCGGGTAGGCATTCGCGGCAGGAGGCGGGTCATCGGAGTCAGTGCAGCCCTTCAAACGCCGGAAAGCCCGGCCTTGCTTGCGATTCAGCTTGGCCATCCTCACTGCCTCTATCGATGCCTCCGTCGCCTCATGCTTGGAATGCTCAATGGCTAGCCGGAGCGCCTTGGTCATCTCCACGGGCGTAAGTGGCAGAAAGTAGACCCATGCAAGGAGCCATTCTTCCTCATCGGGCATCGCTGGCAACCTGCGACGGTGGCGTATGGATTGCTCCAACGCCTCCTCTCCCTTGTCCGCTGCCTCTTATCGCGGCGGGCAGTGCGTGCCTCTGCGCCTCCGATTTCGGGGTGTGCATCAACAACGCCGGCGGAGCAGGCAGTAGAACCCACCGCTGCCCATGTGGAGCAGCAACCGGCGGGGGAGGTGGACGACGGAGGGGGCGTGGATTGAGCAGCCCCCGTGGAGCTGCATGCGGGATGAGAGGGCCGGCTCCGGCATCAGTGTTGCGCTAGCGGGCGAGCAGTGAGGGAGCAGATCCGGAACTGCCCCCCTTGTGCTCACCCGCGACCGCCATCGCAATTCGGAGGGCTCAACTCCTCCTTGTCGTTGATGGAGCCGTCGGAGCGGCTGTCGGAACTCGATATGCTCGCCGGAGATGGGATTGGAGCAACTACGAGACCGAATCGAAGAAGGGGAGGGGAAGAGACGAAGCGGAGCGGAGCCAAGCGGGGGCGAAGTTACTGTAGGTTTTCCAGATTGGGCTTTCTGTGGGGACGCAATGCACTGGGGTCGGAGTGGGCCGGGCTGACATAGCAGACGCACCCGGGCCGCCCCATATCCGCCATGCATTTGGGCTGGATTTGAGGGGCACCAGACAGTCCGGTCGTTTGAAGCCGGTTTGACGTGCCCGTTTGCGTCGCTTTTTTTATCGGCCAATGACCGGTCCGTCTGCCCGAGCGTTTGAGGACGGTTTGAGGCGTCTGGCTGTAGATACTCTAATTGTGTATTTTAGCCTTGTTATTGTTAGAATTCTGCCAACATTTTTGTGTTTTTTCAGCTGAAAATGTTCTGTTTTTTTGGCCATGAATGTTCTGCTTGATCTTTGATAATATACGATGATTTCATCACCCGCAAAAAAAAACGATGATTTCAGCAAATCACGGAGTGCTCATCACATCCTTGGGATGCAAAAGCTAGAGGTTGGAATTGAAGCACGCGTCTGGTGGTGCTGTATGTTGGAACATGGGCAGTAAGGCCCCGTTCGGGAATACTCCGCTCCGGGAGCGAACGGAGCTGTAGTATAAAATCTGGGAGCGAGCAAACCGCCACTCTACAGATTCTAGGAGCTGGCGAATTTTCGAACGGGCCCTAAGTCACACCCTTGTTGTGCCATTTCACGCTGCTTTCGTTGCACTAGCTATAGCAGGTAGGAGCAAGTCAGGTGTGCAGTGCGATGGGTGTGGGTTCCCGTTGCCACCGCCGCCATATATACTCCTTGATTCATTGTTCTGCTCATCGAAGAGAAGAGATCGATGGAGCAACCCACCGATCGATTCGCCATGGCCACGTTTCTGCTCTTGCTCATACTTGCCCTCGCCGCCGGCAGCAGCAAGCACGGAGGAGCAGCTGCTGCCGCCGGCGACGCCCGACCTGCCCTTGTCGTCATGAAGCTGCACGGTCACGACCCCAAGGGCCCCTGCGTGGCCTTCCAGACCCACGACGTCTCCTTAGCCGGCTTCACCAACGGAGGCGGCGACTGGCAGGCTTTCCCAGGCCTCGCCCACCTGTTCCCGACGTCCACGCCCCTCCCGTTCGGCAGCGGCTACGACGACCTCATCGGCGGCCTCGCCAACCTGCCGGGGGTGCCCCTGGGGCGGCAGGCCATGGCCGACGCCGCCCGGGTGCTCTCCGCCTACGACCCGTCCGCGGCCGCGGTCGCCGACGTCGAGCCAGTCAAGCGCGCGCTGGCAGCGCTCAAGGTGATGCTAGTTGAGGCGCAGCGGCTGCAGCCCATCCACGAGACCGTCAGCGGCGGGTGGGAGAGCGAGTCTCACGTTGCCGCCGAGGACCTGCCCTACATCGACCACTGGGACACCATGTCCTACGAGATCATCCGCACCAACCGGACGGGCAAGTGGAACGGGCCCTTCGCCAAGATGCTGGAGACCCAAGCCAACATCCGCAGCCAGGAGGAGGCGCTCGCCGTCGTCAGGGTGCTGCTCCGTGCCGACTTCGAGCAGGTGCTCGAGGCTCACGGCACCAAGATCAACTTCCAGTAAACATGCATGCATGCTTGCTGGCTTAGACCTCAGATTTGTGCCCCATCTCGTATCGAGTCTACGTTTCTTTTATTAACCATGTTCGTGTTGATACTTCACTCAGCTTGTGAGCTTCAATATGTTCTGCTCACGAAATATAATGGTGCTAAAATTTGACATGAAATTAATGTTGAAACCCTGAAGGGAAACACTTGACTTGGGTAAAACTCCACCCCCCCCCCCAAAAAAAACATATAAAGGGTAGTATTGTCTTTACAACTTCACGTATAGTATACCCGCCGTCCGTCGTACGACTGCCCGCGCATGTACGGCCCGCCCCCGTATGCCCGCCCACGTACACCGATCGTGGCATCGGTACTCGGTTGAAAAAAAAAACCTGCGTCGACACCCCAGTCCCGTCGAGGAAACCCTAGCCTCATCAATTGCTGCCGTGACTGCAGCTGCCGAAGAAATCAAGTCGTGCCGTGGTCGCGGGCTGAACATGTGGTCCACCGCTGTCACGACGTCGACCCTCACCAACGCGTCGACACCCTGCTCGCCTTCATCGCCGACACCAGCACGGCGGTGTCCGCAGTCACTGACGCGTCGTGACCCGGGTGAAATGCCAAGTGCTCCCGCGTCAACGTTTCTCTCCTCCCACGCGCCCTAGACGACGTGCAAAGCACCACCGCATCGGCGTCGACCCCAAGCGAGGACCCGTCAACGGCCGACAGTAGGGGTTTTCCCTTTTTTTTTCTTTGAAATTTGTATGAAAAAAATTGCTCCTTACCTAAATAATTTGGGGCACACTTTTTTCTACATTGAAATTGGTTACACATTTACTTATGCATGACACATAGCCGTGCCACTGTTAAATGAACTGAGTATATCCACGATGATGTTGTGGGATGTTGGCAATGATCTGACACCTTGTTTGAAGGTGTATTGATGAAGCAAGAAACGGGATGGTTCCGGTAGCGGGAATGGATCATCGTCACTGAATGCAAACGAACCTCCCGGAGACAACTATATGAGTTAGGATGGATCGTATAGTGGTAATGTAAGTGTCATGAACGTTGACCAAAAAATATCGAATACAAACTAGTGCATTGACACTTACATGTCTTTTTGAATTTGTATAGGTACATGCCAATGATGACAATGAGGAATACGATATAGATGAACAATCTTATGTAGAAAGTGCGAGCCAAGTACGTTTAAAAAATGTAGGGCAATGATTGACATAAAAATTGCATTACCACTTATATGTAATACTACTTTAGATGTGCACAGATAAATGCCGATGGTGACAATGAGTGGAATACTTTAGATGATGACCGTGATGAGAACGATGTCGATGCATTTTATGATGAGAGCACGAGCCAAATAAGTTTTTAAAAGTATTTATGGAAACTAACAGTATAACAACAGACTGAGATACATGGTTATATGTCT
>NC_041382.1:719333385-719340372 GCF_002162155.2 Triticum dicoccoides | reverse complement strand
TTGGTCCTAGCGGGAACAATGATCACGTCGATGATGTTGAGTTCGACCTTGTCGTCGGCTATGATGAATATTAGGAAGAGTCACTGGATATGCATTGGCAAGTGATGGCCAAGACGTCCAGGTCAGAAGGGGAGGCATACATGTTCTACAACCAGTACGCGAAGGAATGTGGGTTCGGCATCAAGAGAGACTTGCTGAAACGTAGAAAATGTCCTGCGGGAAGTATCTGCTTGAGGAGGTATCTCTGTTTCGGGGCAAGAAAACGACGGGCCAAATTTTATACCATGGAGGCCGGACCCGCAGGCTTAGACCGGAGAGTCGATGCTTCAGCAAACCCCATTTAACAGCGAAGCTTGATAAAAAGCGTGAACTTTGGTATGTCAGCAGTTTCGTCGATGATCACAACAACTTTCTTGCAAGACCGAACAAAGTCCCGTTTCTCCGGTCTCATAATCAGATCAAAGAATTTCAAAGAGCAGCGATCTTAGCTATATATGGCAGGAGCTGGGATGAGAAAACACATTATTTTTGACAACTTCGTCAGCAGGTATGGGTCATATGCTAACGCAGGGTTGGGAGGAGGAAACTGTATAATATGTGCTATAGGAAAAAGATGAAACTGCTTGCACAGGGTGATGCTAACATTAAAAAGATAGGGATCCAGATTTTTTTTCTTTGAGCACACTGTTGACGCGGGCCCAAAAACTTGTTTGGTGTGATTCGCTGTCACGTCGGGACTATCTTGACTACGATGATGTGACCGCCTTCGACAATATGTACAAGATGAACATGTATGGAATGCCGTTCATCCCTTTTGTGGGTCTAAAAAACCACCGTTGAACTAAAGATCGGTAACGCTCGCACACTGCATCTACGCTAATTATGTATTTTAGCCATGTTATCATTAGAATTCCGCAAACATTTTTGTGTTCTTCAGCTGAAAATGTTGTGTTTCTTGGAATGTTCTGCTTGATCTTTGATGATGGTCGATAATTTCAGCAAATACAGAGTGCTCATCACATCCTTGGATGCAAAAGCTAGAGGTTGGAATTGAAGCACGCGTATGGTGGTGCTGCAGGTTGGAACATGGGCAGTAAGTCACACTTGTTGTGCCATTTCACGCTGGTTTCGTTGCGCTAGGATCGAGCAGTCAAGTGTGCAGTGCGATGGGTGTGAGTTGCCACCGCCACCATATATACTCCTTGATTCATTGTTCTGTTCATTGAAAAGAAGAGATCGATGGAGCAACCCACCGATCGATTCGCCATGGCCACGTTTCTGCTCTTGCTCATACTTGCCCTCGCCGCCGGCAGCAGCAAGCACGGAGGAGCAGCTCTAGATGGCAACGGGGACGAAACCCATCGGGTTTTGCCTTTCCAAACCCATCCCCACAAGAAAATCGCAAACCCGTCCCCGCTCTCATCATCGTGTACGGGACTAGTTTTTCGCCCGTCTCCTAAACCTATCGGGTTTCGGGGAACCCACGAGAAAATAAAAATATTTAAACAAACATAGTGGCGATAAAGAATAACATTTGAATAGCAAAACCAGCACATTTCAGCAACATAACTAGAGCAAATCTCAACAAAAAACAATAGTAGATGATTCAACAGCTATATAGAATGTATTTTAGCAGATTTAAACAACATACATAGTATATTTCGGAGGCAGCAAACATAAGATAAATAGTAGCAACAATGATATCATTTCAGCAGCAACATAGTATATTTCAGCAGCAAAACAACTACAAATTTCAGCACAATACTCAGGAATAACATCAGCTAAAAGAAGGCTATTTCAGCACAACTATAGTCCATTTCAACAACGAAGATAAGCATATTTTCGCAACAAACAGGAGCATATTTCAGTAAAAAAATGTATTTTGCCGGGTTTCGGATTCGGGGACTACCGAAACGGATGCAAACCCATGAAACGTGTCGGGTTGTATAATGTGCCCAACAACAGCTCCGCGGGGATGAAAAGACGCACATCCCCGTCTCCCCCTAATAGGGTAAAAACCCGCGGGGACGCGAGTTTCGGGGCCCGTTGCCATCTTGAGGAGCAGCTGCTGCCGCCGGCTACGCCCGACCCGCCCTTGTCGTCATGAAGCTGCACGGTCACGACCTTCCAGACCCACGACGTCTCCTTAGCCGGCTTCACCAACGGAGGCGGCGACTGGCAGGCTTTCCCAGGCCTCGCTCACCTGTTCCCGACGTCCACGCCCCTCCCGTTCGGCAGCAGCTACGACGACCTCATCGGCGGCCTTGCCAACCTGCCGAGGGTGCCCCTGGGGCGGCAGGCCATGGCCGACACCGCCCGGGTGCTCTCCGCCTACGACCCGTCTGCGGCCACGGTCGCCGACGTCGAGCCAGTCAAGCGCGCGCTGGCAGCGCTCAAGGTGATGCTAGGCGAGGCGCAGCGGCTGCAGCCCATCCACGAGACCATCGTTCGCGGGTGGGAGAGCGAGTGCCGCGTCGCGCCCGAGCACCTGCCCTACATCGACCACTGGGACACCATTTCCTACGAGATCATCTGCGCCAACCGGACGGGCAAGTGGAACGGGCCCTTCGCCAAGATGCTGGAGACCCAAGCCAACATCCGCAGCCAGGAGGAGGCGCTCGCCGTCGTCCGGGTGCTGCTCCATGCCGACTTTGAGCAGGTGCTCGAGGCTCACGGCACCAAGATCAACTTCAAGTAAACATGCATGCAGAGTTCAGATTGATTTGTGCTCCATCTCGTATCGAGTCCATGTTTTTTCTAAACCATGACCGTGTTGTTAATCATCTGATCTGATTTGGGTGATGTATGCCTTCACGCAGCTTTGTGAGCTTCAATATGTTCTACTCACGAAATAAAATGGTGCTAAAGACTAGGACATGGTGCAGTCCATTTCTAGATGTGCCTCACCTGCTAGCTAAGCATACTTACGTACCAACATTATTTATGTAATTAATGCTGAAATTCTGAAAGAGATACATTCATGCATGCATGGAGAATCTCATTATCTAAGATGTGCTCTCAAATTTCTCAAAAAAGCGTCTTATGTTAACATGTACGGCTTGTTTTTTAGGAGCATCCTGCTTTATTCCTCAAGGATAATCAACAGAGAGGGCCTCCCAAATACAATCCGGGATTACGTTAAAAATAGACTCACTAGAGGTCTCAACTAATCTAGCAAGAATATGCGCCGCGACATTCGACAAATGATTTACATGACTAAAACAAATGGCCGAGAAGAACGACACAAATTCCTTATATCTATCAGCAGTAATGAGCGCCACCGGATAACAAACAGTCTGATTGGAAAACCGTCCTTGGAACTCCTTCCTGACATGCCCTGCTAATAGCTGCTCAACGCGCGGCACGCTAAAAATCAGTTTGCAGCGTGCCAATCGCCTGGTTTGGCGCGGCGGACAGCGCTAGCTTCAGCAGGCAGCAGCCGTGGTAAAATGCAGCGCGCAAAAATGCAGCACGCGTGCATAGATATTTTGTCACCATACATAGTCATAGCATAGATAGAAAGTGATACAAAGATATTTTACATAGTTCATAGCATAGATAAAAGACGATACAGAGATATTTTACATAGTTCATAGCATAGATAGACAAAAAGAACTACGGTGCAACTACATAATCAAACTACGATGCAACTAGATAAACTACAGTGCAACTAGAACTACTCCGAGTCGTCATCATCATCATCTTCGTTGGTGTTGTCCGTGGTAGAGATCCGCACGTCCTTCCAACGTTCATCGTCGGACGTGAAGAACGACTTCCCACCGGCGTTGACGAGATCGCACTGCGATATGGCCAGTGCCTTCCGCCGACGCCGGTCCGCCCGGGCCGCGCGGCGCCTTGCCGTCCTCTCCGCCTAGAAGGTGCGCTCGTTGGCGACGTCCTCCGGGTGGGGCCGGCGCCACTCCGCCATGGCTCGCTCGTCCTCCTCGGCGATGAGGAGGCGGTGCTGCCGCCGACGCTGCTCCGCATGGTCCAGGTCCGTGATAAGACGAGGAGGACGGGCGACGGCCTGCGCCTGCTCGCGCGTGTAGATGTTGCGGAAGTTCATCTACGAGGGAGGCCTCTCTAGGCGCCACGCAACCCCGTCGTACGCGTGGGCGGCCTCGTGCGCGGTCTCGAACGTGCCGAGGCCGAGCTGGACGTCGCCGGACCGGATCTCGGCGTAGTACGCGCCGGAGGGGCGCTCGCGGACGCCGCGGTAGCCCGAAGTTGCTTGGCGGCGCAGCGGCATGGTGGCACGGTGGCGGCGAGGCGTTGAAGCAGAGGAAGCGGCGAGAAAGCAGTGGAAGCGGCGGGGAGACGGGGGAAATGCGCGCGTGACAGTGTGGAGCACCGCGTGGCGAGCGCCGCAATTTATAGGCGCGCCGGAAACGGTGCGCCAAATCTACCGCGCGACTAACAGCTTTCTTCCGCGCGCTTGTTTCCCGTCTCCGCTGGAGCGTGCGAAAACTTCCCGTGCACGTTAAATGGGCAGTTTACCCCGCGCGCGCGTCTTTTGACGCGACTGTTGAAGATGCTCTTAGTAGCAAATAGATTGTGGCACGAAAAGTGGCACAGTAGTAGCAAATAGCCTTCTGCTGCAACATTTTTAAGCCTGAAACAACTTCGAAAGATGAAAGAGATTCTACAAAGAAACCAGTTGATGGCACCCTCCGCATTTTATTTGTTAGTCGGGGCACGCCTTTGCCACCGTCTTACTGCATACGGTTGCGAATCATAGAACCGCCATTGCACCGAATCATGCATTGAACAAGGCACAACAATTCCAACACGGACTGAACAGTAATTAACGAAAGCAGCGCCGAATAAAGAAAATGGATTATAGCATAATATTCCCTTAAACATTCTAAACATGACCAAGTCTCCATGGATTCGATAATAAGGAAATGAAGAAGGGGAACGAAATAAAATAAAGCATTTCTAGTGGATGAGCTTCTCTCCATTTTGTCTGGTAATAGAATAGGGCGGCCTACTTTGACCAACACTCCACTTTTTGCTCTGCCATTGGAACGTATGAATTTCCTTAAATGTAGGTAGACCAAAAAAGGGAATAAAAAGATAGGAATAGGAATTATAGTATCATTGGAAGGAGAGGCACCAACGGGAACATCTCTACTAACGAATCATTTCAATAGTACGGGTGCTGCCGTGTCACGAGGCACGACCATGGAAGTAATGAAAAAGAAGAAGTTCTGTAGTTGGACCATCTGCTCTATCCGTTCGATTTGAGCTTCTCCAGAGAAGATGGGACGCTAAAAAATGAAAGTGTTCGCAACGCATACCGGAAAAAGGTATCTATGTTGTCGACCATTAATGACTAGTTTGAAGACCAAGAGCAGGGGCACGTGCCAAGAAAAAATTGTTACTCTCCCTACACTGCAAACAAACTAAACCAACGTCCACGACTACTCGACTTCAACATAAAACTAAGAAATGACGATGCACACAACGCTCATCATTATAGCAGACGGGCTCACAGACAACCGCGGAGGCGGAGAACGAGGTGGAGGGTTGACTCCTTCTGGGTGTTGTGGTGGGCGAGGGCGCGGCCATCCTCGAGCTGCTTGCCGGTGAAGATGAGACGCTGCTGGTCCGGGGGGATGCCCTCCTTATCCTGGATCTTGGCCTTAACGTTGTCGATGGTGTCCGACGATTCCACCTCCAGTGTGATGGTCTTGCCGGTCAAAGTCTTGACGAAGATCTGCATCTGGAGGAGACAAAAGATTTTAGGATCGCATGGTCAGCCAACCGACTGGTAGACTAGAACATTATAAACAGACTCGATATGAGAAACATGAGACCGATGTGGTCATCTATCAATCAACCAACAAGCACCCGATCAAAGGTTAAAAGGTAAAAAGAAGCACCTGATCGATATGCAAACAGTTTATCTGTTAAACTGAAGGGCAAAAATACTGGAGTACTATGATACTATGATGACATGATAGGATGACATCTTACTAGTACAGGTCAGATCGACAACTGATTTAGTGGCATAGCATAGAAGGAATCATCATGAAAAGCAAATGCGATATTTTGTAAATTAGCAGATACGGTACTACTAGTAGACAATGAAAAATTCCAACAGATCGTCAGTTTCACTATGTGTTGGATCGATCCTAATCTACCCTGACAAGTCATGATAAGGAAGTTCTAGAAAATTCTGGAACCATAATACACCTAGCTCAGTTAATGTAAAGCACTGTAGCTCGAAAACTTGAAGGAAACAAACTAGAGCGGCAAGGTTTACTAAAATCGCAAGCTAGTCTATGTGATCGATCGGGAGCCAATTGCCACGACCCACGTGGCCCGACCTCCTACGTGTTTTTTAGGAAACCACCTCCTGTGTTCTCTCTTAGACAATTTCATGAAGATTTTCCTTTATTAAGTCCTAACATTTACATGAACGAACACAAGATCACCACATTGACCTAAGGGCATCTAAAATCGGATTTGGCAAATCCGGCCTCCAATACGCCCGCGGGCGCGTCCGCGGACAGCGCCCACCGGCCCCTCATCTGTTGTGCCGCACCATCCACATACCTTAAATGTCGATCCTAAAATTCATGTAATCCATGCACGTCGATCATACGATATAAATTATCCGAATTCAACAGTTCGAAACAAATCAAAGCAAATCAGTTCAACAAACCAGACATGTCAAAATGAAATCAATGTCCGAGCATGACGGATGGCTCGCTTGTCGGATCACTGGCCGGACGCCATCCATGCCGCCTGCTCCGAGCCAAGGCGGACTGCGTCCTGCTCCTCCTCTTCCGCTTGCATCCGGGCTGCCTGCTCCGCCTGCATCCTGGCCGCATGATCCGCTACCGCTGTCACAGACGCCTTCGCCACCTCGCACTCCCTACTGTCATTGATCTCCTTCTTATCCGCATGCCATTTCTTTTTGCATCTAAGAGGGTTTCGTCCGCCAACATGATATTCGCATCCTCGGCGTCCCGTGCGGGG
>NC_041382.1:719108870-719332845 GCF_002162155.2 Triticum dicoccoides | reverse complement strand
TGCCTCCCTCGCTATCGGCGTCGTCGCATCTTTCGGGTGACATTTCTGCCTTACAAGACGGAGCCGAGGAAGGGATGCCGATGGACGAGGCAGAGTGCGTCTCCATCACGGCGGTCGGGGACGGGCGGGACGACATCTACGACGGTGGATCAGGACCGGTTTTAGCATGGGGAGCAAGAGTGGCGAACGGCAAGGGCTCAGACGCGGGAAAGGTTGGAGGCGGTGGGAGAAGGAGGAAGGCTTTGGTGGATTTGGTGCAATTTGCGGTGGGGTCGGGCTGCCAGGTTCAACGTGGCGGGCGCGTCCGGGCGCCTGCATATCCGTCCCGTAATTGAGTTGAATATGATGGGTGCCGGTCAGCCCGGGCATCTGAGGCCCGTTTAAGGAGTCTGTGTGGGCGTTTGAGATGCGTTTGGGGCGTACGGCTGTAGATGATCTAACCAAACATAATGGCCAACCCCTAATGCTATGTTTGGATATTCATATTCAGGCTTGGAAACTGATTTGGTACTGATAGGGGTCCAATTTGGTCGTTTGGATGCGCTCTGTATTGAAGCGTCGAAACCTGGCCCAATACTGAACCGAAACATTCACGCGTGAAGCACTCTCCCACGATACGGGCCCCCAAGGCTGTGATTTCCGTTGAATTCGCATTTCTCCACTCTCCTCGCTACCGATGCATAAACGTTGATCTTTGCTAAGCTCACCGACGGAGGGAGCCACTGTGTTGGTCTTGAGGATGGCGCACACGTGATGATCACAGTCGACGTTCGGCTTGCCAAGTATATGGAGATCTAAAATAATGGCTGCTATAAAATTTCGCATTGAGAGGGGACTCTAGAAGATGTCCTTATTCCTTATCGCACCCCAGAATGCCCATAGGGTAACCACCATGCAAATAAAGTCATCATGGGACAACATTTCATGCATAGCAAAGATCTAGTTATTTGCATTCGCAACGTGGTTTAGGCACATGTGTTCAACCAACCCCTTCATAAATAGAGCCCAAACGCTTCGTGCCATTGAACAGTCCATCAAAGCATGTCTCCAAGAATCGGCCCACCTGTGCCAGCACCACAAAACTTTGTTGTTAAGCATCCTGCGCCCTCGAATCCGGCCAAGAATAAAAACTTATCTCAAGGAATGTGGGTTGGACCTCCTCAAACGTCCGAAGTATCTAACTCTTCGACTCAAACAAAAAGAAGGGAAGACGCGGTTGCAGTGAAGGAAGATGTCGAAGAAGAGGAGCCAATTAATGCACAAGTGACGCCAGATCCAAGGGAGTCTTCGGACGTGGAATCAAGATGGAGCACCAATTGAACTCGCCTATGAAGCCGAAGACCTAAAGACACACTGAGGAGTTCGATGTCCTGGGCTTGAAGACTAGTTCAGGGGTATTGACGGTGTCCCGGACTAGGGGGTGCTAACCACGTCGGCCCTTTGTACTCGGTCGGGCCAAGGAACCTTGGATCATCAACAAGTGGGCAAGATTGCCATGCCTCCTAACACGATCAAGATGGAATCCTCCGAAGACTGCACTCCAATACTCGTTTAAATCTTTGGCATACTTATCCCTAGATGTAACCGGCCTCATGTAACCCTAGGTACCCCGGGCTTCTATACAAGTTGAGGGGTTTTAGCTTGTAGAGGGAGAGATTCATTCACATACGATCTCGAGGTAGATCATCTTATACTTTGTACTCCAACACAATCAATACAACAAAAGCAGAACGTAGGGTTTTACCGCTTTGAGAGGGCCCGGACCTGGGTAAATATTGTGTCCCTTGTTCATCCTGTTATCATCTAGGTAAGGTCACCAGCTTGGCATCCCCTATCCGAGAACTGTCGGATTTAACCCCGACACCATCGACAAGGTCAAGACGACTCTGGTAGGAGAGCGGCGACAGCGGCTTGTTCTGGTGATAGTAGTGCCCGTTCAATGGTCTTGAAATCTCGATGTAATTTCTGTTATGTTTGAGGTGTTTTTGTACTTCTGATGAACTATGATAATAGATCTGGATCATTTAAAAAACATGAATATTTTTTCTAAAACTCGTGAAAATTCAAAAAAAATTGTGAACATTTTTTAAAATTCAATAACACTTTTTAAAATGTCAATACAAATTCTTTGAAATTTGTGAACATTTTTAAACTTCACAAACATTATTTTTGACCATGATCACAAGCGAGCGCTATCGGTCTTGGCCTAGCATGTGATATAGCTACATCGTGCCACAGATGGGCCAGAATAGGAGACCCGACCGCGCCACTAGGGTTGTAGGCATTTGTTGTCGACATGGCGGCATGGGTCGTGCTTCGTACTAAATTACGAGCCTCCCTCGAGGGTTTCTTATGATTCTCCACCATTCACATTGTCAACAAAGCCACATATCCAATCTCCTCCTTCTCAAGGTAACAAAGCATTCCATTATGATCTCTTATCATCTCTAGTGTCTTTACATCATTCAGGGTTCCTTTGATTCAAAAGAACTTCATACGAATTTTGGAGGATTTGTATCCTTAGAAATTTTTCCTGTACAGGTTGTTTGCTTCATAGGGTTGGAATCCTTGGGAAAATTTCCTAAGGATTGCTTTGCACTTTATTTGGAGGAAATTTCCATCCAATCAAAATTGTTGTATCAAACACTCATTGCTCCAAACATTTTTTTAACTGAGAGATTGTTAGTCAAATGTTGGTTTTTGAGAAGTCGCTCGCAATTGTGGTGGTTTTTGGCAATTTACTCGGATTATTTTTTTTAACAATCTTTAATCTGACAGTGCTTATAACGTTAGATGGGTATTTGAATACTAAAAATGGCATTGCCACTTGACATTGGCAATACCCTCCCTAATCTCCAGATTCTTACCCGGTAACATGATTGAAGGTCATATCCCAACTTCGATGGGCAATGCTTCTGTGCTAGTACTGATAGGACAACTAAATTCACTATATCTCTCATCTAACAGACTTTCCGGGAAAATCGTGTCCCCTGAAATCCCCTAACATCGACTAATGTCTATTAAGTTTCTACAAAGCACCCAGCATCGGCTGCTACAAGCATGCTGCTGTCGGTGATGCGCGCGCTACCGTAAACTACTCAATGCTGCAAGCCGATGCTCAAGGACGACACGCCGCTGCAAGCCCACGCTTGGGGACGGTGTGCTGCTGCATGGGCACCGATACTGCAACGCCATGTTGTCATTGTCGTCCTTACCATAGCAGCGGCTCTGTTGCAGAAGCACCGCCTTGCCGCCCCGTAGCAGCGTCTCGCTACACGGTTGGCGGTCACCATCCTGCTCGCAGCTGACAAGCTGCTCGTTCGGCTCGGAATTGCAACATACCCGACATTGCGTCCGGATTACAGCATGACCGATGTTGCGGTCAGATTGCCTTGTCACTGATATTGCAGCAGCTAGTAGGTGGCCGCTCGATCACACTGATCCAATGGCTCTCGACCCGGCCGATCTTTGTCAACAGAGCTGCGGTTATGATTTTACATAAAAAAGCAGCGCGGTTGCAAGCATCATGGCGAAAGGAAAAGCCAAGGAAGCTACCATATTATAGTTATTATGCAACAGAGAATGGCCACACGCCTTAATTAATGCGATCGTCAAACTCGCTCGCACATAGATGCACTTCTAAAACAAAGAGGAAAAATAAGCTGACAAAAGCAAACGTACATAAATGCACTTCTAAAAAAAAGTCTCCTGCCAACCAGTCGTACCAAATACTAATGATGGTCGCAGCCATCAGTGTTTATTCAGAAACCTAGCACATAACATCATCACAGAACCTAAAACCTGAAGTACCAACGCAACAAAAACTCACTCACTCCTAATAGATAGGCTTATTCAGCTAGCGCAGAAAGCTCTCCATAACTTCCCCTTGCACATTTGCCACCAGCTCTCTGTTTCGATCTCGATCTTCTGTCTGTAGAATTGACAGTCTGCGAATTCAGAGTCTGCCCTTGCCCTCAAGACGATCTCTCACAGTTATTAACAGTTCATCTAAACCAATGAGTTTCCTCACAAGAGAGTTCTTCTCATCCCCAGCGTCAATACAAAGTGAGAAGGCCTCTATCTCTGCAACATTTGCGTCACCATCCTTAATCAAAGCTTCTTTATATGATCGTAATGCTTTTATAAGGACAGATGAATCCTTTTCTGTACTCTCAAGACCGACATAATCAACACCTTTTCCAGTAACCTCAGATTTTGAATCCTCCTGTGACAAAATGGAAATTCAGTGTAAATAAGAATTCAAGTTTTTATGCAGACAAATATGTGCAAGGGAACAGAATTTAGCGATTCTGATCATTTTATCTAGCTTTAACAGAGACAATGAAAGTGGAATAAATTACTGATACACCACTGCATTCTAAAACTTTCTAAATCTACTATATCATTATATAATACAAAAGCAATTGAAAATAACAGTTAATACTTGATAGAACTAGTAAAATTTAATTAGATTGGAGTGCCTTATTAACTATAGGAATCAAACCAATATGTAGGCTAAAAAAATGTGAAGATTTTATGGACTTAGCGGATGGCTAATAGCCTAATATGTATGCGAAAATGCATAGGTGAACATGGCGCCACGCGAGGTCTTTATCTCACCATCCATTTCTCGCAGATTTATATCGTATTCATACCATAAGCAGTGCATATCACGTATATTGAATATTCCTCCTTGCAGTATTGAATCTGTATTCCACAAAACAATCAATGCATAAGGGGCCACATACTTGACAAACATGACCCAACTCATTTACTAGGCACAGGTTGGGAACGTTAACTGCATTTGAAGCCTGCACCATCATCTCTCTCCATCCAGCGTTGTTGAAGTTGGAAAGTGAGGTATTTTAGTGTCATCACATTTACTAGGCACAGGTGAGGATTAATGCACCACGTCTTAATGTGTGCTGCTCCACTACATATTACTAGTGCACCACCCTCTACAGTTGCAACGAAAATGTGTAGTCTGCTAATTGGTCTGAACTTTTTTTAGATGAATTAGTCTGAACTGTTAACTATGCTAGATCAGCTTAGGTCTATCTCCATGTCAGGTCAGGCATGTGCGTACACATGATTAATGTTTCTAATTTGCAACTAAAAATTGTTCCTAAATTGTAGTTAATATTTTGAAAAATCAGGAATCCATGATTTTAATTTTTAAATATATACCCACAGCATAAAATTAAACTAGTTCACCTAGAACAAATAATCAGAGCCCCAAATAGCTATTTTCCTTTTTAGAATAATTAGCGTAAACTTTTAACTATGCTAGATAAGGTTTGCTCTATCTCCATGTCAGGTCAGGCATGTGCATACACATGATTAATATTCCTAAATTGCAACTAAAAAATGTTCCCAAATTGCAGTAAATGATTTAAAATTTCAGGAATCCAAGATTTAAATTTTGAAAAATATGTCCACTGCATAAGATTAAACTAGTCCACCTAGAACAAATAATCAGAGCACCAATAACTATTTTTCTTTTTTGGATGAATTAGTGTGAACTTTTAACTATGCGAGATCAGCTTAGGTCTATCTCCATGTCAGGTTAGCTAGGCATGTGCACAAACATGATTAATATTCCTAAATTGCAAGTAAAATACAATGTTCCTAAATTCCAACAAATAATTTAAGATTTCAGGAATCCAACATTTTAATTTTCAAAAATATGTGCACTACATAAAATTAGACTAGTCCAATTAGAACAAATAATCAGAGCCCCCCAATAGCTATTTTTCTTACTTTTTTATCCACATTTGCCCATGTATCTTCCAGTATGTGGTGCGTCCTCACCTATCGCACAATCCGTGTCATGTTATGCTTATCACTCAACAATCCATTTTGATGTTGTTCTGCTGATATACAATCAGCACTAGAAATTAATTCGTTTTTGTCTCAATTGTTGTGCTTACCACATGATTAAGATGCAAAACAGCAGGAACCATACAAATTAGCGTGCCTCGCACAAGCCAAGCACCATAAATCTCTCACATGCTGCCGACATTGGTTTAATTGTCCGCGTAGACGATTGTAAATGAGTGGGCAGGTCATCAATGCACCCAGCAAATATTACCGATTGACTAAAGGACAAAGTAGTACTCCCTCCGTTTTTATTTAGTCCGCATATTAGCTTTGGTCAAAGTCAAGCTTTGTAAACTTTGACTAAGTTTATAAACAAAAATATTAATATATACAATAACAAATCAATACTATTAGATTCATTATTGAATGTACTAACACATCATATAGATTTGTTATGGTAAATGCTTATAATTTTTCTATAAAGTTGGTCAAACTTTATGAAATTTGACTTCAGTCAAACCTAATATGCAGACTAAATAAAAACGGAGGGAGTATGCATACGAATTTAAAGCTTTGAGGCCCACTCCTGCCCGGTAAAGAAAAGCGTATTCCAGTGCATTATTAAGCAACATTGTTTGTATTGCAGCAAACACTATATTAATTAGTAATCTAGATGCAAACGCAGACGGCTGAGATAACGGCAGCGCATGGAACCATGTCCCCAAAATTCGCGTCCATATGTATGCACCTATAGCTAGAAAGCACACATATATGTTGCCCGCCTCCAAAAACATGGAAAATGTTAGATAGTGCCATTGGGATAATCATGTGCACATATATATAGTAGTGGAAATCAAAGCTTGAATCGTGTTGTGTACGAATGAATATATTGGCAAATGCTTAGTTCTCACTGACGTCAAATTATGAAGGACATATTTATTAAATAAGACATAAATTTGAAACCGATGTAGAAGACCAAAAAAATTAGGAGAAAGAAAACCTAACTTAGGCATATAACTTATCCATATCTGAATACTTAAACACTACTGCAAAACCTAGCTATACATATACTAGTTATAGATTATGTATGTGGAGCTTTATAATAAGGCTATCATATAATCTGCATTGACAAACTTTTAAACACCATTGACAAATCAGGCTATTCATGTACTAGTTATAGATTCTATATGTGGAGCTTTTATATCTCAATGCTACTGCTATCATATAACATGCATAAACCGTCATGCTAGAAGTTAACAATTTTGCATCCTCTTGTAGTAATGTAAAACGGAAAGTTGAGGTTGTGTACTATACAACCTCGGTCTCAAATTACTTGTCTTAGATTTGTCTAGATTATGCATGTGGAGTATTTTTTTTTTTGAAGGAATGGGAATAGCACTGCTAGCTCCTCTACTACGAGTTATGCAAAGACATGTTACTTTGACTAAAACTGATAGCATATCATAGCAGTACAATCGCCTCAGGAAATATCATTGCATACAATTTATGGACCAAACATAAAAAGGAAGAGAATCCTTAGCACCATGGTCACATTGCTTACCGAGATGTATTCCATAGAAGGAGGCCAGGCCGAGTAGGGATGGACGTGGAAGCTAGGTCGCTTTCTATTCTTCAGATGCTGCTTCAGCTCTGCTGTTTCCAGAGACAAGGACAGGAACCACTCAGGGGATTTGAACTGATCAAAGTACACAAAACCATTGAAAACCGTCATAAGCCGCACTGAGATTGTATCTTCCACTGAGCAGCTGGTGACCTCCATAAAGCTAGAGTGCAACGGGAACATCTTGTGCAGCACAAATCTGTCAACGCCATCATCGTCCGCTGTCAAGATCCAAACAGAAAGTGTGCATTCCTTCTCATCTACAATACAGAGCTTTATTAGGGGTTAGATGATTTTCCCCAGGATTGTCTCAATGACCAGTGGTCCCGGTGTTGGGGAACGTAGCAGAAATTCAAAATTTTCCTACGTGTCACCAAGATCTATCTATGGAGAGACCAGCAACGAGTAGAAAGAGAGTGCATCTACATACCCTTGTAGATCGCTAAGCGGAAGCGTTCAAGTGAACGGGGTTGATGAAGTCGTACTCGTCGTGATTCAAATCACCGATGATCAAGTGCCGAACGCACGGCACCTCCGCGTTCAACACACGTACAGCCCGGTGACGTATCCCACGCCTTGATCCAGCAAGTAGAGAGGGAGAGGTTGAGGAAGACTCCATCCAGCAGCAGCACTACGGCGTGGTGGTGGTGGAGGAGCGTGGCAATCCTGCGGGGCTTCGCCAAGCACCACGGGAGAAGAGGAGTACTTGGGAGAGGGGAAGGGCTGCGCCAGAACTTCGTGTATAGCTCCCATGCGCCTCCCCACTATATATAGGGGTGGAGGGGCTGGTTTCTTGCCCTCCAAGTCCATTGGGGCGTTGGCCAAGGTGGGAGGAAAGAAATCTCATTATTTCCTTCCCCACCGATTGTTATCCCCCCTTTTTAGGGATCTTGATCTTATCCCTTCGGGATATGATCTTATTCCTTCTAAGGGGGGATCTTGGTGCGCCTTGACCAGGGGTGTGGGGCCTTGCCCCCACTACCCACGTCCATGTGGGTCCCCCCATGCAGGTGGGCCCCACTCCGGAACCTTCTAGAACCTTCCCGGTACAATACCAAAAAATCCCGAACATTTTCCGGTGGCCAAAATAGGACTTCCCATATATAAATCTTTACCTCCGGACCATTCTGGGACTCCTCGTGACGTCCGGGATCTCATCCGGGACTCCAAACAACATTCGGTAACCACATACAAACTTCCTTTATAACCCTAGCGTCATCGAACCTTAAGTGTGTAGACCCTACGGGTTCGGGAGACATGTAGACATGACCGAGACATTCTCCGGTCAATAACCAACAGCGGGATCTGGATACCCATGATGGCTCCCACATGTTCCACGATGATCTCATCGGATGAACCACGATGTCAAGGACTTAATCAATCCCGTATTCAATTCCCTTTGTCTATCGGTATGTTACTTGCCCGAGATTCGATCGTCGGTATCCAATACCTTGTTCAATCTCGTTACCGGCAAGTCACTTTATTCGTTCCGTAACACATCATCCCGTGATCAACTCCTTGGTCACATTGCGCATATGATGATGTCCTACCGAGTGGGCCCAAAGATACCTCTTCGTTTACACGGAGTGACAAATCCCAGTCTCGATCCGCATAAAACAATAGATACTTTCGGAGATACCTGTAGTGCACCTTTATAGTCACCCAGTTATGTTGTGACGTTTGATACACCCAAAGCACTCCTACGGTATCCAGGAGTTACACGCTCTCATGGTCGAAGGAAGAGATACTTGACATTGGCAAAGCTCTAGCAAATGAACTACACGATCTTTTGTGCTAGTCTTAGGATTGGGTCTTGTCCATCACATCATTCTCCTAATGATGTGATCCTGTTATCAACGACATCCAATGTCTATAGCCAGGAAACCATGACTATCTGTTGATCACAACGAGCTAGTCAACTAGAGGCTCACTAGGGACATATTGTGGTCTATGTATTCTCACGTGTATTACGATTTCCGGATAATACAGTTATAGCATGAATAAAAGACAATTATCATGAACAAGGAAATATAATAATAATACTTTTATTATTGCCTCTAGGGCATATTTCCAACAGTCTCCCACTTGCACTAGAGTCAATAATCTAGTTCACATCGCCATGTGATTAACACTCACAGGTCACATCGCCATGTGACTAATACCCAAGAGTTTACTAGAGTCAGTAGTCTAGTTCACATCACTATGTGATTAACACTCAATGAGTTTTATGTTTGATCATGTTGCTTGTGAGAGAGGTTTTAGTCAACGGGTCTGAACCTTTCAGATCCGTGTGTGCTTTACAAATCTCTATGTCATCTCCTAGATGCAGCTACCACGCTCTATTTGGAGCTATTCCAAACAACTGTTCTACTTGGAGCTATTCTAAATTGTTGCTCCATTATACGTATCCGGTCTCTCTACTCAGAGCTATCCGGATAGGTGTCAAGCTTGCATCGTCGTAACCTTTACGACGAACTCTTTTACCACCTCCATAATCGAGAAAATTCCTTAGTCCACTAGTTACCAAGGATAACTTTGACCGCTGTCTGTGATCCATTCATGGATCACTCTTGTACCCCTTGACTGACTCATGGCAAGGCACACTTCAGGTGCGGTACACAGCATAGCATACTGAAGAGCCTACGTCTTAAGCATAGGGGACGACCTTCGTCCTTTCTCTCTATTCTGCCGTGGTCGAGCTTTAAGTCTTAACTTCGTACCTTACAACTCAGGCAAGAACTCCTTCTTTGACTGGTCCATCTTGAACACCTTCAAGATCATGTCAAGGTATGTGCTCATTTGAAAGTATTATTAAGCATTTTGATCTATCCTTATAGATCTTGATGCTCAATGTTCAAGTAGCTTAATCCAGGCTTTCCATTGAAAAACACTTTCAAAATAACCCTATATGCTTTCTAGAAATTCTACGTCATTTCTGATCAACAATATGTCAACAACATATACTCATCAGAAATTCTATAGTGCTCCCACTCACTTCTTTGGAAATACAAGTTTCTCATAAACTTTGTACAAACCCAAAAATTTTGATCATCATCAAAGCATACATTCCAACTCCGAGATGCTCACTCCAGTCCTTAGAAGGATTGCTGGAGCTTTGCATACTTATTAGCATCTTTCGGGATTGACAAAACCTTTCGGTTGTATCACATACAACCTTTCCTCATTAAAATCGTCGAGGAAACAATGTTTTGACATCCTATCTGCAAGATTTCATAAATAATGCAGTAATCGCTAATATAATTCCAACAGACTCTTAGCATCACTACGAGTGAGAAAATCTCATCGTAGTCAACTCCTTGAACTTGTCGGAAAACATCTTAACGACAAGTCGAGCTTTCTTAATGGTGACATTTACCATCATTGTCCGTCTTCCTTTTGAAATCCATCTGTACTCATTAGCCTTACGACCATCGAGCCGTTCTGCCAAAGTCTACACTTTGTTTTCATACATGGATCCTCTCTCGGATTTTATGGCCTCAAGCCATCTATCGGAATCCGGGCCCACCATCGCTTCTCCATAGCTCATAGGTTCATTGTTGTCTAGCAACATGACCTTCAAGACAGGATTACGTACCACTCTGAAGTAGTACGCATCCTTGTCATCCTACGAGGTTTGGGAGTGACTTGATCCGAAGTTTCATGATCAATATCATAAGCTTCCACTTCAATTGGTGTAGGTGCTACAGGAACAACTCCCTGTGCCCTGTCACACACTAGTTGAAGAGACGGTTCAATAACCTCATCAAGTCTCCACCATCCTCCCACTCAATGGTTATATGTCTTATTTTGCAGGGGGGGTGTTGTTGGTCCTAGAGGGAACAATGATCACGTCGATGATGTTGAGTTCGACCTTGTCGTCGGCTATGATGAATATTAGGAAGAGTCACTGGATATGCATTGGCAAGTGATGGCCAAGACGTCCAGGTCAGAAGGGGAGGCATACATGCTCTACAACCAGTACGCGAAGGAATGTGGGTTCGGCATCAAGAGAGACTTGCTGAAACGTAGAAAATGTCCTGCGGGAAGTATCTGCTTGAGGAGGTATCTCTGTTTCGGGGCAAGAAAACGACGGGCCAAATTTTATACCATGGAGGCCGGACCTGCAGGCTTAGACCGGAGAGTCGATGCTTCAGCAAACCCCATTTAACAGCGAAGCTTGATAAAAAGCGTGAACTTTGGTATGTCAGCAGTTTCGTCGATGATCACAACAACTTTCTTGCAAGACCGAACAAAGTCCCGTTTCTCCGGTCTCATAATCAGATCAAAGAATTTCAAAGAGCAGCGATCTTAGCTATATATGGCAGGAGCTGGGATGAGAAAACACATTATTTTTGACAACTTCGTCAGCAGGTATGGGTCATATGCTAACGCAGGGTTGGGAGGAGGAAACTGTATAATATGTGCTATAGGAAAAAGATGAAACTGCTTGCACAGGGTGATGCTAACATTAAAAAGATAGGGATCCAGATTTTTTTTCTTTGAGCACACTGTTGACGCGGGCCCAAAAACTTGTTTGGTGTGATTCGCTGTCAGGTCGGGACTATCTTGACTACAATGATGTGACCGCCTTCGACAATATGTACAAGATGAACATGTATGGAATGCCGTTCATCCCTTTTGTGGGTCTAAAAAACCACCGTTGAACTAAAAATCGGTAACGCTCGCACACTGCATCTAGGCTAATTATGTATTTTAGCCATGTTATCATTAGAATTCCGCAAACATTTTTTGTGTTCTTCAGCTGAAAATGTTGTGTTTCTTGGAATGTTCTGCTTGATCTTTGATGATGGTCGATAATTTCAGCAAATCACAGAGTGCTCATCACATCCTTGGATGCAAAAGCTAGAGGTTGGAATTGAAGCACGCGTATGGTGGTGCTGCAGGTTGGAACATGGGCAGTAAGTCACACTTGTTGTGCCATTTCATGCTGGTTTCGTTGCGCTAGGATCGAGCAGTCAAGTGTGCAGTGCGATGGGTGTGAGTTGCCACCGCCACCATATATACTCCTTGATTCATTGTTCTGTTCATCGAAAAGAAGAGATCGATGGAGCAACCCACCGATCGATTCGCCATGGCCACGTTTCTGCTCTTGCTCATACTTGCCCTCGCCGCCGGCAGCAGCAAGCACGGAGGAGCAGCTCTAGATGGCAACGGGGACGAAATCCATATCTGAATACTTAAACACTACTGCAAAACCTAGCTATACATATACTAGTTATAGATTATGTATGTGGAGCTTTATAATAATGCTATCATATAATCTGCATTGACAAACTTTTAAACACCATTGACAAATCAGGCTATTCATGTACTAGTTATAGATTCTATATGTGGAGCTTTTATATCTCAATGCTACTGCTATCATATAACATGCATAAACCGTCATGCTAGAAGTTAACAATTTTGCATCCTCTTGTAGTAATGTAAAACGGAAAGTTGAGGTTGTGTACTATACAACCTCGGTCTCAAATTACTTGTCTTAGATTTGTCTAGATTATGCATGTGGAGTATTTTTTTTTTGAAGGAATGGGAATAGCACTGCTAGCTCCTCTACTACGAGTTATGCAAAGACATGTTACTTTGACTAAAACTGATAGCATATCATAGCAGTACAATCGCCTCAGGAAATATCATTGCATACAATTTATGGACCAAACATAAAAAGGAAGAGAATCCTTAGCACCATGGTCACATTGCTTACCGAGATGTATTCCATAGAAGGAGGCCAGGCCGACTAGGGATGGACGTGGAAGCTAGGTCGCTTTCTATTCTTCAGATGCTGCTTCAGCTCTGCTGTTTCCAGAGACAAGGACAGGAACCACTCAGGGGATTTGAACTGATCAAAGTACACAAAACCATTGAAAACCCTCATAAGCCGCACTGAGATTGTATCTTCCACTGAGCAGCTGGTGACCTCCATAAAGCTAGAGTGCAACGGGAACATCTTGTGCAGCACAAATCTATCAACGCCATCATCGTCCGCTGTCAAGATCCAAACAGAAAGTGTGCATTCCTTCTCATCTACGATACAGAGCTTTCCATCAGTGGTCTGACCAATCTTAAATTTTTGGTGTACCACTCTCAAGGGCGGCGGCAGATCCATTTGAGAGAACTGAAATGTATCTGTTTTGAGCATGAAAACGTACTCGCTGACATACACCCCCATGATGGACTCGGTTTGCCAACAGATAAACCCATCTAGCACGGTGCAGGCTGTGCGCCTGAAGCCCTGAGGCAGCAGCGTCGCAATCTCCGAAAAAATCTGCCACTCCATGGTGTCCGATGAGAAGACAGCGATGCGTAGCCTATCCCATGAGTAGTCTTGACAGACACATACCACACGGGACGGCCTCTGATCCTCTTGGGAGCAGAATGTGTGGAACCCAAGGGAGGTGCCGTCGGGCATGTCATGGTGCTCCTTGGGGCGGAGAAACAGAGCCATCGTTTGGGGGTTGTACCAAACTCCCTGCTTGATGATCGGGTGTTTGATGGCCATGCAGCCGCCATTGTAGGCCGAAGGATTGGAGAAATCGACCCGCCAGTCAGAATCGTCGTCGTCTACGAGGTGGGTGAATCCGGCGAAGGGCCGTCGTGAGGTGGGGAAGGCCATTATTGTGTATGCGAGGAAGCGAGGGAGGAGCGGGGGTGCGTGGAGCGCGCGGAAGCGGCGGCGGAAGGCGCGGGACGAACGGGCGCCGAGGAAGCCGGAGCAGGTGAGGGCGGCAGAGGCGAGGCTGGGGAAGTTCAGGAGGCGGAGGAAGATCTCTCGGAGCAGGTAGTCGTCGAGGTCACTTATGGTGGTGGGAGCGGGTGGTATGGGGTGTGCCGGCGGCGGCGACGGGTGGGAAGCCATGGCTGGTTGCGCTCAAGCGAAAACAGAGGAGTGAGGACTGAGGAGTCGACGAGAGAAGAGATTAACAAGTGACCATTGGTTTGTTAGCGAGATAGAGGGGAGAAGTTGCGCTTCCACGTCTAACACTCTCCTCCTGTTCTCTAGGGATGAATGCATATATCCACTCAGCTATAGCTCGGGTTGTTAGGCAGTGCCACTTTTACATTTTTATTACTAAATATAAGCTTGATTGGCTAAGAAAAACTAAATATAAGCTTGTTCAAATCTGATTGCTCCTATTTTATATATAAACAGAAACACTATTACACTGGTACATTCATTAAAATAGGAAAAGGGCTTGAAGAACTGAAGAAAAATAGGAAGCCGTGATTTGGAGTGCGGGCTCAGATGAGCCCGAAATCCTGTGCATCCATTGTTGCTTTGGGATACTGGAAAAGGGGACTCTCCGTCAAGCTTGATAGCAAGAAGAATAAGGATACTGAGAGAATACAGTATGTCCAGGACCCTAAAAAACAGTTTGTCCAAGTGGGCCATATTCATATGAGCGGGGAGCGTCGACGTTAGTAGGTCGTCGCATCATTTTCCTGAACTGTGGACCAGGACGTCTCGTCTGCCTGTGGGCTTCGTGCGTCAGAATTCGTGAACGGGTCGGCGATGGTGAGGCGAGCTGAAGAAGAGGAGCGGCAACAGGTTTTTCCTCCGAGCAACTGCCGACGGGATGAAGGTCGGCGGGATGGACATCTTGATGGATCCAGTCGCCAGGTGAGTTCCCCTTTCTTGATCCAAACCTCTACTGATGATCCAGCACATCCGCACTCAATGATTGATGAGTACGATGTAGGTTTCCGCTGTGAGAGGTGTCCGCCGACAGCCTCGAGCACTCAGATTTGGTGGCCCCTTGCCGTGCCGCAGCGGGGAGGATCGGAGGCAGAAGCAACCGAGGAATCGAATGCTACTTCTAGGTGCACACATGCGTTCACCATAGGCGACGAGCAGCGCAAGAGGAAATGTTCTCCTACATAGTCTATGCAGTCGACTAGGTAGGTGAATTCAGAAGCACCCGTTTGCCGCCACGTCTCGCAGAAAATTGCCACAACCCACGTGGCATAACCCCCTACGTGTTGTTTTAGGAAACCACCTCATGTGTTTTTTATGGACGATCTCACGAAGCTTTTAGTAAGTCGTTATAATATTTACAAGGTCAAACAAAAGATCATCAGGTTGACCTAACCAAACATAATAGCCAACCCCCTAACGTTGTGTTTGGATGTTCGTATTTGGTTGTCTGGATGCGCTCTCTATTGAAGCGTTGAAACCTGGCCCAATATCGATCAGAAAAGTCCATGCGTGAATGCACCCTCCCATGATACAAACCCCCGAGGCTCTGATTTCCGCTGATTTCGCCTTTCTCCACTCTCCTGCAAAACATACCGATTCATTCTACCGAAAAAAAGAAAGTCGAGAAGGGGCGAGAGGCGCGACGGAGGAGCTGAGATACGCCTGGCCAGCAAAGGTCGATGCGGGCACCGACGACGATGTCCTTGCCCTCTCCCCCGTTCACTCCATCGCTCAAGCCTTGGAATTTCTATGCATGTACCTGCTAGCTTTTAATCTAATTTGCATTGTGAAGATTTGTAAAGTACACACTATATGGTAGCTTTTAATTCAATTTGTTGTGCATATCTCATTTGACCAGCCAAACATGATTCCAATGTCTGTCATGCAAACATGATTTGGAACTGAAGCCTAACTAGGATTCCATGCTTAAATTCAATGACCAGCCAAACAAAAGAATTTGTATTGTGCTTATTATGGTTTCCTGGTTGAATTCATATTCCATCCAATTCAATACGAAGACCTCCAATACAGACATCCAAATAGAGTGTAATGTAAAGCATGCTTCGGTAGATTGTGAGCCTCGAAATTTAAGCTCCTAAACTCGTGAACAAAATTACACAAAGTAAAAACACCTGAGTGCTATATGATTTCATGTATTCTAGCTCCATAGCCGGCCGAGTTGTTGCTCGATATCATCAGTCACCACCTGGCATAGACGCAATATGGATCCTCCGTAAATTTAGATCATTGGTGAGGACTAGTGCCTCCCGGACTGGTAGTGCTCTAGGGTGAATAAAAACGCCAAAGCTCCCAAGTAGACACCAGCATGGTCTTGTATCACCGCTGCAACAGCTCCAAAACCCGAACTCCTCGCTACCCATGCATCGACATTGATCTTTGTCATGCTCACCGCCAGAGGGAGCCATTGTGTCGGTCTTGAGGATGGTGCGTGTGTGATGATCATAGTCGGCTTGTCAAATATATGGAGATCTAATATAAAGGCTGCTATAAAATGAGAGGGACCCCTGAAAGATGTCCTCATATATAAGCTTTCCTTCTCGCACCCTAGAATGCCAATAGGGTAACCATCATGTGAATAAAGTCGCCATGGTAGCATTTCATGTGTAGCAAAGATCCAGTTGTTTGCATTCGCAACCTGGTTTAAGCACATGTGTTCAACTAACCCCTCCTCGGATAGAGCCCAAAAGCTTCGTGCCATTGAACAATCCATCAAAGCATGTCTCCAAGAATCCTTTGCACCGCGTAGAACATAGGTGGTCGAGGTGGACATGTTCCTGTGTTGGGCAAGACGCCACAAACATCCACGCATAGTTCCCAGTAGATTATCAGATGGACGTCATTCCCTTCAAGTCAACTCTCTCCTTAAGTTTTGTACTGTATTCAGGATCATCCTATATAAGCAGACTTAACTAAGAAATTGCTGCGAGCTCCTAATCCAGACTCAGAAGTCTGCCACATTCCTTATGTAGAGAGGGATCAAAAATCATCTAATCCGCCTGACTAGGAAATTGCCGCGAGCTCCCGATCAGGCTCAGAAATTACCGCGAGCTCCCGATCCATGGAAAATCATCTAATCCCCCTGACTGAACCCCCACATCTGGTATGGGGCTCATCAACGCTTTATTAGGGGTTAGATGATTTTCCCCAGGATTGTCTCAATGACCAGTGGTCCCGGTGTTGGGGAACGTAGCAGAAATTCAAAATTTTCCTACGTGTCACCAAGATCTATCTATGGAGAGACCAGCAACGAGTAGAAAGAGAGTGCATCTACATACCCTTGTAGATCGCTAAGCGGAAGCGTTCAAGTGAACGGGGTTGATGAAGTCGTACTCGTCGTGATTCAAATCACCGATGATCAAGTGCCGAACGCACGGCACCTCCGCGTTCAACACACGTACAGCCCGGTGACGTATCCCACGCCTTGATCCAGCAAGTAGAGAGGGAGAGGTTGAGGAAGACTCCATCCAGCAGCAGCACTACAGCATGGTGGTGGTGGAGGAGCGTGGCAATCCTGCGGGGCTTCGCCAAGCACCACGGGAGAAGAGGAGTACTTGGGAGAGGGGAAGGGCTGCGCCAGAACTTCGTGTATAGCTCCCATGCGCCTCCCCACTATATATAGGGGTGGAGGGGCTGGTTTCTTGCCCTCCAAGTCCATTGGGGCGTTGGCCAAGGTGGGAGGAAAGAAATCTCATTATTTCCTTCCCCACCGATTGTTATCCCCCCTTTTTAGGGATCTTGATCTTATTCCTTCGGGATATGATCTTATTCCTTCTAAGGGGGGATCTTGGTGCGCCTTGACCAGGGGTGTGGGGCCTTGCCCCCACTACCCACGTCCATGTGGGTCCCCCCATGCAGGTGGGCCCCACTCCGGAACCTTCTAGAACCTTCCCGGTACAATATCGAACAATCCCGAACATTTTCCGGTGGCCAAAATAGGACTTCCCATATATAAATCTTTACCTCCGGACCATTCCAGAACTCCTCGTGACGTCCGGGATCTCATCCGGGACTCCGAACAACATTCGGTAACCACATACAAACTTCCTTTATAACCCTAGCGTCATCGAACCTTAAGTGTGTAGACCCTACGGGTTCGGGAGACATGTAGACATGACCGAGACGTTCTCCGGTCAATAACCAACAGCGGGATCTGGATACCCATGATGGCTCCCACATGTTCCACGATGATCTCATCGGATGAACCACGATGTCAAGGACTTAATCAATCCCGTATTCAATTCCCTTTGTCTATCGGTATGTTACTTGCCCGAGATTCGATCGTCGGTATCCAATACCTTGTTCAATCTCGTTACCGGCAAGTCACTTTACTCGTTCCGTAACACATCATCCCGTGATCAACTCCTTGGTCACATTGCGCATATGATGATGTCCTACCGAGTGGGCCCAGAGATACCTCTCCGTTTACACGGAGTGACAAATCCCAGTCTCGATCCGCATAAAACAATAGATACTTTCGGAGATACCTGTAGTGCACCTTTATGGTCACCTAGTTACGTTGTGACGTTTGATACACCCAAAGCACTCCTACGATATCCAGGAGTTACACGCTCTCATGGTCGAAGGAAGAGATACTTGACATTGGCAAAGCTCTAGCAAATGAACTACACGATCTTTTGTGCTAGTCTTAGGATTGGGTCTTGTCCATCACATCATTCTCCTAATGATGTGATCCTGTTATCAACGACATCCAATGTCCATAGCCAGGAAACCATGACTATCTGTTGATCACAACGAGCTAGTCAACTAGAGGCTCACTAGGGACATATTGTGGTCTATGTATTCACACGTGTATTACGATTTCCGGATAATACAGTTATAGCATGAATAAAAGACAATTATAATGAACAAGGAAATATAATAATAATACTTTTATTATTGCCTCTAGGGCATATTTCCAACAGTCTCCCACTTGCACTAGAGTCAATAATCTAGTTCACATCGCCATGTGATTAACACTCACAGGTCACATCGCCATGTGACTAATACCCAAGAGTTAACTAGAGTCAGTAGTCTAGTTCACATCACTATGTGATTAACACTCAATGAGTTTTATGTTTGATCATGTTGCTTGTGAGGGAGGTTTTAGTCAACGGGTCTGAACCTTTCAGATCCGTGTGTGCTTTACAAATCTCTATGTCATCTCCTAGATGCAGCTACCACGCTCTATTTGGAGCTATTCCAAACAACTGTTCTACTTGGAGCTATTCTAAACTATTGCTCCATTATATGTATCCGGTCTCTCTACTCAGAGCTATCCGGATAGGTGTCAAGCTTGCATCGTCGTAACCTTTACGACGAACTCTTTTACCACCTCCATAATCGAGAAAATTCCTTAGTCCACTAGTTACTAAGGATAACTTTGACCGCTGTCCTGTGAGCCATTCTTGGATCACTCTTGTACCCCTTGACTGACTCATGGCAAGGCACACTTCAGGTGCGGTACACAGCATAGCATACTGAAGAGCCTACGTCTTAAGCATAGGGGACGACCTTCGTCCTTTCTCTCTATTCTGCCGTGGTCGAGCTTTAAGTCTTAACTTCGTACCTTACAACTCAGGCAAGAACTCCTTCTTTGACTGGTCCATCTTGAACACCTTCAAGATCATGTCAAGGTATGTGCTCATTTGAAAGTATTATTAAGCATTTTGATCTATCCTTATAGATCTTGATGCTCAATGTTCAAGTAGCTTAATCCAGGCTTTCCATTGAAAAACACTTTCCAAAATAACCCTATATGCTTTCCAGAAATTCTATGTCATTTCTGATCAACAATATGTCAACAACATATACTCATCAGAAATTCTATAGTGCTCCCACTCACTTCTTTGGAAATACAAGTTTCTCATAAACTTTGTACAAACCCAAAATTTTTGATCATCATCAAAGCATACATTCCAACTCCGAGATGCTCACTCCAGTCCTTAGAAGGATTGCTGGAGCTTTGCATACTTATTAGCATCTTTCGGGATTGACAAAACCTTCCGGTTGTATCACATACAACCTTTCCTCATTAAAATCGTCGAGGAAACAATGTTTTGACATCCTATCTGCAAGATTTCATAAATAATGCAGTAATCGCTAATATAATTCCAACAGACTCTTAGCATCACTACGAGTGAGAAAATCTCATCGTAGTCAACTCCTTGAACTTGTCGGAAAACATCTTAACGACAAGTCGAGCTTTCTTAATGGTGACATTTACCATCATTGTCCGTCTTCCTTTTGAAATCCATCTGTACTCATTAGCCTTACGACCATCGAGCCGTTCTGCCAAAGTCTACACTTTGTTTTCATACATGGATCCTCTCTCGGATTTTATGGCCTCAAGCCATCTATCGGAATCCGGGCCCACCATCGCTTCTCCATAGCTCATAGGTTCATTGTTGTCTAGCAACATGACCTTCAAGACAGGATTACGTACCACTCTGAAGTAGTACGCATCCTTGTCATCCTACGAGGTTTGGGAGTGACTTGATCCGAAGTTTCATGATCAATATCATAAGCTTCCACTTCAATTGGTGTAGGTGCTACAGGAACAACTCCCTGTGCCCTGTCACACACTAGTTGAAGAGACGGTTCAATAACCTCATCAAGTCTCCACCATCCTCCCACTCAATGGTTATATGTCTTATTTTGCAGGGGGGGTGTTGTTGGTCCTAGAGGGAACAATGATCACGTCGATGATGTTGAGTTCGACCTTGTCGTCGGCTATGATGAATATTAGGAAGAGTCACTGGATATGCATTGGCAAGTGATGGCCAAGACGTCCAGGTCAGAAGGGGAGGCATACATGCTCTACAACCAGTACGCGAAGGAATGTGGGTTCGGCATCAAGAGAGACTTGCTGAAACGTAGAAAATGTCCTGCGGGAAGTATCTGCTTGAGGAGGTATCTCTGTTTCGGGGCAAGAAAACGACGGGCCAAATTTTATACCATGGAGGCCGGACCTGCAGGCTTAGACCGGAGAGTCGATGCTTCAGCAAACCCCATTTAACAGCGAAGCTTGATAAAAAGCGTGAACTTTGGTATGTCAGCAGTTTCGTCGATGATCACAACAACTTTCTTGCAAGACCGAACAAAGTCCCGTTTCTCCGGTCTCATAATCAGATCAAAGAATTTCAAAGAGCAGCGATCTTAGCTATATATGGCAGGAGCTGGGATGAGAAAACACATTATTTTTGACAACTTCGTCAGCAGGTATGGGTCATATGCTAACGCAGGGTTGGGAGGAGGAAACTGTATAATATGTGCTATAGGAAAAAGATGAAACTGCTTGCACAGGGTGATGCTAACATTAAAAAGATAGGGATCCAGATTTTTTTTCTTTGAGCACACTGTTGACGCGGGCCCAAAAACTTGTTTGGTGTGATTCGCTGTCACGTCGGGACTATCTTGACTACGATGATGTGACCGCCTTCGACAATATGTACAAGATGAACATGTATGGAATGCCGTTCATCCCTTTTGTGGGTCTAAAAAACCACCGTTGAACTAAAAATCGGTAACGCTCGCACACTGCATCTAGGCTAGTTATGTATTTTAGCCATGTTATCATTAGAATTCCGCAAACATTTTTGTGTTCTTCAGCTGAAAATGTTGTGTTTCTTGGAATGTTCTGCTTGATCTTTGATGATGGTCGATAATTTCAGCAAATCACAGAGTGCTCATCACATCCTTGGATGCAAAAGCTAGAGGTTGGAATTGAAGCACGCGTATGGTGGTGCTGCAGGTTGGAACATGGGCAGTAAGTCACACTTGTTGTGCCATTTCACGCTGGTTTCGTTGCGCTAGGATCGAGCAGTCAAGTGTGCAGTGCGATGGGTGTGAGTTGCCACCGCCACCATATATACTCCTTGATTCATTGTTCTGTTCATCGAAAAGAAGAGATCGATGGAGCAACCCACTGATCGATTCGCCATGGCCACGTTTCTGCTCTTGCTCATACTTGCCCTCGCCGCCGGCAGCAGCAAGCACGGAGGAGCAGCTCTAGATGGCAACGGGGACGAAATCCATATCTGAATACTTAAACACTACTGCAAAACCTAGCTATACATATACTAGTTATAGATTATGTATGTGGAGCTTTATAATAATGCTATCATATAATCTGCATTGACAAACTTTTAAACACCATTGACAAATCAGGCTATTCATGTACTAGTTATAGATTCTATATGTGGAGCTTTTATATCTCAATGCTACTGCTATCATATAACATGCATAAACCGTCATGCTAGAAGTTAACAATTTTGCATCCTCTTGTAGTAATGTAAAACGGAAAGTTGAGGTTGTGTACTATACAACCTCGGTCTCAAATTACTTGTCTTAGATTTGTCTAGATTATGCATGTGGAGTATTTTTTTTTTGAAGAATGGGAATAGCACTGCTAGCTCCTCTACTACGAGTTATGCAAAGACATGTTACTTTGACTAAAACTGATAGCATATCATAGCAGTACAATCGCCTCAGGAAATATCATTGCATACAATTTATGGACCAAACATAAAAAGGAAGAGAATCCTTAGCACCATGGTCACATTGCTTACCGAGATGTATTCCATAGAAGGAGGCCAGGCCGAGTAGGGATGGACGTGGAAGCTAGGTCGCTTTCTATTCTTCAGATGCTGCTTCAGCTCTGCTGTTTCCAGAGACAAGGACAGGAACCACTCAGGGGATTTGAACTGATCAAAGTACACAAAACCATTGAAAACCCTCATAAGCCGCACTGAGATTGTATCTTCCACTGAGCAGCTGGTGACCTCCATAAAGCTAGAGTGCAACGGGAACATCTTGTGCAGCACAAATCTGTCAACGCCATCATCGTCCGCTGTCAAGATCCAAACAGAAAGTGTGCATTCCTTCTCATCTACGATACAGAGCTTTCCATCAGTGGTCTGACCAATCTTAAATTTTTGGTGTACCACTCTCAAGGGCGGCGGCAGATCCATTCGAGAGAACTGAAATGTATCTGTTTTGAGCACGAAAACATACTCGCTGACATACACCCCCATGATGGACTCGGTTTGCCAACAGATAAACCCATCTAGCACGGTGCAGGCTGTGCGCCTGAAGCCCTGAGGCAGCAGCGTCGCAATCTCCAGAAAAATCTGCCACTCCATGGTGTCCGATGAGAAGACAGCGATGCGTAGCCTATCCCATGAGTAGTCTTGACGGACACATACCACACGGGACGGCCTCTGATCCTCTTGGGAGCAGAATGTGTGGAACCCAAGGGAGGTGCCGTCGGGCATGTCATGGTGCTCCTTGGGGCGGAGAAACAGAGCCATCGTTTGGGGGTTGTACCAAACTCCCTGCTTGATGATCGGGTGTTTGATGGCCATGCAGCCGCCATTGTAGGCCGAAGGATTGGAGAAATCGACCCGCCAGTCAGAATCGTCGTCCTCTACGAGGTGGGTGAATCCGGCGAAGGGCCGTCGTGAGGTGGGGAAGGCCATTATTGTGTATGCGAGGAAGCGAGGGAGGAGCGGGGGTGCGTGGAGCGCGCGGAAGCGGCGGCGGAAGGCGCGGGACGAACGAACGGCGCCGAGGAAGCCGGAGCAGGTGAGGGCGGCAGAGGCGAGGCTGGGGAAGTTCGGGAGGCGGAGGAAGATCTCTCGGAGCAGGTAGTCGTCGAGGTCACTTATGGTGGTGGGAGCGGGTGGTATGGGGTGTGCCGGCGGCGGCGACGGGTGGGAAGCCATGGCTGGTTGCGCTCAAGCGAAAACAGAGGAGTGAGGACTGAGGAGTCGACGAGAGAAGAGATTAACAAGTGACCATTGGTTTGTTAGCGAGATAGAGGGGAGAAGTTGCGCTTCCACGTCTAACACTCTCCTCCTGTTCTCTAGGGATGAATGCATATATCCACTCAGCTATAGCTCGGGTTGTTAGGCAGTGCCACTTTTACATTTTTATTACTAAATATAAGCTTGATTGGCTAAGAAAAACTAAATATAAGCTTGTTCAAATCTGATTGCTCCTATTTTATATATAAACAGAAACACTATTACACTGGTACATTCATTAAAATAGGAAAAGGGCTTGAAGAACTGAAGAAAAATAGGAAGCCGTGATTTGGAGTGCGGGCTCAGATGAGCCCGAAATCCTGTGCATCCATTGTTGCTTTGGGATACTGGAAAAGGGGACTCTCCGTCAAGCTTGATAGCAAGAAGAATAAGGATACTGAGAGAATACAGTATGTCCAGGACCCTAAAAAAAACAGTTTGTCCAAGTGGGCCATATTCATATGAGCGGGGAGCGTCGACGTTAGTAGGTCGTCGCATCATTTTCCTGAACTGTGGACCAGGACGTCTCGTGTGCCTGTGGGCTTCGTGCGTCAGAATTCGTGAACGGGTCGGCGATGGTGAGGCGAGCTGAAGAAGAGGAGCGGCAACAGGTTTGTCCTCCGAGCAACTGCCGACGGGATGAAGGTCGGCGGGATGGACATCTTGATGGATCCAGTCGCCAGGTGAGTTCCCCTTTCTTGATCCAAACCTCTACTGATGATCCAGCACATCCGCACTCAATGATTGATGAGTACGATGTAGGTTTCCGCTGTGAGAGGTGTCCGCCGACAGCCTCGAGCACTCAGATTTGGTGGCCCCTTGCCGTGCCGCAGCGGGGAGGATCGGAGGCAGAAGCAACCGAGGAATCGAATGCTACTTCTAGGTGCGCACATGCGTTCACCATAGGCGACGAGCAGCGCAAGAGGAAATGTTCTCCTACATAGTCTATGCAGTCGACTAGGTAGGTGAATTCAGAAGCACCCGTTTGCCGCCACGTCTCGCAGAAAATTGCCACAACCCACGTGGCATAACCCCCTACGTGTTGTTTTAGGAAACCACCTCATGTGTTTTTTATGGACGATCTCACGAAGCTTTTAGTAAGTCGTTATAATATTTACAAGGTCAAACAAAAGATCATCAGGTTGACCTAACCAAACATAACAGCCAACCCCCTAACGTTGTGTTTGGATGTTCGTATTTGGTTGTCTGGATGCGCTCTCTATTGAAGCGTTGAAACCTGGCCCAATATCGATCAGAAAAGTCCATGCGTGAATGCACCCTCCCATGATACAAACCCCCGAGGCTCTGATTTCCGCTGATTTCGCCTTTCTCCACTCTCCTGCAAAACATACCGATTCATTCTACCGAAAAAAAGAAAGTCGAGAAGGGGCGAGAGGCGCGACGGAGGAGCTGAGATACGCCTGGCCAGCAAAGGTCGATGCGGGCACCGACGACGATGTCCTTGCCCTCTCCCCCGTTCACTCCATCGCTCAAGCCTTGGAATTTCTATGCATGTACCTGCTAGCTTTTAATCTAATTTGCATTGTGAAGATTTGTAAAGTACACACTATATGGTAGCTTTTAATTCAATTTGTTGTGCATATCTCATTTGACCAGCCAAACATGATTCCAATGTTTGTCATGCAAACATGATTTGGAACTGAAGCCTAACTAGGATTCCATGCTTAAATTCAATGACCAGCCAAACAAAAGAATTTGTATTGTGCTTATTATGGTTTCCTGGTTGAATTCATATTCCATCCAATTCAATACGAAGACCTCCAATACAGACATCCAAATAGAGTGTAATGTAAAGCATGCTTCGGTAGATTGTGAGCCTCGAAATTTAAGCTCCTAAACTCGTGAACAAAATTACACAAAGTAAAAACACCTGAGTGCTATATGATTTCATGTATTCTAGCTCCATAGCCGGCCGAGTTGTTGCTCGATATCATCAGTCACCACCTGGCATAGACGCAATATGGATCCTCCGTAAATTTAGATCATTGGTGAGGACTAGTGCCTCCCGGACTGGTAGTGCTCTAGGGTGAATAAAAACGCCAAAGCTCCCAAGTAGACACCAGCATGGTCTTGTATCACCGTTGCAACAGCTCCAAAACCCAAACTCCTCGCTACCCATGCATCGACATTGATCTTTGTCATGCTCACCGCCAGAGGGAGCCATTGTGTCGGTCTTGAGGATGGTGCGTGTGTGATGATCATAGTCGGCTTGTCAAATATATGGAGATCTAATATAAAGGCTGCTATAAAATGAGAGGGACCCCTGAAAGATGTCCTCATATATAAGCTTTCCTTCTCGCACCCTAGAATGCCAATAGGGTAACCATCATGTGAATAAAGTCGCCATGGTAGCATTTCATGTGTAGCAAAGATCCAGTTGTTTGCATTCGCAACCTGGTTTAAGCACATGTGTTCAACTAACCCCTCCTCGGATAGATCCCAAAAGCTTCGTGCCATTGAACAATCCATCAAAGCATGTCTCCAAGAATCCTTTGCACCGCGTAGAACATAGGTGGTCGAGGTGGACATGTTCCTGTGTTGGGCAAGACGCCACAAACATCCACGCATAGTTCCCAGTAGATTATCAGATGGACGTCATTCCCTTCAAGTCAACTCTCTCCTTAAGTTTTGTACTGTATTCAGGATCATCCTATATAAGCAGACTTAACTAAGAAATTGCTGCGAGCTCCTAATCCAGACTCAGAAGTCTGCCACATTCCTTATGTAGAGAGGGATCAAAAATCATCTAATCCGCCTGACTAGGAAATTGCCGCGAGCTCCCGATCAGGCTCAGAAATTACCGCGAGCTCCCGATCCATGGAAAATCATCTAATCCCCCTGACTGAACCCCCACGTCTGGTATGGGGCTCATCAACACTTTATTAGGGGTTAGATGATTTTCCCCAGGATTGTCTCAATGACCAGTGGTCCCGGTGTTGGGGAACGTAGCAGAAATTCAAAATTTTCCTACGTGTCACCAAGATCTATCTATGGAGAGACCAGCAACGAGTAGAAAGAGAGTGCATCTACATACCCTTGTAGATCGCTAAGCGGAAGCGTTCAAGTGAACGGGGTTGATGAAGTCGTACTCGTCGTGATTCAAATCACCGATGATCAAGTGCCGAACGCACGGCACCTCCGCGTTCAACACACGTACAGCCCGGTGACGTATCCCACGCCTTGATCCAGCAAGTAGAGAGGGAGAGGTTGAGGAAGAATCCATCCAGCAGCAGCACTACGGCGTGGTGGTGGTGGAGGAGCGTGGCAATCCTGCGGGGCTTCGCCAAGCACCACGGGAGAAGAGGAGTACTTGGGAGAGGGGAAGGGCTGCGCCAGAACTTCGTGTATAGCTCCCATGCGCCTCCCCACTATATATAGGGGTGGAGGGGCTGGTTTCTTGCCCTCCAAGTCCATTGGGGCGTTGGCCAAGGTGGGAGGAAAGAAATCTCATTATTTCCTTCCCCACCGATTGTTATCCCCCCTTTTTAGGGATCTTGATCTTATTCCTTCGGGATATGATCTTATTCCTTCTAAGGGGGATCTTGGTGCGCCTTGACCAGGGGTGTGGGGCCTTGCCCCCACTACCCACGTCCATGTGGGTCCCCCCATGCAGGTGGGCCCCACTCCGGAACCTTCTAGAACCTTCCCGGTACAATACCGAAAAATCCCGAACATTTTCCGGTGGCCAAAATAGGACTTCCCATATATAAATCTTTACCTCCGGACCATTCCGGAACTCCTCGTGACGTCCGGGATCTCATCCGGGACTCCGAACAACATTCGGTAACCACATACAAACTTCCTTTATAACCCTAGCGTCATCGAACCTTAAGTGTGTAGACCCTACGGGTTCGGGAGACATGTAGACATGACCGAGACGTTCTCCGGTCAATAACCAACAGCGGGATCTGGATACCCATGATGGCTCCCACATGTTACACGATGATCTCATCGGATGAACCACGATGTCAAGGACTTAATCAATCCCGTATTCAATTCCCTTTGTCTATCGGTATGTTACTTGCCCGAGATTCGATCGTCGGTATCCAATACCTTGTTCAATCTCGTTACCGGCAAGTCACTTTACTCGTTCCGTAACACATCATCCCGTGATCAACTCCTTGGTCACATTGCGCATATGATGATGTCCTACCAAGTGGGCCCAGAGATACCTCTCCGTTTACACGGAGTGACAAATCCCAGTCTCGATCCGCATAAAACAATAGATACTTTCGGAGATACCTGTAGTGCACCTTTATAGTCACCCAGTTACGTTGTGACGTTTGATACACCCAAAGCACTCCTACGGTATCCAGGAGTTACACGCTCTCATGGTCGAAGGAAGAGATACTTGACATTGGCAAAGCTCTAGCAAATGAACTACACAATCTTTTGTGCTAGTCTTAGGATTGGGTCTTGTCCATCACATCATTCTCCTAATGATGTGATCCTGTTATCAACGACATCCAATGTCCATAGCCAGGAAACCATGACTATCTGTTGATCACAACGAGCTAGTCAACTAGAGGCTCACTAGGGACATATTGTGGTCTATGTATTCACACGTGTATTACGATTTCCCTATAATACAGTTATAGCATGAATAAAAGACAATTATCATGAACAAGGAAATATAATAATAATACTTTTATTATTGCCTCTAGGGCATATTTCCAACAGTCTCCCACTTGCACTAGAGTCAATAATCTAGTTCACATCGTCATGTGATTAACACTCACAGGTCACATCGCCATGTGACTAATACCCAAGAGTTTACTAGAGTCAGTAGTCTAGTTCACATCACTATGTGATTAACACTCAATGAGTTTTATGTTTGATCATGTTGCTTGTGAGAGAGGTTTTAGTCAACGGGTCTGAACCTTTCAGATCCGTGTGTGCTTTACAAATCTCTATGTCATCTCCTAGATGCAGCTACCACGCTCTATTTGGAGCTATTCCAAACAACTGTTCTACTTGGAGCTATTCTAAATTATTGCTCCATTATATGTATCCGGTCTCTCTACTCAGAGCTATCCGGATAGGTGTCAAGCTTGCATCGTCGTAACCTTTAGGACGAACTCTTTTACCACCTCCATAATCGAGAAAATTCCTTAGTCCACTAGTTACTAAGGATAACTTTGACCGCTGTCCTGTGAGCCATTCTTGGATCACTCTTGTACCCCTTGACTGACTCATGGCAAGGCACACTTCAGGTGCGGTACACAGCATAGCATACTGAAGAGCCTACGTCTTAAGCATAGGGGACGACCTTCGTCCTTTCTCTCTATTCTGCCGTGGTCGAGCTTTAAGTCTTAACTTCGTACCTTACAACTCAGGCAAGAACTCCTTCTTTGACTGGTCCATCTTGAACACCTTCAAGATCATGTCAAGGTATGTGCTCATTTGAAAGTATTATTAAGCATTTTGATCTATCCTTATAGATCTTGATGCTCAATGTTCAAGTAGCTTAATCCAGGCTTTCCATTGAAAAACACTTTCAAAATAACCCTATATGCTTTCTAGAAATTCTACGTCATTTCTGATCAACAATATGTCAACAACATATACTCATCAGAAATTCTATAGTGCTCCCACTCACTTCTTTGGAAATACAAGTTTCTCATAAACTTTGTACAAACCCAAAAATTTTGATCATCATCAAAGCATACATTCCAACTCCGAGATGCTCACTCCAGTCCTTAGAAGGATTGCTGGAGCTTTGCATACTTATTAGCATCTTTCGGGATTGACAAAACCTTTCGGTTGTATCACATACAACCTTTCCTCATTAAAATCGTCGAGGAAACAATGTTTTGACATCCTATCTGCAAGATTTCATAAATAATGCAGTAATCGCTAATATAATTCCAACAGACTCTTAGCATCACTACGAGTGAGAAAATCTCATCGTAGTCAACTCCTTGAACTTGTCGGAAAACATCTTAACGACAAGTCGAGCTTTCTTAATGGTGACATTTACCATCATTGTCCGTCTTCCTTTTGAAATCCATCTGTACTCATTAGCCTTACGACCATCGAGCCGTTCTGCCAAAGTCTACACTTTGTTTTCATACATGGATCCTCTCTCGGATTTTATGGCCTCAAGCCATCTATCGGAATCCGGGCCCACCATCGCTTCTCCATAGCTCATAGGTTCATTGTTGTCTAGCAACATGACCTTCAAGACAGGATTACGTACCACTCTGAAGTAGTACGCATCCTTGTCATCCTACGAGGTTTGGGAGTGACTTGATCCGAAGTTTCATGATCAATATCATAAGCTTCCACTTCAATTGGTGTAGGTGCCACAGGAACAACTCCCTGTGCCCTGTCACACACTAGTTGAAGAGACGGTTCAATAACCTCATCAAGTCTCCACCATCCTCCCACTCAATGGTTATATGTCTTATTTTGCAGGGGGGGTGTTGTTGGTCCTAGAGGGAACAATGATCACGTCGATGATGTTGAGTTCGACCTTGTCGTCGGCTATGATGAATATTAGGAAGAGTCACTGGATATGCATTGGCAAGTGATGGCCAAGACGTCCAGGTCAGAAGGGGAGGCATACATGCTCTACAACCAGTACGCGAAGGAATGTGGGTTCGGCATCAAGAGAGACTTGCTGAAACGTAGAAAATGTCCTGCAGGAAGTATCTGCTTGAGGAGGTATCTCTGTTTCGGGGCAAGAAAACGACGGGCCAAATTTTATACCATGGAGGCCGGACCTGCAGGCTTAGACCGGAGAGTCGATGCTTCAGCAAACCCCATTTAACAGCGAAGCTTGATAAAAAGCGTGAACTTTGGTATGTCAGCAGTTTCATCGATGATCACAACAACTTTCTTGCAAGACCGAACAAAGTCCCGTTTCTCCGGTCTCATAATCAGATCAAAGAATTTCAAAGAGCAGCGATCTTAGCTATATATGGCAGGAGCTGGGATGAGAAAACACATTATTTTTGACAACTTCGTCAGCAGGTATGGGTCATATGCTAACGCAGGGTTGGGAGGAGGAAACTGTATAATATGTGCTATAGGAAAAAGATGAAACTGCTTGCACAGGGTGATGCTAACATTAAAAAGATAGGGATCCAGATTTTTTTTCTTTGAGCACACTGTTGACGCGGGCCCAAAAACTTGTTTGGTGTGATTCGCTGTCACGTCGGGACTATCTTGACTACGATGATGTGACCGCCTTCGACAATATGTACAAGATGAACATGTATGGAATGCCGTTCATCCCTTTTGTGGGTCTAAAAAACCACCGTTGAACTAAAAATCGGTAACGCTCGCACACTGCATCTAGGCTAATTATGTATTTTAGCCATGTTATCATTAGAATTCCGCAAACATTTTTGTGTTCTTCAGCTGAAAATGTTGTGTTTCTTGGAATGTTCTGCTTGATCTTTGATGATGGTCGATAATTTCAGCAAATCACAGAGTGCTCATCACATCCTTGGATGCAAAAGCTAGAGGTTGGAATTGAAGCACGCGTATGGTGGTGCTGCAGGTTGGAACATGGGCAGTAAGTCACACTTGTTGTGCCATTTCACGCTGGTTTCGTTGCGCTAGGATCGAGCAGTCAAGTGTGCAGTGCGATGGGTGTGAGTTGCCACCGCCACCATATATACTCCTTGATTCATTGTTCTGTTCATCGAAAAGAAGAGATCGATGGAGCAACCCACCGATCGATTCGCCATGGCCACGTTTCTGCTCTTGCTCATACTTGCCCTCGCCGCCGGCAGCAGCAAGCACGGAGGAGCAGCTCTAGATGGCAACGGGGATGAAATCCATATCTGAATACTTAAACACTACTGCAAAACCTAGCTATACATATACTAGTTATAGATTATGTATGTGGAGCTTTATAATAATGCTATCATATAATCTGCATTGACAAACTTTTAAACACCATTGACAAATCAGGCTATTCATGTACTAGTTATAGATTCTATATGTGGAGCTTTTATATCTCAATGCTACTGCTATCATATAACATGCATAAACCGTCATGCTAGAAGTTAACAATTTTGCATCCTCTTGTAGTAATGTAAAACGGAAAGTTGAGGTTGTGTACTATACAACCTCGGTCTCAAATTACTTGTCTTAGATTTGTGTAGATTATGCATGTGGAGTATTTTTTTTAAAGGAATGGGAATAGCACTGCTAGCTCCTCTACTACGAGTTATGCAAAGACATGTTACTTTGACTAAAACTGATAGCATATCATAGCAGTACAATCGCCTCAGGAAATATCATTGCATACAATTTATGGACCAAACATAAAAAGGAAGAGAATCCTTAGCACCATGGTCACATTGCTTACCGAGATGTATTCCATAGAAGGAGGCCAGGCCGAGTAGGGATGGACGTGGAAGCTAGGTCGCTTTCTATTCTTCAGATGCTGCTTCAGCTCTGCTGTTTCCAGAGACAAGGACAAGAACCACTCAGGGGATTTGAACTGATCAAAGTACACAAAACCATTGAAAACCGTCATAAGCCGCACTGAGATTGTATCTTCCACTGAGCAGCTGGTGACCTCCATAAAGCTAGAGTGCAACGGGAACATCTTGTGCAGCACAAATCTGTCAACGCCATCATCGTCCGCTGTCAAGATCCAAACAGAAAGTGTGCATTCCTTCTCATCTACGATACAGAGCTTTCCATCAGTGGTCTGACCAATCTTAAATTTTTGGTGTACCACTCTCAAGGGCGGCGGCAGATCCATTCGAGAGAACTGAAATGTATCTGTTTTGAGCACGAAAATGTACTCGCTGACATACACCCCCATGATGGACTCGGTTTGCCAACAGATAAACCCATCTAGCACGGTGCAGGCTGTGCACCTGAAGCCCTGAGGCAGCAGCGTCGCAATCTCCGGAAAAATCTGCCACTCCATGGTGTCCGATGAGAAGACAGCGATGCGTAGCCTATCCCATGAGTAGTCTTGACGGACACATACCACATGGGACGGCCTCTGATCCTCTTGGGAGCAGAATGTGTGGAACCCAAGGGAGGTGCCGGCGGGCATGTCATGGTGCTCCTTGGGGCGGAGAAACAGAGCCATCGTTTGGGGGTTGTACCAAACTCCCTGCTTGATGATCGGGTGTTTAATGGCCATGCAGCCGCCATTGTAGGCCAAAGGATTGGAGAAATCGACCCGCCAGTCAGAATCGTCGTCGTCTACGAGGTGGGTGAATCCGGCGAAGGGCCGTCGTGAGGTGGGGAAGGCCATTATTGTGTATGCGAAGAAGCGAGGGAGGAGCGGGGGTGCGTGGAGCGCGCGGAAGCGGCGGCGGAAGGCGCGGGACGAACGGACGGCGCCGAGGAAGCCGGAGCAGGTGAGGGCGGCAGAGGCGAGGCTGGGGAAGTTCGGGAGGCGGAGGAAGATCTCTCGGAGCAGGTAGTCGTCGAGGTCACTTATAGTGGTGGGAGCGGGTGGTATGGGGTGTGCCGGCGGCGGCGACGGGTGGGAAGCCATGGCTGGTTGCGCTCAAGCGAAAACAGAGGAGTGAGGACTGAGGAGTCGACGAGAGAAGAGATTAACAAGTGACCATTGGTTTGTTAGCGAGATAGAGGGGAGAAGTTGCGCTTCCACGTCTAACACTCTCCTCCTGTTCTCTAGGGATGAATGCATATATCCACTCAGCTATAGCTCGGGTTGTTAGGCAGTGCCACTTTTACATTTTTATTACTAAATATAAGCTTGATTGGCTAAGAAAAACTAAATATAAGCTTGTTCAAATCTGATTGCTCCTATTTTATATATAAACAGAAACACTATTACACTGGTACATTCATTAAAATAGGAAAAGGGCTTGAAGAACTGAAGAAAAATAGGAAGCCGTGATTTGGAGTGCGGGCTCAGATGAGCCCGAAATCCTGTGCATCCATTGTTGCTTTGGGATACTGGAAAAGGGGACTCTCCGTCAAGCTTGATAGCAAGAAGAATAAGGATACTGAGAGAATACAGTATGTCCAGGACCCTAAAAAAAACAGTTTGTCCAAGTGGGCCATATTCATATGAGCGGGGAGCGTCGACGTTAGTAGGTCGTCGCATCATTTTCCTAAACTGTGGACCAGGACGTCTCGTGTGCCTGTGGGCTTCGTGCGTCAAAATTCGTGAACGGGTCTGCGATGGTGAGGCGAGCCGAAGAAGAGGAGCGGCAACAGGTTTGTCCTCCGAGCAACTGCCGACGGGATGAAGGTCGGCGGGATGGACATCTTGATGGATCCAGTCGCCAGGTGAGTTCCCCTTTCTTGATCCAAACCTCTACTGATGATCCAGCACATCCGCACTCAATGATTGATGAGTACGATGTAGGTTTCCGCTGTGAGAGGTGTCCGCCGACAGCCTCGAGCACTCAGATTTGGTGGCCCCTTGCCGTGCCGCAGCGGGGAGGATCGGAGGCAGAAGCAACCGAGGAATCGAATGCTACTTCTAGGTGCGCACATGCGTTCACCATAGGCGACGAGCAGCGCAAGAGGAAATGTTCTCCTACATAGTCTATGCAGTCGACTAGGTAGGTGAATTCAGAAGCACCCGTTTGCCGCCACGTCTCGCAGAAAATTGCCACAACCCATGTGGCATAACCCCCTACGTGTTGTTTTAGGAAACCACCTCATGTGTTTTTTATGGACGATCTCACGAAGCTTTTAGTAAGTCGTTATAATATTTACAAGGTCAAACAAAAGATCATCAGGTTGACCTAACCAAACATAATAGCCAACCCCCTAACGTTGTGTTTGGATGTTCGTATTTGGTTGTCTGGATGCGCTCTCTATTGAAGCGTTGAAACCTGGCCCAATATCGGTCAGAAAAGTCCATGCGTGAATGCACCCTCCCATGATACAAACCCCCGAGGCTCTGATTTCCGCTGATTTCGCCTTTCTCCACTCTCCTGCAAAACATACCGATTCATTCTACCGAAAAAAAGAAAGTCGGGAAGGGGCGAGAGGCGCGACGGAGGAGCTGAGATACGCCTGGCCAGCAAAGGTCGATGCGGGCACCGACGACGATGTCCTTGCCCTCTCCCCCGTTCACTCCATCGCTCAAGCCTTGGAATTTCTATGCATGTACCTGCTAGCTTTTAATCTAATTTGCATTGTGAAGATTTGTAAAGTACACACTGTATGGTAGCTTTTAATTCAATTTGTTGTGCATATCTCATTTGACCAGCCAAACATGATTCCAATGTTTGTCATGCAAACATGATTTGGAACTGAAGCCTAACTAGGATTCCATGCTTAAATTCAATGACCAGCCAAACAAAAGAATTTGTATTGTGCTTATTATGGTTTCCTGGTTGAATTCATATTCCATCCAATTCAATACGAAGACCTCCAATACAGACATCCAAATAGAGTGTAATGTAAAGCATGCTTCGGTAGATTGTGAGCCTCGAAATTTAAGCTCCTAAACTCGTGAACAAAATTACACAAAGTAAAAACACCTGAGTGCTATATGATTTCATGTATTCTAGCTCCATAGCCGGCCGAGTTGTTGCTCGATATCATCAATCACCACCTGGCATAGACGCAATATGGATCCTCTGTAAATTTAGATCATTGGTGAGGACTAGTGCCTCCCGGACTGGTAGTGCTCTAGGGTGAATAAAAACGCCAAAGCTCCCAAGTAGACACCAGCATGGTCTTGTATCACCGCTGCAACAGCTCCAAAACCCGAACTCCTCGCTACCCATGCATCGGCATTGATCTTTGTCATGCTCACCGCCAGAGGGAGCCATTGTGTCGGTCTTGAGGATGGTGCGTGTGTGATGATCATAGTCGGCTTGTCAAATATATGGAGATCTAATATAAAGGCTGCTATAAAATGAGAGGGACCCCTGAAAGATGTCCTCATATATAAGCTTTCCTTCTCGCACCCTAGAATGCCAATAGGGTAACCATCATGTGAATAAAGTCGCCATGGTAGCATTTCATGTGTAGCAAAGATCCAGTTGTTTGCATTCGCAACCTGGTTTAAGCACATGTGTTCAACTAACCCCTCCTCGGATAGAGCCCAAAAGCTTCGTGCCATTGAACAATCCATCAAAGCATGTCTCCAAGAATCCTTTGCACCGCGTAGAACATAGGTGGTCGAGGTGGACATGTTCCTGTGTTGGGCAAGACGCCACAAACATCCACGCATAGTTCCCAGTAGATTATCAGATGGACGTCATTCCCTTCAAGTCAACTCTCTCCTTAAGTTTTCTACTGTATTCAGGATCATCCTATATAAGCAGACTTAACTAAGAAATTGCTGCGAGCTCCTAATCCAGACTCAGAAGTCTGCCACATTCCTTATGTAGAGAGGGATCAAAAATCATCTAATCCGCCTGACTAGGAAATTGCCGCGAGCTCCCGATCAGGCTCAGAAATTACCGCGAGCTCCCGATCCATGGAAAATCATCTAATCCCCCTGACTGAACCCCCACGTCTGGTATGGGGCTCATCAACGCTTTATTAGGGGTTAGATGATTTTCCCCAGGATTGTCTCAATGACCAGTGGTCCCGGTGTTGGGGAACGTAGCAGAAATTCAAAATTTTCCTACGTGTCACCAAGATCTATCTATGGAGAGCCCAGCAACGAGTAGAAAGAGAGTGCATCTACATACCCTTGTAGATCGCTAAGCGGAAGCGTTCAAGTGAACGGGGTTGATGAAGTCGTACTCGTCGTGATTCAAATCACCGATGATCAAGTGCCGAACGCACGGCACCTCCGCGTTCAACACACGTACAGCCCGGTGACGTATCCCACGCCTTGATCCAGCAAGTAGAGAGGGAGAGGTTGAGGAAGACTCCATCCAGCAGCAGCACTACGGCGTGGTGGTGGTGGAGGAGCGTGGCAATCCTGCGGGGCTTCGCCAAGCACCACGGGAGAAGAGGAGTACTTGGGAGAGGGGAAGGGCTGCGCCAGAACTTCGTGTATAGCTCCCATGCGCCTCCCCACTATATATAGGGGTGGAGGGGCTGGTTTCTTGCCCTCCAAGTCCATTGGGGCGTTGGCCAAGGTGGGAGGAAAGAAATCTCATTATTTCCTTCCCCACCGATTGTTATCCCCCCTTTTTAGGGATCTTGATCTTATCCCTTCGGGATATGATCTTATTCCTTCTAAGGGGGGATCTTGGTGCGCCTTGACCAGGGGTGTGGGGCCTTGCCCCCACTACCCACGTCCATGTGGGTCCCCCCATGCAGGTGGGCCCCACTCCGGAACCTTCTAGAACCTTCCCGGTACAATACCGAAAAAATCCCGAACATTTTCCGGTGGCCAAAATAGGACTTCCCATATATAAATCTTTACCTCCGGACCATTCCGGAACTCCTCGTGACGTCCGGGATCTCATCCGGGACTCCGAACAACATTCGGTAACCACATACAAACTTCCTTTATAACCCTAGCGTCATCGAACCTTAAGTGTGTAGACCCTACGGGTTCGGGAGACATGTAGACATGACCGAGACGTTCTCCGGTCAATAACCAACAGCGGGATCTGGATACCCATGATGGCTCCCACATGTTCCACGATGATCTCATCGGATGAACCACGATGTCAAGGACTTAATCAATCCCGTATTCAATTCCCTTTGTCTATCGGTATGTTACTTGCCCGAGATTCGATCGTCGGTATCCAATACCTTGTTCAATCTCGTTACCGGCAAGTCACTTTACTCGTTCCGTAACACATCATCCCGTGATCAACTCCTTGGTCACATTGCGCATATGATGATGTCCTACCGAGTGGGCCTAGAGATACCTCTTCGTTTACACGGAGTGACAAATCCCAGTCTCGATCCGCATAAAACAATAGATACTTTCGGAGATACCTGTAGTGCACCTTTATAGTCACCCAGTTACGTTGTGACGTTTGATACACCCAAAGCACTCCTACGGTATCCAGGAGTTACACGCTCTCATGGTCGAAGGAAGAGATACTTGACATTGGCAAAGCTCTAGCAAATGAACTACACGATCTTTTGTGCTAGTCTTAGGATTGGGTCTTGTCCATCACATCATTCTCCTAATGATGTGATCCTGTTATCAACGACATCCAATGTCCATAGCCAGGAAACCATGACTATCTGTTGATCACAACGAGCTAGTCAACTAGAGGCTCACTAGGGACATATTGTGGTCTATGTATTCACACGTGTATTACGATTTCCGGATAATACAGTTATAGCATGAATAAAAGACAATTATCATGAACAAGGAAATATAATAATAATACTTTTATTATTGCCTCTAGGGCATATTTCCAACAGTCTCCCAGTTGCACTAGAGTCAATAATCTAGTTCACATCGCCATGTGATTAACACTCACAGGTCACATCGCCATGTGACTAATACCCAAGAGTTTACTAGAGTCAGTAGTCTAGTTCACATCACTATGTGATTAACACTCAATGAGTTTTATGTTTGATCATGTTGCTTGTGAGGGAGGTTTTAGTCAACGGGTCTGAACCTTTCAGATCCGTGTGTGCTTTACAAATCTCTATGTCATCTCCTAGATGCAGCTACCACGCTCTATTTGGAACTATTCCAAACAACTGTTCTACTTGGAGCTATTCTAAATTATTGCTCCATTATATGTATCTGATCTCTCTACTCAGAGCTATCCGGATAGGTGTCAAGCTTGCATCGTCGTAACCTTTACGACGAACTCTTTTACCACCTCCATAATCGAGAAAATTCCTTAGTCCACTAGTTACTAAGGATAACTTTGACCGCTGTCCTGTGAGCCATTCTTGGATCACTCTTGTACCCCTTGACTGACTCATGGCAAGGCACACTTCAGGTGCGGTACACAGCATAGCATACTGAAGAGCCTACGTCTTAAGCATAGGGGACGACCTTCGTCCTTTCTCTCTATTCTGCCGTGGTCGAGCTTTAAGTCTTAACTTCATACCGTACAACTCAGGCAAGAACTCCTTCTTTGACTGGTCCATCTTGAACACCTTCAAGATCATGTCAAGGTATGTGCTCATTTGAAAGTATTATTAAGCATTTTGATCTATCCTTATAGATCTTGATGCTCAATGTTCAAGTAGCTTAATCCAGGCTTTCCATTGAAAAACACTTTCAAAATAACCCTATATGCTTTCTAGAAATTCTACATCATTTCTGATCAACAATATGTCAACAACATATACTCATCAGAAATTCTATAGTGCTCCCACTCACTTCTTTGGAAATACAAGTTTCTCATAAACTTTGTACAAACCCAAAAATTTTGATCATCATCAAAGCATACATTCCAACTCCGAGATGCTCACTCCAGTCCTTAGAAGGATTGCTGGAGCTTTGCATACTTATTAGCATCTTTTGGGATTGACAAAACCTTCCGGTTGTATCACATACAACCTTTCCTCATTAAAATCGTCGAGGAAACAATGTTTTGACATCCTATCTGCAAGATTTCATAAATAATGCAGTAATCGCTAATATAATTCCAACAGACTCTTAGCATCGCTACGAGTGAGAAAATCTCATCGTAGTCAACTCCTTGAACTTGTCGGAAAACATCTTAACGACAAGTCGAGCTTTCTTAATGGTGACATTTACCATCATTGTCCGTCTTCCTTTTGAAATCCATCTGTACTCATTAGCCTTACGACCATCGAGCCGTTCTGCCAAAGTCTACACTTTGTTTTCATACATGGATCCTCTCTCAGATTTTATGGCCTCAAGCCATTTATCGAAATCCAGGCCCACCATCGCTTCTCCATAGCTCATAGGTTCATTGTTGTCTAGCAACATGACCTTCAAGACAGGATTACGTACCACTCTGAAGTAGTACGCATCCTTGTCATCCTACGAGGTTTGGGAGTGACTTGATCCGAAGTTTCATGATCAATATCATAAGCTTCCACTTTAATTGGTGTAGGTGCCACAGGAACAACTCCCTGTGCCCTGTCACACACTAGTTGAAGAGACGGTTCAATAACCTCATCAAGTCTCCACCATCCTCCCACTCAATTCTTTCGAGAGAAACTTTTCCTCGAGAAAGGACCCGATTCTAGAAACAATCCATATTGCTTTCGGATCTGAATTAGGAGGTATACCCAACTGTTTTGGGTTTCCTATGAAGATGCATTTTATCCGCTTTGGGTTCGAGCTTATCAACCTGAAACTTTTTCATATAAGCGTCGCAGCCCCAAACTTTTAAGAAACGACAACTTAGGTTTCTCTAAACCATAATTCATACGGTGTCATCTCATCAGAATTACGTGGTGCCCTATTTAAAGTGAATGTGGTTGTCTCTAATGCCTAACCCATGAACGATAGTGGTAATTCGATAAGAGACATCATGGTACGCACCATATCCAATAGGGTGCAACTATGATGTTCGGACACACCATCACATTATGGTGTTCCAGGCGGTATTAATTGCGAAACAATTTCCACAATGTCTTAATTGTGTGCCAAAACTCGTAACTCAGATATTCATCTCTATGATCATATCATAGAAATTTTATCCTCTTGTCACAATGATCTGCTACTTCACTCTGAAATTACTTGAACCATTCAATAATTCAGACTTGTGTTTCATCAAGTAAATATACTCAACATTTACTCGAATCATCTGTGAAGTAAGAACATAATGATATTCACTGCATGCCTCAGCACTCATTCGACTGCACACATCAAAATGTGTTACTTCCAACAAGTTGCTATCTTGTTCCATCTTACTGAAAACGAGGCTTTTCAGTCATCTTGCCCATGTGGTATGATTTGCATATCTCAAGTGATTTAAAATCAAGTGAGTCCAAATGATCCATCTGCATGGAGTTTCTTCATGCGTATACACCAATAGACATGGTTCGCATGTCTCAAACTTTTCTAAAACGAGTGAGTCCAAAGATCCATCAACATGGAGCTTCTTCATGCGTTTTATACCATTATGACTTACATGGCAGTGCCACAAGTAAGTGGTACTATCATTACTATCTTATATCTTTTGGCATGAAAATGTGTATCACTACGATCGAGATTCAATAAACCATTCAGGTTTAATACTAATCTTGATGGTAGAGGGAGCGTGCGATGTTTGATCACATCAAACTTGGAAACACTTCCAACATATATCGTCAGCTCACTTTTAGCTAGTCTTCGTTTATTCCGTAGCTTTTATTTCGAGTTACTAACACTTAGCAACCGAATCGGTATCTAATACCCTGGTGCTACTAGGAGTACTAGTAAAGTACACATTAACATAATGTATATCCAATATACTTCTATCGACCTTGCCAGCCTTCTTATCTACCAAGTATCTAGGGTAATTCTGCTCCAGCGGCTATTCCCCTTATCACAGAAGCACTTAGTCTCGGGTTTGGGTTCAATCTCGGGTTTCTTCACTGGTGCAGCAGCTGATTTGCCGTTTCATGAAGTATCCCTTCTTGCACTTGCCCTTCTTGAAACTAGTGGTTTCACCAACCATCAACAATTGATGCTCCTTCTTGATTTCTACTTTCGCGGTGTCAAACATCACGAATGCCTCAAGGATCATCATATCTATCCCTGATATGTTATAGTTCATCACGAAGCTCTAGCAGCTTGGTGGCAATGACTTTGGGGAAACATCACTATCTCATCTGGAAGATCAACTCCCACTCGATTCAAGTGATTGTTGCACTCAGACAATCTGAGCACAAGCTCAACGATTGAGCTTTTCTCCCTTAGTTTGCAGGCTAAGAAAATCGTCGGAGGTCTCATACCTCTTGACGTGGGCACGAGCCTGAAATCCCAATTTCAGCCCTCGAAGCATCTCATATGTTTCGCGATGTTTCGAAAACGTCTTTCGTGCCTCAACTCTAAACCGTTTAACTGAACTATCACGTAGTTATCAAGACGTGTATGTCCGATGTTCACAACATCCACAAACGACGTTTGGGGTTCAGCACACTGAGCGGTGCATTAAGGACATAAGCTTTCTACTGATCGCATAATCGCTACTATCAACTTTCAACTATAATTTTCTCTAGGAACATATCTAAACAGTAGAACTATAGCACGAGCTACGACATAATTTGCAAAAGGTCTTTTGACTATGTTCAGGATAATTAAGTTCATCTTATGAACTCCCACTCAGATAGACATCCCTCTGGTCATCTAAGTGATTACATGATCCGAGTCAACTAGGTCGTGTCCGATCATCACGTGAGACGGACTAGTCATCATCGGTGAACATCTTCGTGTTGATCGTATCTACTATACGACTCATGCTCGACCTTTCGGTCTCCGTGTTCCGAGGCCATGTCTGCACATGCTAGGCTCGTCAAGTTAACCCTAAGTGTTTTCGCTGTGTAAAACTGTCTTACACCCGTTGTATGTGAACGTAAGAATCCATCACACCCGATCATCACGTGGTGCTTAGAAGCGACGAACTGTAGCAACGGTGCACAGTTAGGGGAGAACACTTCTTGAAATTTTGTAAGGGATCATCTTATTTACTACCGTCGTCCTAAGTAAACAAGATGCATAAACATAATAAACATCACATGCAATTATATAGTTGTGACATGATATGGCCAATATCATATAGCTCCATTGATCTCCATCTTCGGGGCTCCATGATCATCTTGTCACCGGCATGACACCACGATCTCCATCATCATGATCTCCATCATCGTGTCTTCATGAAGTTGTCACGCCAACGACTACTCCTACTTCTATGACTAACGCGTTTAGCAATAAAGTAAAGTAAGTTACATGGCGTTCTTCAATGACACGCAGGTCATACAAAAAATAAAGACAACTCCTATGGCTCCTGCCGGTTGTCATACTCATCGACATGCAAGTCATGATTCCTATTACAAGAACATGATCAATCTCATACATCACATATCATTCATCACATTCTTCTTGGCCATATCACATCACATAGCATACCCTGCAAAAACAAGTTAGACGTCCTCTAATTGTTGTTGCATGTTTTACGTGGCTGCTATGGGTTTCTAGCAAGAACGTTTCTTACCTACGCAACACCACAACGTGATATGCCAATTGCTATTTACCCTTCATAAGGACCCTTTTCATCGAATCCGTTCCGACTAAAGTGGGAGAGACTGGCACCCGCTAGCCACCTTATGCACCAAGTGCATGTCAATCGGTGGAACCTGTCTCACGTAAGAGTACGTGTAAGGTCGGTCCGGGCCGCTTCATCCCACAATACCGTCGAAACAAGATTGGAATAGTAACGGTAAGCATATTGAACAAAATCAACGCCCACAACTACTTTGTGTTCTACTCGTGCAAAGAATCTACGCAATAGACCTAGCTCATGATGCCACTGTTGGGGAACGTAGCAGAAATTCAAAATTTTCCTACGTGTCACCAAGATCTATCTATGGAGAGACCAGCAACGAGTAGAAAGAGAGTGCATCTACATACCCTTGTAGATCGCTAAGCGGAAGCGTTCAAGTGAACGGGGTTGATGAAGTCGTACTCGTCGTGATTCAAATCACCGATGATCAAGTGCCGAACGCACGGCACCTCCGCGTTCAACACACGTACAGCCCGGTGACGTATCCCACGCCTTGATCCAGCAAGTAGAGAGGGAGAGGTTGAGGAAGACTCCATCCAGCAGCAGCACTACGGCGTGGTGGTGGTGGAGGAGCGTGGCAATCCTGCGGGGCTTCGCCAAGCACCACGGGAGAAGAGGAGTACTTGGGAGAGGGGAAGGGCTGCGCCAGAACTTCGTGTATAGCTCCCATGCGCCTCCCCACTATATATAGGGGTGGAGGGGCTGGTTTCTTGCCCTCCAAGTCCATTGGGGCGTTGGCCAAGGTGGGAGGAAAGAAATCTCATTATTTCCTTCCCCACCGATTGTTATCCCCCCTTTTTAGGGATCTTGATCTTATCCCTTCGGGATATGATCTTATTCCTTCTAAGGGGGGATCTTGGTGCGCCTTGACCAGGGGTGTGGGGCCTTGCCCCCACTACCCACGTCCATGTGGGTCCCCCCATGCAGGTGGGCCCCACTCCGGAACCTTCTAGAACCTTCCCGGTACAATACCGAAAAATCCCGAACATTTTCCGGTGGCCAAAATAGGACATCCCATATATAAATCTTTACCTCCGGACCATTCCGGAACTCCTCGTGACATCCGGGATCTCATCCGGGACTCCGAACAACATTCGGTAACCACATACAAACTTCCTTTATAACCCTAGCGTCATCGAACCTTAAGTGTGTAGACCCTACGGGTTCGGGAGACATGTAGACATGACCGAGACGTTCTCCGGTCAATAACCAACAGCGGGATCTGGATACCCATGATGGCTCCCACATGTTCCACGATGATCTCATCGGATGAACCACGATGTCAAGGACTTAATCAATCCCGTATTCAATTCCCTTTGTCTATCGGTATGTTACTTGCCCGAGATTCGATCGTCGGTATCCAATACCTTGTTCAATCTCGTTACCGGCAAGTCACTTTACTCGTTCTGTAACACATCATCCCGTGATCAACTCCTTGGTCACATTGCGCATATGATGATGTCCTACCGAGTGGGCCCAGAGATACCTCTCTGTTTACACAGAGTGACAAATCCCAGTCTCGATCCGCATAAAACAATAGATACTTTCGGAGATACCTGTAGTGCACCTTTATAGTCACCCAGTTACGTTGTGACGTTTGATACACCCAAAGCACTCCTACGGTATCCAGGAGTTACACGCTCTCATGGTCGAAGGAAGAGATACTTGACATTGGCAAAGCTCTAGCAAATGAACTACACGATCTTTTGTGCTAGTCTTAGGATTGGGTCTTGTCCATCACATCATTCTCCTAATGATGTGATCCTGTTATCAACGACATCCAATGTCCATAGCCAGGAAACCATGACTATCTGTTGATCACAACGAGCTAGTCAACTAGAGGCTCACTAGGGACATATTGTGGTCTATGTATTCACACGTGTATTACGATTTCCAGATAATACAGTTATAGCATGAATAAAAGACAATTATCATGAACAAGGAAATATAATAATAATACTTTTATTATTGCCTCTAGGGCATATTTCCAACACCCGGCCCCACCCATCAATCTGGAAGAGGGGGAGGGGGCAAATGATCAAAGTTAAAAGTAAAGTTTATTTTTTTGAGAAACTAGTGAAAAGTAAAGTTTTTTTTGAGAAATCTCACCCACTTTATTGATTCATCTCAATGTTCATAGTTACAAGGTTTTGGTCATGGGGTGATCCCAACCAAAGATGTTAGCCAGGCCCAAGATTACAACCAAATTTGGCGAGAATATGAGCTTCAAAATTAAACAAACTATGCTCATAATTAAAGCTACAGAAATCAAAAGTATTCCTAGTGATAATAATCTCCTTTATGATGGTGCCATGTTCTCCACCAAATCCATCCCGGATTTCCTTGATCACCCTATCGCATTCTGAAGCAATGTGTATCCTCTATAAGTTAAGGTCTGCTGCTAGTGCCAGTGCCTCTCGAGCCGCGTAAACCTCCAGGGTAGAAGGATTAGTGAAGTTTTCAAACACCACAACAGAGGAGCCCAGATACAAACCATGTCGATCCCTGCACACTGCTGCTACCACTCCTGCCTGTCCAAGCGAGTTCACCACCCCAACGACATTCAGTTTAACAAGGCCCTCTGACGGGGGAACCCAACAACGAACCGGAGGTGCTCGTACTGCTGGTCGCGGTGCTGCATTTGATCGTACTGGCCCTGGCTTCAGTAGCGATTTGAGGTCCAGTAAATAGTTGGTGATAAAAGAGTTCGTTTGCTTTGGGCTTTGGAAAATCCTTTCATAAACAACCTTCCTCCTGATATACTGATACGTCTCCAATGTATCTATAATTTTTGATTGCTTCATGCTATATTATCTTCTGTTTTGGACATTATTGGGCTTTATTATACACTTTTATATTACTTTTGGGACTAACCTATTGACCCAGAGCCCAGTGTCAGTTCCTGTTTTTTCCCTTGTTTCAGTGTTTCGAAGAAAAGGAATATCAAACGGACTCGAAACAGAATGAAACCTTATAGAGAAGTTATTTTTGGAAGGAAAGCAACCTGATGGACTTGGAGTGCACGTCAGGAAAGAAACAAGGGAGCCATGAGGTAGGGGACGCGCCCTCCACCCTCGTGGCTCCCCTGACGTATTTCTTCCGCCTATATATATCCATATACCCTAAAACGATCAGGGAGCACAATAGATCGGGAGTTCCGCCGCCAGAAGCCTCCGTAGCCACCAAAAGCCAATCTAGACACGTTCCGGCACCCCGCCGGAGGGGGCAATCCCTCTCCGGTGGCCATCTTCATCATCCCGGTGCTATCCATGACGAGGAGGGAGTAGTTCTCCCTCGGGGATGAGGGTATGTACTAGTAGATATGTGTTTGATCTCTCTCTCTTATGTTCTTGAGGTAATACAATCTTGATGTATCGCGAGCTTTGCTATTATAGTTGGATCTTATGATGTTTTCTCCCCCCCCCCCTCTACTCTCTTGTAATGGATTGAGTTTCCCCTTTCAAGTTATCTTATCGGATTGAGTCTTTAAAGATTTGAGAACACTTGATGTATGTCTTGCCGTGCGTATCTGTGGTGACAATGGGATATCACGTGATTCACTTGATGTATGTTTTGGTGATCAACTTGCGGGTTCCGCCCATGAACCTATGCATAGGGGTTGGCACACATTTTCGTCGTGATTCTTCGGTAGAAACTTTGGGGAACTCTTTGAGGTTCTATGTGTTGGTTGAATAGATGAATTTGAGATTGTGTGATGCATATCATATAATCATACCCATGGATACTTGAGGTGACATTGGAGTATCTAGGTGACATTAGGGTTTTGGTTGATTTGTGTCTTAAGGTGTTATTCTAGTATGAACTCTAGGGTTGTTTGTGATACTTATAGGAATAGCCCAACGGATTGATTGGAAAGAATAACCTTGAGGTGGTTTCATACCCTACCATAATCTCTTCGTTTGTTCTCCGCTATTAGTGACTTTGGAGTGATTCTTTGTTGCATGTTGAGGGATAGTTATATGACCCAATTATGTTATTATTGTTGAGAGGACTTGCACTAGTGAAAGTATGAACCCTAGGCCTTGTTTCCTATCATTGCAATACCGTTTATGCTCACTTTTACCATTAGTTACCTTGTTGTTTTTATATTTTTCAGATTACAAAAACTATTATCTTCTATCCATATTGCACTTGTATCACCATCTCTTCGTCGAACTAGTGCACCTATACAATTTACCATTGTATTGGGTGTGTTGGGGACACAGGAGACTCTTTGTTATTTGGTTGCAGGGTTGCTTGAGAGAGACCATCTTCATCCTACGCCTTCTACGGATTGATAAACCTTAGGTCATCCACTTGAGGGAAATTTGCTACTGTCCTACAAACCTCTGCACTTGGAGGCCCAACAACGTCTACAAGAAGAAGGTTGTGTAGTAGACATCACATACCAAATGGACCATAGTGTAACTACCATCTCCGCAAAATGGTCATGGCTCAGGATTTGCTGCATGTCACAAATGAAGCTCTTCGCATTCGATTCTCTATTCTCTGCTATGAGATCAACCAGGTCTGAGTCTGAGAGCGCCCCGATGCACCTCGCCATGGTGTAACTTATTAGGGCATGTCTCCATGAATCCTCTCCACCACAAAGCGGACATGCATCAACAGTGGACATCTTTCTGTGATGGAGGACATCAAATGTTGGCAGCGAGTGATGCGCTAGTCTCCATAAAAAGATTTTGACCTTTGATGGTACCAAAAAACTCCATAACGACACCCAGCCCTTTTCATGTTTTGTACTGTCAGAAGTTCCTCCTCTTCCTTCCAGCAGGTCCTCCCGATGTGACTTGGTGTTGATTATAAGTTTATAGGAAGAACTTACAGAGAACTATCCTTTGTTATCCGGGTACCAGGCCCAGAAATCGTCAATGTTCCTCGTACACAGCAGGATATTCAAAATAGTTTTAGCATCGAATGGAAGAAAAACAGATCGGATCAACTCCTCATTCCACTGAGATGTTGCTGGCACCAATAATTCAGATACCATAATTGGAGGGTTGGGAATCAGAGATAACAAAGGTCTAAGTGAACTCTCAGGTAACCAATTATCTGTCCATATCTCTGTATTTTGCCCAGTCCCTATTCTCCTTATAATACCTTGCTTCATGATCTCTCTCCCATCTAGTATTGCACGCCAAATCTGGGACGGGTGCGCTCCCAAATCTTCTGTTGATAATCCCCAAGTGCAGGGAATTATCGTAGCAATTTCCAAAGGTGGAAGTGATAAGTATGGAGTGTAAAACCCACAAGGAGCTAAAGGTAGGATCAATATTCTCTCAAGCCATATCTGCCACTCATACGACTCTATGTACACCGAACGTTTGCTTCCAACTAGCAACGAGAAATAAAACTACGTTGTGGGTATGAAGAGGATAATTTTGTATGATATCGGAGAGCTAAAATATAAAAGTAGAGGATGTTATCATAAAGTTAGAATATATTACTAAGTATTATAAATAGTGAGTGTGGAATAATGGTGGATCAGTGTGCCGAATTGTCTTAGGCAATTTGTTAACAAGACCGATAATCACTATTGCAGTTTCATATGAGGGAGAGGCATAAGCTAACATACTTTCTCTACTTGGATCATATGCACTTATGATTGGAACTCTAGCAAGCATCCACAACTACTAAAGATCATTAAGATAAAACCCAACCATAGCATTAAAGCATCAAGTCCTCTTTATTCCCATACGCAACAACCCCCTTACTCGGGTTTGTGTTTCAGTCACTCACCAACCCACTATAAGCGAATCATGAACGTATTGCAACACCCTACAATGGGAATCCCTCATGCTTGCGCGACACGGAGGGCACCATAGGACAGCACCAAAATAAAACATACAACTCATACCAATCTAGATCACCAATCAACCCAAAGACAAAGGATATCTACTCAAAACATCATAGGATGGCAACACATCATTGGATCATAATATGTGGCATAAAGCACCATGTTCAAGTAGGGATTACAGTGGGGTGCGGGAAAGTGGACCGCGTAAAAGAGATGAGGGTGATGATGATGATGATGGTGATGTTGATGAAGACGATCACCGCGGCAATCATTCCCCTCTCGATGGCACTCCGGTGCCACCAAGAGAGAGGAGGAGAGGTTCTCCCCCTTGTGCTTCCTCCTCCATGGCCTCCCCCCTAGATGGGGAGAGGTTCTCCCTCTGGTCCTTGGCCTTCATGGTGATGATGGCCCCTCCGGGATCCTCCTCCATGCCCTCCGATGATGATGGCCCCCTCCGGCAGGGTACCAGAGAGGGCCTAGATTGGTTTTCGGTGGCTACGGAGGCTTATGGCGGCGGAACTCCCAATCTTGGTTAATTTTCCGAGGTTTCTGTATTTATAGGAATTTTTGGCGTCGGTCTCACTTCAAGAAGGTGCCCGAGTCGTCCATGGGGCAGGCCCACGCGCCTGGGGGGGTGGGCGCGCCCCGGGACTCTTCTGGCCCAACTCTTTTACCCCGGTGTCTTCTTTTGGTCCATAAAAAATCGTCAAAAATTGGCACGTCAATTGGACTCCATCTGTAAAACTCAAAAACAAGGAAAAACAGAAATGGGCACTGGGCACTAGGTTAATAGGTTAGTCCCAAAAATCATATAAAATAGCATATAAAACATCCAAGGTTGATAATATAATAGTATGAATACTTCATAAATTATAGATACTCTGGATACGTATTATCTGTCAAGATATTCCCATCCGGATAGTAAGCTGCTTTCAAGATTCTAGCACTCAAAGATTCTGGTTCTTGTAAAAGTCTCCATGCTTGCCGTGATAGGAGCGCAAGGTTAAAAAGCTCCATATCGCGAAAGCCGAGTCCACCCAAGTACTTTAGCCTCGTCATAACTTCCCACGACACCCAAGCTGGCTTCCTTTGTCCTTGTTTACAACCCCACCAGAACTTGCGGATGATGGAGTTAATATTTTTGCACAACCCTCTAGGAAACTTGAAGCACGACATAGAGTAGACTGGGATAGCTTGGGAAACTGATTTAATCAGTACATCCTTACCTCCTGTAGACAGAAGTTTACTCATCCATCCTCTTACCTTCTCCCATACTCGACCACTAATGTATCTGAAAGTACCCATCTGCGAGTGTCCCACATCGGTCGGCATACCCAAATATCTATCACTCAAAGATTCATTAGGAACCTGAAGGTGGCCTTTGACTGCATCTCGTACTATTTATGGGCAACCCTTGCTAAAAAGATAATGGACTTATCTCTATTGATTCTCTATCCTGAAGCTGCATAGTAGGTCTCAAGTAGGTTTGATACCTCCTCTGCTCCATTAACACTTGCCCTGAAAAACAACAGGTTGTCATATGCGAATAAAAGGTGGTTCACTGGCGGGGCTGATGGTGCCACCTTGATACCACTGAGTTGAGATGACTGATGTTGGGATTTTAAGAGGCACGAAAGGCCCTCTACTGCTAACAAGAAAAGGTATGGAGAGATTGGATCTCCCTGCCGAATACCCCTGGATGGTTTGAAAACCTCTGATTTTGATCTATTGAACATAACTGAAAAAGAGACTGAGCTTACCAAGTGCATGACAATGTTAATCCATGATGGTGCAAAGCCAAGCTTGCCCATAATTGCTCTCAGATAGCTCCATTCAACACTATCATATGCCTTCATCATGTCCAACTTGAGTGCGCAGTAGCTATTATTCTTTGGCTTGCTCCTCTTCATAAAATGCAGACATTCATAAGCCGAAATAATATTGTCAGTGATTAGCCTTCCTGGGACAAAGGCAGACTGTTCCTCGGAAATTATCTCAGGCAAGATCACTTTTAAGCTATTAGAAAGCACTTTGGATGCAATTTTATAAAATACATTGCATAAACTAATGAGACGAAATTGTGATAGTAGAGTTGGGTTTGATACCTTAGGGTGAGTACTAGAATTGTATCATTTATGCATTCCGCACTCTCCTCACCCCGGAGAATTCCTAGGATTGCATCCGTGGTCGAGTCACCACAAACGTCCCAATGCCTTTGGAAGAAGTGTGTCGGGAATCCATCAGGTCCCGGAGCCTTGGTTGGAAACATCTGAAAAAGGGCCCTTTTTTACTTCTTCTCGGTCATATGGAGCTAGCAAAACATCATTCATTGGTTTTGTCACTTTTGCCGGGACATGCTGAAGAACATCCTCAACCCTTGTACACCTTCTGACATATATAAAGCTTTGTAAAACTCCAAAGCCAAAGCTTGCATTTCTGTTGGATTTTCCGTCGACGTCCCATCTAGCCCTTTTCAATGCTTTAATCAGGTTTTTCCTCCTCCTCATCGAAGCACGGAGATGGAAAAAATGTGTGTTACGATCACCCTCAAAGAGCCATTGAACTTGCGACCTCTGTCGTCACATTGTCTCCTCCCTGAGATATAGTTCAATTAGCCTATCATTTACCTTAATCTTCTTGTTGCTAGGACCCATTCTGGCTGGATCACATCTCAGCTTTTCAAGTTCATATTTGAGTTTCTTTATCTCCCCACGTACACTGCCAAAGGTCGCCTTGCTCCATTCTCCCAGCTCATTAGCTAGTGCGATGAGGTTAGCTCGCACTTCACTAGTCGTCCGATTACGACCGTTCGGCTCCCATGCAGAATCGGCGACCCTCTTCAAGTTTGGGTGCATCTCCCACATCACCTCGTATTTAAAAGTTTTCTCCTACTGATGGCCTGATGCCTCTAGCTTTACCAGTAAAGGTGAATGGTTAGAAGTGGCAGAGGTTAAGTGTTCGACCACTGCCAGCGAAAACTGTGCACACCATTCAGAAGAGCCGAGCGCCCTGTCAAGTCTTACTCTGCTATAGGTACTGTTACAGCATATCTCTCTCAAGGTAGTTTTGGTGATTGATGACAACATGTTTGCGGACTAATCATGTGCTTTGAATAGTTCACAGATTCTCCCCTGGCACGAGACGTTTTCTTCCCCTCAGAGTGTCTTTCAAGACGGTGTAGCTCTTTCCTTTCTCTCTCGGTGGACTAATTGCATAGAGGACACCGTACTATCAAGAGGGGGTCTGCTAGGGTATTGCATGGGTGGAATCAACACGTACACATCAGCTTCTCACCCTCCGAGCTTTTCCATTCCATTGAAGAGATCTCTCCTCTCTTCCTTGTCTTGTCTGGGTCCCTGCGGTAGTACCGCGCCACCCAGCGGTAGTACCGCTGAGGAGCCACAAGCGGCAGTACCGCTCCACAGCGGTAGTACCGCCCGTGTCTCCACAGCAGTAGTACCACTGGGGTGCCTGGCACCACCACCTCGTCCTCAGCCTCTTAGGAGAGATTCTCTCTCTCTCTTCTGTGTCCCAGCGGTAGTACCGCACTACAAGCGGTAGTACGGCCGAAGGGTCACAAGCGGCAGTATCGCTCCTCAGCGGTAGTACCGCCCATGACCCCGCTGCCGTAGTACCGCTGGGCAGTCTGGCTCCTACCGCCTCGATTCGAGGGGTCTTTTTCTCGTGTCGGATTTTGCGGCACTAGTTGCGGTTGTAGAGGCGGTAGTACCGTTCCAGGAGCGGTAGTAACGCCCCTACCACCGCGGTAGTACCGCGTTGGGTCCTTTTCCCTACTAGTCTCCTCTGCGCGGCAGTGCCGCTGGCTGGTGCGGCAGTACCGCTGACCTAGCGGTAGTACCGCCCCCTCTTAGCGGTAGTACCGCCCTGTGCGGGGCTGGTTGGTGAGGGGCAACGGTTGGATTGTTGCCCCCACTATAAAAGGGGGTCCCCTTCTTCCCTTTGACCTACCTCTTCCCCCTCAAGCTCCATTTATTGCTCAAGCTCCATTAAATGCTCCAAGCTCCATTTTCGCCCGATCTATCTCTCTAGCCAATCAAACTTGTTGATTTGCTCGGGAGTGGTTGAGAAGGCCCCGATCTACACTTCCAACAAGGGATTTTCGATTCCCCCACTCATCCCTAGAGGATCTTGTTACTCTTGGGTGTTTGAGCACCCTAGACGGTTGAGGTCACCACGGAGCCATAGTCCATTGTGGTGAAGCTTCGTGGTTTTGTTGGGAGCCTCCGATTAAGTTGTGGAGATTGCCCCAACCTTGCTTGTAAAGGTTCGGTCGCCGCCTTCAAGGGCACCAATAGTGGAATCACGGCATCTCGCATTGTGTGAGGGCGTGAGGAGAATATGGTGGCCCTAGTGGCTTCTTGGGGAGCATTGTGCCTCCACACCACTCTAACGGAGACGTACTTCCCCTCAAAAGGAAGGAACTTCGGTAACACATCCTCGTCTTCACCGGATCCACTCTTGGTTATCTCTTACCTTTACTTGTGCAAGCTCTTTAGTGTTACTTCTTTTGCTTGCTTGTATGCTTGTTGTTATTGCATCATATAGGTTGCTCACCTAGTTGCACATCTAGATAACCTACTTTGATGCAAAGTTTAATTTGGTAAAGAAAAGTAAAAATTGGTAGTTGCCTATTCACCCCCCCTCTAGTCAACCATATCGATCCTTTCAATTGGTATCAGAGCCTCATCTCTTTATTAAGGACTTTACCGTCCAAAGAGTATGGTTGATACCGTAGACGGTGTGGAGGAACACTCTAGTGTGAATCCGATCTCGTCTACGGGCGATGGGGGAACCTCGGTCTCTCGTGAGGAGTTCAATGTGGCCTTGGAGACATTGAAAACCTCCATGACGAACGAAGTTGAAAGCATGTTTACTAAATTTCTTGAGGGGCTTAAACTATCCACCGCACCATTGAAAGTGGGTGACCCCGCCAACAAGGTGACGGATGTTATCCCCGACAAGGGGGAAGCTAGTAGTGAAAAGGCTCCTTCTTCTAGTGGTAAGAATGGCACCGACATCTTTGCCCATGTGGAACCACCACTTGTTTATGGTGGACCGGTTCCTTCCACTCATTTGAATCATGTCGGTCCTCCCCCTAAGATTGTGAAAAATGAGGACTTTGATTCTTGGGTTTACCGCTTTAAACGTCATTTAAATCATGTGAACACTAACCTTTGGAGAATCATTGAAGAAGGTTTCTATCCAAATGATCCAAGCAACTTCACTCCTCGAGAAGCCGCGGACAATCAATTCAACGAGTGCTCTCTTCATCATTCAAGATGCAATTCCACCCGAAGACCTACCTCATCTTCGTCCCTTCGCCTTGGCCAAAGATGCATGACATTGTGTTGTCTCTCTCTACCGGGGAAGCGCAAGCATTCAACGCTCCAACTATGAAGTGGTACAAGATGAGGCCGATGAGTTTGCAATGAAAGAAGATGAAGAACCTCGTGAGCTTTATCGGAGAGTAACCAAACTCGCGGTCTCACTACGAGATCACGGGAGCAAGGACACGGATGACAATTGGATCAAGCGAAAATTCCTCAAGGCAATGATGCCCTATCACAAGGCCATGTCCTCTGTCATTCGTCAAAGACCGGACTTTCACACTTTGACCTCAAGTGAAGTGTTGGATGAGTTTGTGTCCATGAACATTTTGGACAAGACCGCCGACAATGCGGTGCTTCGTTCCCAAAGGGCAAAGAGGCCTAACCTTGCATTGAAGGCCAAGCTCATCGTTGAAGAAGAAGAAGAGGAAGAAGAGGAGAGCAACCCCGAAGATACGAAGTATGCATATCATGAACACATGGCACTTGCTTCAAGGCAATTTTGGAGCAAGAAAAACTCGAGGCCCAATTTTAGCAAAAACAACTCAAGTGGCACGAAGAGCAAGCAACATGTAAGGACTTGCTACAATTGCGGCAACGTGAGTCATTTTGTTGCGGAATGCCCATATGAGAAGAGGGAAGACAATGGTGGCAAGCTCATCCGAAAGGACAAGGCCAAGTCGTAACCCAACAAGAGCAACTTCACCAAGAAGACTCCTCCCAAGGCATTGGTGGTACAAGAAGAGTACAATGAGGATGATGATCATGATGAAAGTGATGAGTCGGTTGCCATGGCCTCCGTTGCCATTGCGACGACTCCACGGGTATCTCTCTTCGACTCACCCAATGAGAGCATCACCGCCAAGTGCCTCATGGCTAAAACCACCAACAAGGTAACCTCCAACATCAGAACTACCATCATTAATCATCCTTCTCCGGCAGATAGCATTAATGAACTTGATGGAGATAATGTGGAGGCTAATGAGTTTGAGGCCTTTATGGGCAAACTCAAGGGAAAATCCAAGAAGCACTTTGTTGCTCTCTTGGAACAACTTGGTGAAGCCAATGACATAATCGAGGCTCACGAAAACACCATCACTAAGATGGAAGGGCATAGTCGTGACTATGCCGATGAGATTTCGGATCTTTCCAATGCTCTTGAGGAAGAGCGTGGTCTTCGTTTGGCTCTTGAGGAGTCACACAATGTTGATCATGCTAAGTTAAAGAAAGATTATGATCATGTCCTCATTGTTTCTCGTGTGCTAAACTCCGAGAAGGCCAAACTCGGGGTTGATCTTGCTAGACTCAAAGAGGAGTTTGATATACTTGACAAGGCCCACAAGGCCTTGAAGGGTATTCACGCTAGTCTCAAGGAGTCACATGATCAACTCCAAGTGAAGCTAACTAAGGAGAAAGCAACATTTCCTCATATGGTTTTAATTGATAATGCAAATGCTACTAACCCGTGTTGTGAGCATATACATCTTGTTGAGGAAAATGCTAAGTTGAAGGAGCAACTTGAGAGAGGTCTTGCGTCTTGCATACAAGGCAAGAAGAACCTCAACGATCTCTTGATCAACCAAAAGGGAGTTGTGGCCAAGGAAGGGGTTGGGTACGTGCCCGACTCCAAGAACAAGAAGAAGAATGACAAGACCAAAAGACCTCCTCCTCTCATGCAAACCTTTGTGAAGGAAGGAGAGAGTGCCTCCGAGGAGAAGAAAAAGAACACTGCAAGGGGCGGCAATGTCAAGAAGGGCAATGCCACCCCTCCCAACAAAGCCGGCGATTTTAACCCTTCTTATGTGTTATGCCGTGCTAGTGACGGGCATGTTTATGCCAAATTTGTTGGTTCTCTTCATGAGTACATTGAATGGTCTATTTGGGTTCCAAAGACCCTTGTTACTAACATCAAAGGACCCATTACAAAATGGGTACCTAAAACCAAGCATTGATCTCTTGTAGGTGTTTGCTTCCGGTGGGGGATCATGGTTGCTCGATAGCGGAGCTACAAATCATATGACCGGAAGCAAGGACTTGGTGGTGGATGTGCACAAGGTTCCATCTATGCCCACCAATGTCGAGTGGGGTGACGCCTCATCTTGTAAGGTATTGGGACTTGGCAAGGTGGTCATCTCTCATGATCTCACGATCGAGAAGGTCATGCTTGTTGAGTCCCTTGCATACAATTTACTTTCGGTTCGTCAACTTGCAATCATGGGCTTTGCCACTTTCTTTGATATCGATACCGTGGCCCTCTTGTGGAGCAAGACTCTTAAAGTAGCCTTTGTTGGGCATGTCGAGAACGGTCTATACGTGATTAACTTTTCGGAGTGACCCACTAAAACCGCGACATGCCTAATGGCTAAAGTTGATGTGGGATGGCTTTGGCATCGCCGTTTAGCCCATGTTAATATGAGATCTTTGCAAAGTCTCCTCAAGGGGGACCATGTCCGAGGACTAACAAATGTTAGTTTTGCTAAAGATCGTGCTTGCAGTGCCTGTATCGAAGGAAAGCTACATGACAAGGCTCACCCTCCCACGACTATCATTTATTCGAAGAGGCCTTTGGAGCTCCTTCACATGGATCTCTCTGGGCCTCCATCTTTCGATAGTCTTGGAGGTAGGAAGTATTGCTTGGTGATTGTGGATGACTACTCAAGGTACACGTGGGTGTATTTCTTCAAGAGGAAGAGCGAGACCCAACAAACCGTCATTGACTTTGCAAATGAAGCACAACGTCAACACAATGCAAAGATCTTGACAATAGGAAGTGACAACGGCACCGAGTTCAAGAACTACACCTTGGATGAATTTCTTAGTGATGAGGGAATCAAGCATCAATATTCCGCACCCTACACCCCTCAACAAAACGGTGTTGCAGAGAGGAAGAACCGGACGTTGATGGATGCGGCAAGGACCATGATGGCGGAGTTCAAGTCTCCGTACAACTTTTGGGCCGAAGCCATCAACACCGCGTGTCATGCATCCAATCGGCTCTACCTCCGCAAGGGCTTGAACAAGACTCCATATGAGATACTCACCGGTAACAAGCCCAATCTCAAGTACTTCCGGGTATTCGGGTGTAAGTGTTTCATTCTGAACAAAGGTGTTCGGTTGTCTAAATTTGAGGCTAGAGCTTATGAGGGCATATTTGTTGGCTATGCTACAAACTCTCATGCTTACCGTGTCCTCAATAAATCCACGAGACTTATTGAGGAGACGTGTAACGTGGAGTTTGATGAGAATAACGGCTCCCAAGTGGAGCAAAGTGGCACTTGTGATGTAGGTGATAAAATTCCTCCCCAAGCCATAAGAAGAATGGGTGTTGGCTTTATCCTACCCATTGAGGAACCCCTTGTGGCCGAAGGAGAAGGACAAAGCTCTACTCAAGTGGAGCCATCACCAACCCAAGGCCCACACGCTTCCGAAGAACAACATGAAGGCCCTCATCCTCAAGAACATGACCAAGGGCAAGATCACGCTCAAGACGGTGTTGACACATCAAGTGATGCCCAAGGTCAAGTTCTCTCATCCGAACAAGTTCAAGAACAAGAACAAGCCCAAGACGACGCTCAAGATGATCAAGTGACCACTCCTCGTCTCACCCCCGAGGAGGAATTGTTGGGGAACGTAGTAATTTTAAATTTTTCCTACGCACACGCAAGATCATGGTGATGCACAGCAACGAGAGGGGAGAGTGTTGTCTACGTACCCACGCAGACCGACTGCGGAAGCGTTGACACAACGTAGAGGAAGTAGTCGTACGTCTTCCCGATCCGACCGATCCAAGCACCGTTACTCCTGCACCTCCGAGTTCTTAGCACACGTACAGCTCGATGACGATCCCCGGGCTCCGATCCAGCAAAGCGTCGGGGAGAAGTTCCGTCAGCACGACGGCGTGGTGACGATCTTGATGTTCTACCATCGCAGGGCTTCGCCTAAGCACTGCTACAATATGATCGAGGTGGAATATGGTGGCAGGGGCACCGCACACGGCTAAGGAACGATCTCAATGATCAACTTCTGTGTCTTGAGGTGCCCCCCTGCCCCTGTATATAAAGGAGCCAAGGGGGAGGGGGCGGCCGGCCAGGAGGAGGGCGCAGGAGGAGTCCTACTCCTACCGGGAGTAGGACTCCCCCCCCCCCAATCCTAATTGGAATAGGATTCCCCGAGGGGGAAGAGAGAGGGGGGGCCGGCCACCTCTCCTTGTCCTAATAGGACTAGGGGAGGGGGGAGGCGCGCGGCCCACCTTGGGCTGCCCCTTTCTCCTTTCCACTAAAGCCCACTAAGGCCCATATGGCTCCCGGGGGGTTCCGGTAACCTCCCAGTACTCCGGTAAAATCCCGATTTCACCCGGAACACTTCCGATATCCAAACATAGGCTTCCAATATATCAATCTTTATGTCTCGACCATTTCGAGACTCCTCGTCATGTCCGTGATCACATCCGGGACTCCGAACTAACTTCGGTACATCAAAATGCATAAACTCATAATAACTGTCATCGTAACATTAAGCGTGCGGACCCTACGGTTCGAGAACAATGTAGACATGAGCGAGACACGTCTCCGGTCAATAACCAATAGCGGGACCTGGATGCCCATATTGGCTCCTACATATTCTACGAAGATCTTTATCGGTCAGACCGCATAACAACATACATTGTTCCCTTTGTCATCGGTATGTTACTTGCCTGAGATTCGATCGTCGGTATCCAATACCTAGTTCAATCTCGTTACCGGCAACTCTCTTTACTCGTTCTGTAATACATCATCCCGCAACTAACTCATTGGCTGCAATGCTTGCAAGGCTTATGTGATGTGCATTACCGAGAGGGCCTAGAGATACCTCTCTGACAATCGGAGTGACAAATCCTAATCTCGAAATACGCCAACCCAACATCTACCTTTGGAGACACCTGTAGAGCTCCTTTATAATCACCCAGTTACGTTGTGACGTTTGGTAGCACACAAAGTGTTCCTCCGGTAAACGGGAGTTGCATAATCTCATAGTCATAGGAACATGTATAAGTCATGAAGAAAGCAATAGCAACATACTAAACGATCGGGTGCTAAGCTAATGGAATGGGTCATGTCAATCAGATCATTCAACTAATGATGTGACCTCATTAATCAAATAACAACACCTTGTTCATGGTTAGGAAACATAACCATCTTTGATTAACAAGCTAGTCAAGTAGAGGCATACTAGTGACACTAAGTTTGTCTATGTATTCACACATGTATTATGTTTCCGGTTAATACAATTCTAGCATGAATAATAAACATTTATCATGATATAAGGAAATAAATAATAACTTTATTATTGCCTCTAGGGCATATTTCCTTCAGGAATTAGAGCGCCGTGCCGCCAAGGTTGCTTCCAAGCTCTCCACCAAGGATCATCTCATGACGAATGTGCTTGGAAGCTTAAGAAAGGGGGTAAGCACTCGTAGACAACTAGCAAATTATTGTGAGCATCACGCATTTGTCTCTTGTGTGGAACCCCACAAGGTCTATGAAGCGCTAGAAGATCCGGATTGGCTCAATGCCATGCATGAAGAACTCAACAACTTCGAGCGCAACAAAGTGTGGAGATTGGTGCCAAGATCGACCGGGAATCACAATGTCATAGGAACCAAGTGGATATTTAAGAACAAGCAAGATGCCCATGGGATTATAATTCGCAACAAGGCTCGTTTGGTAGCACAAGGCTACTCCCAAGTCGAGGGTGTCGGCTACGGTGAAACCTTTGCTCCCGTTGCTCGTCTTGAATCCATTCGCATGTTGATTGCATATGCTTCTCATCATAACTTTAAGTTACAACAAATGGATGTGAAGAGTGCTTTTCTTAATGGTCCTATTAATGAGTTGGTTTACGTCAAGCAACCCCCCGGGTTCGAGGATCCCTACTTTCCCGATCATGTGTATCAACTCGATAAGGCACTCTATGGTCTTAAACAAGCCCCACGTGCGTGGTATGACCACCTTACCGAGTTGTTACAAGACTGTGGTTTTGAAGTTGGGCTAATCGACCCCACACTTTTTACTAAGAAGGTCAAAGGGGAGTTATTTGTGTGCCAATTATACGTTGATGATATTATCTTTGGTTCTCCTAACAAAGCTTTCAATGAGGAATTTGCCGCTCTCATGACCTCAAAGTTCGAGATGTCCTCCATGGGAGAGTTGAAGTTCTTTCTAGGGTTCGAAGTGAAGCAAAGAAGAGAAGGAACCTTCATCAATCAATCCAAATACACTCAAGACATGCTCAAGAGATTCAAGCTAAGTGACGTCAAGCCGGCTTCCACTCCAATGCCCACCAAGTGCCAACTTGACTTAGATCCCAATGGTAAAGTGGTGGATCAAAAGGTATATCGTTCCATGATTGGATCCTTGCTTTACCTTTGTGCATCTAGACCGGACATCATGTTGAGTGTGGGAATTTGTGCACGGTTTCAAGATGCACCTAAGGAAAGTCACTATGTGGCGGTCAAACGAATCTTTCGATATTTGGCTCATACCCCAAACTTTGGCTTATGGTACCCAAGAGGATCAAACTTCAAGCTTGTAGGGTACTCGGATTCCGATTGGGCGGGAGACAAAGTGGATAGGAAGTCCACTTCCGGAGGGTGCCAATTCCTTGGTTGCTCTTTGGTAAGTTGGTCTTCCAAAAAGAAAAGTTGTGTGTCTCTCTCGTCCACTGAGGCGGAGTATGTTGCTGCCGGTAGTTGTTGTGCACAACTCCTATGGATGAGGCAAACTTTAAAGGATTACGGTGTCACTTGTGACAAAGTGCCTCTTTGGTGTGACAATGAAAGTGCCATCAAGATCTCTCTCAACCCGGTGCAACACTTCAAGATGAAGCATATTGAGATTCGGTATCACTTCATCCGGGATCACATTAGGCGAGGAGAGATCGAGCTCAACTATGTCAACACTCATGACAACCTTGCAGATATTTTCACGAAGCCCTTGGATGAAGCAAGATTTCGCGAGTTAAGGCATGAGCTAAATATCATTGATTCGAGCAATGTGGCTTGAACCCTTGCACACCACACCACGCTCAATTTGTTGTCTAGTTTAGGTGTAGGCATGGACATAGGGGGAGTGTTGTTCTCTCAATGAACTCTCCCTCCCCCCATTATGCATAAATTGATCAAGTCTTTCACTTTAGCCATTGTTGATGGTACTTGTGTTTCAAAGACGAGTTTTGGTCATGGGCCCAAGGTTAAAATCTTCACGGCGCCATACCTCTTGACTCAAACATAGATGGCCTCGGCCACCGCCCTCTTTTGAAGAGGTCTGTCTTGGTCGTTTGCTCGTGTGCTCTCTTTTCTTGCCGTTTGTGTCCTTCCTTCGAGCAAAAGCCTTGTTTGTTTGGTTGCCGTGGCGTGCTGGGCGGTACTACCACTGGTGGTGCGCAGTACTACCGCTCATAAGTGGTACTACCGCCCCCTAGCACGATACTACCGCTGAGGGACGGGACCAGGGGGTTATATCGGGGCAGGGGGAGGTTTCTTCTCCCCCATACCCATTCGCCCCCCTCTTTCTTCTTCCTCTCTCCAGCCTCCACTCGTCGCGGGAGGGCTCCGGCGGATCTCCGTCTCCGGGGCATCCCTCTCCATTTCCTTTGGTGGAGTCGATCCCCACCCCGTTCTCTTGCCATGGATGTCGGTATTGCCCCCGTTCCTTCTTTCCTTTTGTCTCATTTTCAGATCTTGTTTCTTAGGGGCAATGGTGGTTGCATCTCTAGATTTTTGGCTAAATCTAGGCTTGAGTTGGTTGGAGAAGGCAACTAGACTATCTCGATTAGAGTTTGGTAGGAATATTTTTGAATTTGGCAGGCCGGTAGTGCCGGATCTGACCACGGTAGTAGGAAATCGTTGTTTCTCCGCCTCGTGCTGTAGGAAACTGCTGTTTCTCCGCCTCAAGCAGTACTACCGCTCTCGTTGGAGTGGTACTACCGCTTGGGCTCGAGCAGTACTACCGCTCTCGTTGGAGCGGTACTACCGCTTGACCTCGAGTGGTACTACCACTCTCTTTGGGGCGGTACTATCGCTTGGGCGGTACTACCGCGGGCATGTCATGGTACTACCGCTGCATGCCAAATTCCATCAAATTCCTACCTTACCTTGATTATTTTTGTTGTGTTTGTTGGCTTATGCTCGTTCTTTCTTGTTGTTTTGCGTGTTCTTGTGTTTGGCTCCAGGTGATGACCCTTATGAGCATCAAGCTCGCCGTATCAACCCCGAGCGTCCAACATCAAAATGCTACCGCACCTCTGAGCCAGCCGGTGGTTCCTCGAGCACCCAACCGCCTCCAGCAAGCGCATCTGCAAGTGTTCCTCCACCTCCTCAGCAATCTAAGAGATCCGCCAACAAGCCAAAGGGAAAGACTGTGACTGAGATGACCAACAAGGAGTTTTGGGAAAAGCGTCGCCACAATCCCTATGAGGTGGACCAAGAACCCACTTTGGTCAACCGCCCGTTCTAGAACCGTTTTCAGTTTGCCATCTATTTTGATGTGATCAAGGCCAAGAAGAATCACTTTGTTGATGTTTGCTCCATTAACATTGATGCTATGGAGAAGGACCCGAAGTACTTTGGCAAAGCCCTTCAGATGTGCACTCAGCTGAACATTCTCAGGATCATGCAATTCAACAAGGATTTCGATGCAGATTTGGTGGCTCAATTCTTTGCCACCGTTCATCTTGGGACAGATGCCGACAGAACTCTGACATGGATGACCCATGGCAAGCTGCTTTCTGTCAAGTGGAAGGCTTTCATGGAGTTACTTGATGTGGTGGATCACGGGCTTGAGACTCCAGTCAGTTTCCGCCCTCACCGCAATGATACGTCCACCCACAAGCAAGCCCTTTGGCCCTACTGCACTGTGATAGTTCACCCAGTGACTAAGAAGAAAACCTATGAGTTGTCTCCGTATTTGGACATTCTTCATCGTATCTTCCGTGAGACTCTCTTTCCTCCCATCGGGAATCTGGATATGGTCCACTCTTATCTCGTGGACATGCTTCTGTTCTGTCAGCATGAGAAGGAAGCAAACACTGGAGAGAGCCTGGATATTTCTCATGTCATGTGGTCTGAACTTCTCTCTGCCGTGTCTGAGCGCAAGTGCCCGATATATGGTCCATTCATCATGAGGCTCATTGAGAGGGCCTGGGCACAGATCTATCCCAGAGTGTTGCTAGAAACTGGAGACTTGGTTTCTCATGAGATCAAGCGTCTGAGGAAGAAGGACAATTGGGTGACCCCAGCGCCTCATACAGGGGGTCCATCTGCTACTGCTGCTGCCATGGGGACCGAGGGTGGGGCTACCACTGATGCTCACGAGGAGGACTTTGGGCCCTCTAGTTCAGAACCGTCATGGGCACAGAAGCTTAAACGCAAGATGAAGAAGCTCTTCTGCATGGAGTCTCATGGTCAGTACATGACTCATGTGGCGGAGAAGCATGCCAGGATACGCCACAAGGAGCTCATGTGTCAGATGGGAGTGACAGTTGCCAGTGGTTCTGAGGGTCAGATCACTGAAGAGGAGGAATGGATTCATCAGCATTGCCCTTGGACCGACTCCGATGCCGAGTAGTTTTCGACCCACGATGGAGATGCAGACGATCACGCTGAGATGTGATGTTCGAGATCCTCATCTTCTCATCACCTGGAGTCGTAGCGTCACTCCTTGCCCTTTTTGGTGTCTCGCTGCCAAAGGGGGAGAGAGTGTAGGGATTTGTGTTGTTGTCGTGCTTTGAGTGTGTGTGTGTGTCGTCTTGTGTTTTCTTGTGTGTTCTCTCGGTGTCTTTGTTTGGTTTGGTTTGGTGCCTGTGAGACCTAAGTTCTAGACATATGGTGTGAGACATATGCTCCCTATCGCTACCTTCTTACTTATGTCTATTCAGTACTGTAGTTTATTATGAGTTGCATGATTGTCCTGTTTTATACGCTTCTCTCATATATCTTGTGCTTAGAATTGTTGGACTATAAAATATAGGGGGAGTGTTGACCCGGATGTGTGTGTCTTGCTTTCCGAATGCTCCTCTCACTAGGTGCACACATTTTGGGGGAGCCCGTCTATATTTTGTAGTTCTTAATTTTCATACATTTATTTCTTTTCCTTGGGCAAATCCCTAGTTGTCATCAATCCACCAAAAAGGGGGAGATTGTTACGGCATATCTCTCTCAAGGTAGTTTTGGTGATTGATGACAACATGTTTGCGGACTAATCATGTGCTTTGAATAGTTCACAGATTCTCCCCTGGCACGAGACGTTTTCTTCCCCTCGGAGTGTCTTTCAAGATGGTGTAGCTCTTTCGTTTCTCTCTCGGTGGAGTAGTTGCATAGAGGTCACCATACTATCAAGAGGGGGTCCGCTGGGGTATTGCATGGGTGGAATCAACACATACACATCAACTTCTCACCCTCCGAGCTTTTCCATTCCATTGAAGAGATCTCTCCTCTCTTCCTTGTCCTGTCTGGGTCCCTGCGTTAGTACCACGCCACCCAGCGGTAGTACCGCTGAGGAGCCACAAGCGGCAGTACCGCTCCACAGCGGTAGTACCGCCCGTGTCTCCACAGCAGTAGTACCGCTGGGGTGCCTGGCACCACCGCCTCGTCCTCAGCCTCTTTGGAGAGATTATCTCTCTCTCTTTTGTGTCCCAGCGGTAGTACCGCACTACAAGCGGTAGTACGGCCGAAGGGTCACAAGCGGCAGTACCGCTCCTCAGCGGTAGTACCGCCCGTGACCCCGCTGCCGTAGTACCGCTGGGCAGTCTGGCTCCTACCGCCTCGATTCGATGGGTCTTCTTCTCGTGTCGGGTTTTGCGGCACTAGTTGCGGTTGTAGAGGCGGTAGTACCGTTTCAGGAGCGGTAGTACCGCCCCTACCACCGCGGTAGTACCGCGTTGGGTCCTTTTCCCTACTAGTCTCCTCTGTGCGGCAGTGCCGCTGGCTGGTGCGGCGGTACCACTGACCTAGCGGTAGTACCTCCCCCTCTTAGCGGTAGTACCGCCCTGTGCGGGGCTGGTTGGTGAGGGGCAACGGTTGGATTGTTGCCCCCACTATAAAAGGGGGTCCCCTTCTTCCCTTTGACCTACCTCTTCCCCCTCAAGCTCCATTTATTGCTCAAGCTCCATTAAATGCTCCAAGCTCCATTTTCGCCCGATCTATCTCTCTAGCCAATCAAACTTGTTGATTTGCTCGGGAGTGGTTGAGAAGGCCCCGATCTACACTTCCACCAAGGGATTTTCGATTCCCCCGCTCATCCCTAGCGGATCTTGTTACTCTTGGGTGTTTGAGCACCCTAGATGGTTGAGGTCACCATGGAGCCATAGTCCATTGTGGTGAAGCTTCGTGGTTTTGTTGGGAGCCTCCGATTAAGTTGTGGAGATTGCCCCAACCTTGCTTGTATAGGTTCGGTCGCCGCCTTCAAGGGCACCAATAGTGTAATCACGGCATCTCGCATTGTGTGAGGGCGTGAGGAGAATACGGTGGCCCTAGTGGCTTCTTGGGGAGCATTGTGCCTCCACACCGCTCTAACGGAGACGTACTTCCCCTTAAAAGGAAGGAACTTCGGTAACACATCCTCGTCTTCACCGGATCCACTCTTGGTTATCTCTTACCTTTACTTGTGCAAGCTCTTTAGTGTTACTTTTCTTGCTTGCTTGTATGCTTGTTGTTATTGCATCATAGAGGTTGCTCACCTAGTTGCACATCTAGATAACCTACTTTGATGCAAAGTTTAATTTGGTAAAGAAAAGTAAAATTTGGTAGTTGCCTATTCACCCCCCTCCCCTCTAGTCAACCATATCGATCCTTTCAGGTACCACCAGCAACCTTTTTCTCAAAAGTCCATGGTCGTCCCTGAAATCCCAGATCAATCAAGACACAAATATCGACAGCATCGTGAAAACCTTGTATCTGGCTTTGGCTTCACTTTCCTATGCCGTCATATTCCTCCAAACTCAGAACCTCGTTAAAATCACCGTGGCATAACCAGGGTAGATCACTCAAAGATGCCATATTCCTCATCGTGCTCCAAGTGTTGTGTCTCAGGTGGGTTTGAGCTTCCCCATAAAAACATGATAGTCTCCATGGGGCTCCACCCAAGACAGTAACTTTAGTATCTATATGGTATCTTGAGTAAGACAATGAAGGAAATATGCCCTAGAGGCAATAATAAAGTTATTATTTATTTCCTTATATCACGATAAATGTTTATTATTCATGCTAGAATTGTATTAACTGGAAACATAATACATGTGTGAATACATAGACAAACAGAAGTGTCACTAGTATGCCTCTACTTGACTAGCTCATTGATCAAAGATGGTTATGTTTCCTAACCATAGACATGAATTGTCATTTGATTAATGGGATCACATCATTAGGAGAATGATGTGATTGACTTGACCCATTCCGTTAGCTTAGCACTTGATCGTTTAGTTTGTTGCTATTGCTTTCTTCATAACTTATACATGTTCCTATGACTATGAGATTATGCAACTCCCGTTTACCGAAGGAACACTTTGTGTGCTACCAAACATCACAATGTAACTGGGTGATTATAAAGGTGCTCTACAGGTGTCTCCGAAGGTACATGTTGGGTTGGCGTATTTCGAGATTAGGATTTGTCACTCCGATTGTCGGAGAGGTATCTCTGGGGCCACTCGGTAATGCACATCACTATAAGCCTTGCAAGCATTGCAACTAATGAGTTAGTTGCGGGATGATGTGTTACGGAACGAGTAAAGAGACTTGCTGGTAACAAGATTGAACTAGGTATTGAGATACCGACGATCGAATCTCAGGCAAGTAACATACCGATGACAAAGGGAACAACGTATGTAGTTATGCGGTTTGACCGATAAAGATCTTCGTAGAATATGTAGGAACCAATATGAGCATCCAGGTTCCGCTATTGGTTATTGACCGGAGACGTGTCTCGGTCATGTCTACATAGTTCTCGAACCCATAGGGTCCGCACGCTTAAAGTTCGGTGACGATCGTAATTAGGGTTTTTGTGTTTTGATGTACCGAAGGTTGTTTGGAGTCCCGGATGTGATCACGGACATGACGAAGAGTCTCGAAATGGTCGAGACATAGAGATTGATATATTGCAAGCCTATATTTGGATATCAGAATCGTTCCGGGTGAAATCGGGATTTTACCGGAGTACCGGGGGGTTACCGGACCCCCCCGGGGGGGTTAATGGGCCTACATGGGCCCTAAGGGAGAAGAGGAGGGCCGGCCAGGGCAGGCCGCGTGCCCTCTCCCCCCTAGTCCGAATAGGACAAGGAAGGGGGCGGCGCCCCCCTTTCCTCTTTCCCCCTTCCCCTTTCCTTCTCCAACAAGGCAAGAGGGGGGAGTCCTACTCCCGGTGGGAGTAGGACTCCTCCAGGCGCACCCCTAGGGGCCGGCCGCACCTCCCCCTTCCTCCTTTATACGGGGGCAAGGGGGCACCCCATGAGACACAAGTTGATCTTCGTGATCATTCCTTAGCCGTGTGCGGTGCCCCCTTACACCATATTCCACCTCGATCATATCGTAGCGGTGCTTAGGCGAAGCCCTGCGACAGTAGACCATCATCACCGTCATCACGCCGTCGTGCTGATGAAACTCTCCCTCAACACTCGGCTGGATCGGAGCTCGAGGGACGTCACCGAGTTGAACGTGTGCAGAACTCGGAGGTGTCGTACGTTCGGTACTTGGATCGGTTGGATCGGGAAGACGTACGACTACTTCCTCTATGTTGTGTCAACGCTTCCGTTGCCGGTCTACGAGGGTACGTAGACAACACTCTCCCCTCTCATTGCTATGCATCACCATGATCTTGCGTGTGCGTAGGAAATTTTTTGAAATTACTACGTTCCCCAACAGTGGCATCCGAGCCAGGTTTTATGCGTTGATGTAATATGCACGAGTAGAACACAAGTGAGTTGTGGGCGATATAAGCCATACTGCTTACCAGCATGTCACACTTTGGTTCGGCGGTATTGTTGGATGAAGCGGCCCGGACCGACATTACGCGTACGCTTACGCGAGACTGGTTTTACCGCCGTGCTATGCACACAGGTGACTAGCGGGTGTTAGTTTCTCCAACTTTAGTTGAATCGAGTGTGGCTACGCCCGGTCCTTGCGAAGGTTAAAACAACACCAACTTGACAAACTATCGTTGTGGTTTTGATGCGTAGGTAAGAACGGTTCTTGCTAAGCCCGTAGCAGCCACGTAAAACTTGCAACAACAAAGTAGAGGACGTCTAACTTGTTTTTGCAGGGCATGTTGTGATGTGATATGGTCAAGACATGATGCTATATTTTATTGTATGAGATGATCATGTTTTGTAACCGAGTTATTGGCAACTAGCAAGAGCCATATGGTTGTCGCTTTATTGTATGCAATGCAATCACACTGTAATGCTTTACTTTATCACTAAGCGGTAGCGATAGTCGTGGAAGCATAATTGGCGAGACGACAACGATGCTACGATGGAGATCAAGGTGTCGCGCCGGTGACGATGGTGATCATGACAGTACTTCAGAGATGGAGATCACAAGTACAAGATGATGATGGCCATATCATATCACTTATATTGATTGCATGTGATGTTTATCTTTTATGCATCTTATCTTGCTTTGATTGACGGTAGCATTATAAGATGATCTCTCACTAAATTTCAAGATAAAAGTGTTCTCCCTGAGTATGAACCATTGCCAAAGTTCGTCGTGCCCAGACACCACGTGATGATCGGGTGTGATAAGCTCTACGTCCATCTACAATGGGTGCAAGCCAGTTTTGCACACGCAGAATACTCAGGTTAAACTTGATGAGCCTAGCATATGCAGATATGGCCTCGGAACACTGAGACCGAAAGGTCAAGCGTGAATCATATAGTAGATATGATCAACATATTGATGTTCACAATTGAAAGCTACTCCATTTCACGTGATGATCGGTTATGGTTTAGTTGATTTGGATCACGTGATCACTTAGAACATTAAAGGGATGTCTTTCTAAGTGGGAGTTCTTAAGTAATATGATTAATTGAACTTTAATTTATCATGAACTTAGTCCTGATAGTATTTGCATATCTATGTTGTAGATCAATAGCTCGTGTTATTGCTTCCCTATGTTTTATATGTGTTCCTAGAGAAAACTAAGTTGAAAGATGATAGTAGCAATGATGCAGACTGGGTCCGAGATCTGAGGTTTATCCTCATTGCTGCACAGAAGAATTATGTCCTGGATGCACCGCTAGGTGACTAACCTATTGCAGGAGCAGATGCAGACGTTATGAACGTTTGGCTAGCTCAATATGATGACTACTTGATAGTTTAAGTGCACCATGCTTAACAGCTTAGAATCGGGACTTCAAAGACGTTTTGAACGTCATGGACCATATGAGATGTTCCAGGAGTTGAAGTTAATATTTCAAGTAAATACCCGAGTTGAGAGATATGAAGTCTCCAACAAGTTCTATAGCTAAAAAGATGGAGGAGAATAGCTCAAGCAGTGAGCATGTGCTCAGATTGTCTAGGTACTACAATCGCTTGAATCAAGTGGGAGTTAATCTTCCAGATAAAATAGTGATTGACAGAATTCTCTAGTCACCATCACCAAGTTAGTAGAACTTCGTGATGAACTATAATATGCAAGGGATAACGGAAATGATTCACAAGCTCTTCGTAATGCTGAAATCAACGAAGGTAGAAATCAAGAAAAATATCAAGTGTTGATGGTAGACAAGACCACTAGTTTCAAGAAAAGGGCAAAGGGAAGAAGGGGAACTTCAAGAAGAACGGCAAGCAAGTTGCTGCTCAAGTGAAAAAGCCCAAGTCTGGTCCTAAGCCTGAGACTAAGTGCTTCTACTGCAAAGGGACTGGTCACTGGAAGCGGAACTGCCCCAAGTATTTGGCGGATAAGAAGGATGGCAAAGTGAACAAAGGTATATTTGATATATAGATTATTGATGTGTATTTTACTAGTGTTCGTAGCAACCCCTCGGTATTTGATATTGGTTCAGTTGCTAAGAGTAGTAACTCGAAACGGGAGTTGCAGAATGAACAGAGACTAGTTAAGGGTGATGTGATGATGTGTGTTGGAAGTGGTTCCAAGATTGATATGATCATCATCGCATACTCCCTATACTTTCGGGATTAGTGTCGAACCTAAATAAATGTTATTTGGTGTTTGCGTTGAGCATAAATATGATTGGATCATGTTTATTGCAATACGGTTATTCATGTAAGTTAGAGAATAATTGTTATTCTGTTTACATGAATAAAACCTTCTATGGTCATACACCCAATGAAAATGGTTTGTTGGATCTCGATCGTGGTGATACACATTTTCATAATATTGAAGCCAAAAGATGCAAAGTTAATAATGATAGTGCAACTTATTTGTGGCACTGCCGTTTAGGTCATATTGGTGTAAAGCGCATGAAGAAAATCCATGCTGATGGGCTTTTGGAATCACTTGATTATGAATTAGTTGATGCTTGCGAACCATGCCTCATGCGCAAGATGACTAAGACTCCGTTCTCCGGAACAATGGAGCAAGCAACAGATTTGTTGGAAATCATACATATTGATGTATGTGGTCCGATGAATATTGAGGCTAGCGGCAGGTATCATTATTTTCTGATCTTCACAGATGATTTGAGCAGATATGAGTATATCTACTTGATGAAACACAAGTCTGAAATATTTGAAAAGTTCAAAGAATTTCAGAGTGAAGTGGATAATCATCGTAACAAAAATAAAAGTTTCTACGATATGATCGCAGAAGTAAAATATTGAGTTACGAGTTTGGCCTTCAGTCCAAACAATGTGAAATAGTTTCACTACTCACGCCACCTAGAACACCATAGTGTAATGGTGTGTCCGAACGTCGTAACCGTGCTTTATTAGATATGGTGCGATCTATGATGTCTCTTATCGATTACTATCGATTTGGGGTTATGCATTAGAGACAGCTACATTCACGTTAAATAGGGCACCATCTAAATCCGTTGATACGACACCGTATAAACTATGGTTTGGCGAGAAACCTAAGCTGCCGTTTCTTAAAGTTTGGGACTGCGATGCTTATGTGAAAAAGTTTCAACATAATAAGCTCGAACCCAAATCGGAGAAGTAAATCTTCATAGGATACCCAAAAGAAAATGTTGGGTACACCTTCTATCACATATCCAAAGGCAAGATATTCATTGCTGAGAATGGATCCTTTCTAGAGAAGGAGTTTCTCTCAAAAGAAGTGAGTGGGAGGAAAGTGGAACTTGATAAGGTAATTGTACCTTCTCCCTTATTGGAAAGTAATTCATCACAGAAATCTGTTCCTGTGACTACTACACCAATTAGTGAGGAAGCTAATGATGATGATCATGTAACTTCAGATCAAGTTACTACTGAACCTCGTAGGTAAACCAGAGTGAGATCCGCACCAGAGTGGTACGGTAATCCTATTCTGGAGGTCATGTTACTTGACCATGACAAACCTACGAACTATGAGGAAGCGATGATGAGCCTAGATTCCACGAAATGGCTTGAGGCCATGAAATCTGAGATGGGATCCATGTATGAGAACAAAGTGTGGACTTTGGTTGAATTGCCCGTTGATCGGCAAGACATAGAAAATAAATGGATCTTCAAGAGGAAGACAGACGCTGATAGTAGTGTTACTATCTACAAAGCTAGACTTATCGAAAAAGGTTTTGACACAGTTCAAGGTGTTGACTACGATGAGAATTGCTCACTCGTATCTATGCTTAAAGTATGTCCGAATCATGTTAGCAATTGCCGCATTTTATGAAATCTGGCAAATGGATAAAAAAAATTGCACTACTTAATGGATTTATTAAAGAATAGTTGTATATGATGCAACCAGAAGGTTTTGTCAATCCTAAAGGTACTAACAAAATATGCAAGCTCCAGTGATCCATCTATGGACTGGTGCAATCATCTTGGAGTTGGAATATATGCTTTGATAAGTTGATCAAAGCATATAGTTTTATGCAGACTTGCGGTGAAGCCTGTATTTAAAAGAAAGTGAGTGGGAGCACTACAACATTTTTAATAAGTATATGTGAATGACATATTGTTGATCAGAGATAATGTAGAATTATTTTGCAAAGCATAAAGGAGTGTTTAAAAGGAGTTTTTCAAAGAAAGACCTCGGTGAAGCTGCTTACATATTGAGCATCAAGATCTATAGAGATAGATCAAGACGCTTGATAAGTTTTTCAATGAGTACATACCTTGACAAGATTTTGAAGTAGTTCAAAATGGAACAGTCAAAGAAAGAGTTCTTGCCTGTGTTACAAGGTGTGAAACTGAGTATGACTCAAAACCCGACCACGGTAGAAGATAGAGAGGGAATGAAAGTCATTCCCTATGCCTCAGCCATAGGTTCTATAAAGTATGCCATGCTGTGTACCAGACCTATTGTATATCCTTCCCTGTGTTTGGCAAGGGAGTACAATAGTGATCTAGGAGTAGATCACTGGACATTAGTCAAAATTATCCTTAGTGGAATAAGGATATGTTTCTCGATTATGGAGGTGACAAAAGGTTCGTCGTAAAGGGTTATGTCGATGCAAGTTTTGACACTGATCTAGATGACTCAAAGTCTCAATCTGGATACATATTTAAAGTGGGAGCAATTAGCTAGAGTAGCTCTGTGCAGAGCATTGTTGACATAGAAATTTGCAAAATACATACGGATCTGAATGTAGCAGACCCGTTGACTAAACTTCCCTCACAAGCAAAACATGATCACACCTTACTACTCTTTGGGTATTAATCACATAGCGATGTGAACTAGATTATTGACTCTAGTAAACCCTTTGGGTGTTGGTCACATGAAGATGTGAACTATGGGTGTTAATCACATGGTGATGTGAACTATTGATGTTAAATCACATGGCGATGTGAACTAGATTATTGACTCTAGTGCAAGTGGGAGACTCAAGGAAGTATGCCCTAGAGGCAATAATAAAGTTATTATTTATTTCCTTATATCATGATAATTTTTTATTATTCATGCTAGAATTGTATTAACCGGAAACATAATACATGTGTGAATACATAGACAAACAGAAGTGTCACTAGTATGCCTCTACTTGACTAGCTCGTTGATCAAAGATGGTTATGTTTCCTAACCATAGACATGAGTTGTCATTTGATTAACGGGATCACATCATTAGGAGAATGATGTGATTGACTTGACCCATTCCGTTAGCTTAGCACTTGATCGTTTAGTTTGTTGTTATTGCTTTCTTCATAACTTATACATGTTCCTATGACTATGAGATTATGCAACTCCCGTTTACCGGAAGAACACTTTGTGTGCTACCAAATGTCACAACGTAACTGGGTGATTATAAAGGTTCTCTACAGGTGTCTCCGAAGGTACATGTTGGGTTGGCGTATTTCGAGATTAGGATTTGTCACTCCGATTGTTGGAGAGGTATCTGTGGGCCCACTCGGTAATGCACATCACTATAAGCCTTGCAAGCATTGCAACTAATGAGTTAGTTGCGGGATGATGTGTTACTGAACGCGTAAAGAGACTTGCTGGTAACGAGATTGAACTAGGTATTGAGATACAGACGATCGAATCTCGGGCAAGTAACATACCGATGACAAAGGGAACAACGTATGTTGTTATGCGGTTTGATCGATAAAGATCTTCGTAGAATATGTAGGAACCAATATGAGCATCCAGGTTCCGCTATTGGTTATTGACCAGAGACATGTCTCGATCATGTCTACATAGTTCTCGAACCCGTAGGGTCCGCACGCTTAAAGTTCGGTGACGATCGTAATTAGGGTTTTTGTGTTTTGATGTACCGAAGGTTGTTCAGAGTCCCGAATGTGATCACGGACATGACGAGGAGTCTCGAAATGGTCGAGACATAAAGATTGATATATTGGAAGCCTATATTTGGATATCGGAATCGTTTCGGGTGAAATCGGGATTTTACCGGAGTACCGGGGGGTTACCGGAACCCCCCCCCCCGGGGGTTAATGGGCCTACATGGGCCCTAAGGGAGAAGAGGAGGGCCGTCTAGGGCAGGCCGCGCGCCCCCTCCCCCCTAGTCCGAATAGGACAAGGAAGGGGGGCGGCACCCCCCTTTCCTCTTTCCCCCTTCCCCTTTCCTTCTCCAACAAGGCAAGAGGGGGGAGTCCTACTCCCGTACTCCTCCAGGCGCACCCCTAGGGGCCGGCCGCACCTCCCCCCTCCCTCCTTTATATACGAGGGCAAGGGGGCACCCCATGAGACACGAGTTGATCTTCGTGATCGTTCCTTAGCCGTGTGCGGTGCCCCCTTACACCATATTCCACCTCGGTCATATCGTAGCGGTGCTTAGGCGAAGCCCTGCGACGGTAGAACATCATCACCGTCATCACGCCTTCATGCTGACGAAACTCTCCCTCAACACTTGGCTGGATCGGAGCTCGAGGGACGTCACCGAGTTGAACGTGTGCAGAACTCGGAGGTGCCGTACGTTCGGTACTTGGATCGGTCGGATCGGGAAGACGTACGACTACTTCCTCTATGTTGTGCCAACGCTTCCGTTGCCGGTCTACGAGGGTACGTAGACAACGCTCTCCCCTCTCGTTGCTATGCATCACCATGATCTTGCGTGTGCGTAGGAATTTTTTTGAAATTACTACGTTCCCCAACACCCAAAGCCTCAATATTTATTTCATTATTCCAAAACATAACCACTACAAGAAATATGTCAACTTATGACCTTCTCTTAGTGACCCCAGCTGAATTGGTCGTAAATTCACGGCCATTTCGCTTGGAAGGGCTCAAACCCTGAAATTGCTTACACCAAATGGTCACAAAGCAGACAAGAGGCGCCAATGACCTTATTTCTACCTGATTACGACCAATATAAATGGTCATGAGGTTGTGAACGTGGATGCATTGGTACTTATTGCTATGACAAGGCGCCACCTCATCAGTTTTGCCTATGTGTCATGTCCATGTGTCAATTTTTGCCCTAGGTTGTAAAGCAACCTATATTTCTGTCATTCCCAAAATTCCCCAAAAAAATGGGCATTCTTTACTATCCAAATCATTGCCTCATGATAATATTCAACTCCATTTGACTGATAAATCTTCCTCGGCAAATTTCCAAAGTTTTTGTTCAGCTCGAACTGTTGTGAAGGAAGTACTGGCTAGGCATATCCTAATGAGCTGAATTTTTCCACATCTTCTATATTCCCAAATCATAGCTCTCCACAAAATTTGAGCCCTATCTAACAATACATGTGAGTGTGGCTTCAACATTCATATTTTAGTCCAGTGTGGTACGTTGCAAAGCAAGTGACACCTAGGCTCCTCCACTTGAGCTGCAACTTTTCCAAGATAGTGTCCTTAGTAGATGATCATCCTCGGCCAAAACTCAGGCCCATTGGCCATGTGCATTTCCCGTACCACTAATCAAACACTTGGGTGATAATTCATGTTTGAGCTAGGTTCAGTCTCCTCGTGAGATTCTTCTATTGCCTTCTTCTTCCCGACACCTATCAGGGGAGTGCCCAACCCACTAGACATGCCTAGGCCGCCCGGAACGCGTGGCAACACCACAGTCACGCGGTGACCACGCGGCGGGCATGCGAGTCTACGCGCTTTGGAGTTGGGGCCCTGGGCCACCATCCAAACCTCAATGTATCGCAACCAAACCATGTATTTCTGATTAAATAGATACTTTTCTACCTAGAAATATTTTTTTAAAAAAATAAAGAGCAAACTATGAGGCGGCTGCAGTTCAAATTTGTCCCGCTTCTTACTGAATCAGCAGAAATTTGTCTTTTTCACCAGAGGTGGATAAAAACTTTTAGCACCCAACCATTTTGTCAATTGTGCATTAAACATGGCCTAGTATTTTATAAAATTGATTTGGTCCAATTTTGCAACAAATATATGGTAGGTCCTTCACAAAAAAACTCATTTTAGGCACTCGAAAAATGGAGATTTGATTTTTCGTCCAAAGAAAATGAAAACTCCCTTAGGCAACATTATTTGACATTCCAATATGCACCCTTGTGCACAATATGAGATCATTTGAACAAACTATGCCATGAATGTGGCCATAAGATTGATCATTTCGCTTGAAAGCCATGAATCTCCACACGTTATAGCTCGTTTCTGAGAACACTTTTTTAAAATAATTGCCGTATTACAAGTTTGTTATTTTTCCTGGGAACTTGGCCACATATAATGACACAATGCGAAGGTTTCCCAATTTTTTGATTTTTTTGAATTTTGTATGCCCGTTTCAAAATGCGGTCAAAACGGCGGGAATGACCGTTCCTAGCTAGTGGTTGAATCTTGAATTTTTTTGGTGTTTCTTGATTAAATAGATACTTATGTACCTAGAAGTGATTTTTGGAAAAAATAAATAGCAAACTATGAGGCAACTGCAGTTCAAATTTGACCCGCTTCCAGCCGAATCGATGGGAATTTGTCTTTTTTACGAGAGGTGGATCAAAACTTTTTACATCCAACCATTTGGTCAATTGTGCATTAAATATCTAGTATTTAGAAAAATAATTTGGTCCAATTTTGCAACAAATTTATTATAGGTCCTTCACAAAAAAACTTATTTTGGGCACTCAAAAAATGGAAAATTGATTTTTTGTGCAAAGGAAATAAAAACTCCTCAGGCAACATTGTTTGCCATTTCAAGATGAACCCTTGTGCACAATATGAGATCATTTTAACAAACTATGCCATGAATGTGACCATAAGGTTGATCATTTGGCTTGAAAGTCATTGATCTCCACACATGATAGCTCGTTTCTGAGAACACTTTTCTAAAATAATTATCGTATTACAAGTTTATTGTTTTTCCTGGTAACTTGGCCACATATAATGACACAATACAAAGGTTTTTCAATTTTTTGTTTTTTTTGAAAATTTTATGCCCGTTTTGAAATACGGTCAAAACGGCGGGCTTAACCGTTCCTAGCTAGTGGTTGAATTTTGGAAAACTTTTGGTGTTTTTCTAATTGAATAGATACTTTTGTACCTAAAAATGATTTTTGGAAAAAATAAAGAGCAAACTATGAGGCAGCTGCAGTTCAAATTTGACCCGCTTCCAGCTGAATCGGTAGAAATTTGTCTTTTTCACGAGAGGTGGATAAATTTTTTTGACACCCAACCATTTGGTAAATTGTGCATTAAATATGACCTACTATTTTAGAAAATTGATTTGGTACAAATTTACAACAAATATATGGTATGTCTTTCACAAAAAACCCTCATTTTAGGCACTCGAAAAATGGAAAATGATTTTTTCATTCAAAAAAAATGAAAACTCCCTTTATCAATATTGTTTGCAAATCCAAGATGTAAAATTGTGCAAAATATAATACCATTTGAACAAATATTTGATAGGACTTTCACAAAAAACTCATTTTGAGCATTGAAAAATGGAATGAAATTTTTATCTTGAATCAATCACGATCAATTTATATGGTCATAAGGTCATTAAATGATTTGCTGCGTTCTGATTAGTCCATGAGCATATCACGCGGATCATGCATCAACGGCCGTCGGATGTTTCCGGATCCAACAGCAGCCCTCATCCCCTCACCCTCTCACCCAACCGCAGCCCAACTACCCAAACCCTAACTCAGATCCCCTCCTCTCTCTCCCGATCCACTCCCGCCGCCGCCGTCTCTCCCCCGCCCCCAAATCCACCCTCACGCCGCCGCCGTCCCCCGCACCCCCGCCCCTCCCCAGAGTTTCTCGATCCAGCCCCGCCCTCTTCACGCCCTCGCCGCCACCACTGACGGCGCCCGACCCTCCCCTCGATCTCAGATCGCATCGAGCTCCCCCCTCTCCCTCCCACTTCTCGAAGCTCCCACGTCCCACCGTCGAACTCGGGCAGCCGAGCGGCAGGGGCGTCCCCGGCGCCGTCGATCCCGGCCATGGCCTGCAGCCAGTGGGCGCAAGTCCAGTGGCCCGACCGCCAGCCCCCACGCGCGAGCCTCGCGGAATCGACCCCCCTCCGTCCGCGACATGCTGCGGTGGAGAGTTCCCCTTCCCCGTGGCAGCAGGTGCTGGTGGCGGTTGCGCCGCGACGCTCGTCTCCCGGCCTGCTCCGACGCGGCGCAGACCTTGCCGGAGCCGCCGCGGGACGAGACGCCGAGCTCGAGCTCGGAAGCGTCAGAGCCACCGATTCCTGAAGACCCGAGGCTGGAGGAGATCCGATCGGAGCTGCTTGATTCCCCGACGATGCTGGAGCAGTGGTGTTGTCCAGCCCGGAGTCCTCCGCATTCGTGGTCCGCCTGCTCGTCGAGGGGGACAAGCACGGGCACATACGCCAGAGCGTGCTCGGCGGGTTCGTGCACCACGCGCACGGGATCATGGGGAACAGGCAGGAGCATGCGGTGTTCCAAGCGCTGCTGCGCTTCTCCCAGTGGCGGCACCAGGAGCTCAGCCGCATCATGGACGCCGCCGTGGAGCCCAACCTCGTCTCGAGGACCAACGACGGGTACGTTCACCGACCAATGAATCCCCTTCTATTTCAGTGCTCCCTCCCGGTTTGATCAGAAGTAATTTACCAATTACCATTGTGATTCGCATGTCCAAATTACTCTACCGTGTATTTATAGAATTACTCTATGGTAGAATAAACTTTGGCATGCCATCAGACTTCAGACGTAGCTACAGTATTGGGAAGGGTGCTCTCCTTGTGTTCGGTGACCACTTGACAGATGCTTTTGATTTACCTCTGACTGTAATCCTGCTGTTAGATTCAGCTGCTCCTATGCCCACCTGCGATTGGGTCTAATGCAAGCACACACAGCCTCAAGTTAAACAAGTACCAGTCGCCGGCATTCAATATCTACACTACATGCATAGTCGTATAGTGCTGAAACTTGTACATGATGCATAAAGTTGGAGTGACTTAATCGAGCGCTACGAGGGCATAAATCATGGTGAATATCTGGTTAATACACAAACACATCTACTCATAGTACTAGTTATTTTACACTCAGAGTTAACTGCATTCTGATTCATCTGTATGATTCTTGCACACAGAAACTGTTGGCGGATATCGCAATGTTGAGGCATGAGCGTGACCACCTGGAGGCCAGCGTGAGGAGGCAGACAGGAGAAGACCTGCCGTCCGGTGCAACCGCGGTAGAGCTCCGCGGTCTGGAGCACAAGCTAGAGTGCGCGCTGGGTAAAGTCCGTGAAACGAAGGTATGCGTGCTGTTACAACACCCTGCACTGCACAATATTCACCTCGGCTCACATGCCACTCTCAGTACAGGATAATCAATGGTTACTTGACTTTCTTATCTGCAGGATAAACTGATGGAGGAGCAGCTGGACGAATCACACCACAGGGTAAGTAGCTGTAAACCTAAGGGAAATAGAATGATTTAAGATGCAGACAAGCAGTTGTGAACTTGTGATTGATCGTGCATATGGCTCTGTTGGCGTGTGATGCATGCAGGTGCACATCCTGGAGGAGCAGAATAGCTTCCTTGGCCACATGGTATGGTAGGAGTGATTTGCATCGCTGCGTCCCTGCGTGCCATAGAGTAATTAATATCTCTCTATGTGTATTGTGATCTGCATGTCCAAATTAATTACCATTGTGGTCAAGACTTAAGACAGCTAGAGTACCATAGAGTAATTCTACAAATACACTGTATATAAGTGAATACATTTCTGCTTGTAAGAGGGTGTTTGGTTAGACGGTAAACTTGCTGTGCAAATATTGGTATGAATCTGCGATGGTAAAACATGTTATCCTACTCCATGATGTTGTATCATTTGTATGATTTGCAAATACTCCTGGACATTAGCTCCCATGATGTTGCATTAGGTATAATCTGTAATGCTAAAAGAGGAGTATAAACTGGAGTAATTTTTTCAGCAATTATCTTTGTTTTCTTTTGGGCTCCCATCATGTTGCATTAGCTACAGCCGAGTACTTTTCTTATGATGCCTGTAGGAGTATTTAAAACAGAGGAATTGAAATGTTACTAATTTTTTCTTCTTCCCAAACAGATTTTGAAGGTATTGAAGCACAACCTTTGTACCCAACCTGCAAAATGCTAGTATAAGATTCTTAGATAAGGAGGCGCTCAAACAATTTCAACTACAAGCAGGTTCGCGGATCCTTCTGTGTCCCCCTTTTCTCTGGTTTATGATTCCCAACATTTCCTACCTCCCATTGGCGATGCCCGGCTCTGCTCGGGTTCCTGGGAAGTCGTGCCAATTTGATGTCATGTGATGCTGCTGATAAGTCTGAAATTTTGCGTGCCCAAAATCTAGGCGTCCCAGTTTCGTTGTAGCTACGCTTCTGGTTGTTGCGGGAAAATGCTTGCTTCTGGGTGTGAGACAATGGTCTTGCGGTCTTAATTTTTTGATCCAGTCGATTAGGGTCAGATGCCATGCCATGTTGTGATGTTTGCTTATTAGGTCTGTGTATTGATTTGTTCTTGCTAGATGTGCAACAACGAATTACGAGATACGATACTGATTCCTTTCTTGTTCAATGTAAATTTATTACATAAACATGTGGAGGGCACTGTAACTTTAGCAGAGTTGGTCATATGGTACTGATTCCTTTCTTGTTCAATGTAAATTTAGTATGAGGAGAGTTGGTGATAAACACTTACGAGTTCATGAATAACTAAGCAACTGTCATGCTGAAAAAACACTTCCTGCTGTAGATTATTAATCCATGAGTATATTACGACTCCATATACGGCAACCACATGCAGACTTGCTCTAGATCTTCTTAATTTCCATGCATGTTTCTTTCTGGACTTAATCTTACTAAATAGCACCCAGTCACTTGCTGCTGTTGTTATTCACACTATATCCTCGCTGTTCTGTTTTTTGTTGGCAGATATTTTTCCTAAATTCAAGACGAAAGAAGATGTTCAAAGAAGCGCCAAGACATTTTTGTATAGCAAGTTATGTAATAATAGTTGGGTTATCTGGGCATTGTGAACTCCAGAATTTCATATGTCTTCTCTCTGTTTTTGAATGAAATGTTGTATGTTTTAGAATTACAATCTTTGTTTCATATGAAATAGTAATTATGTATGTGATTTGAAAATGCGTGCAATGGAAACATGACTCATGTGACCCACTTATAAAAATAATTTGAGTGCATTTGAAATTTTGATTATGATATTCGGGACCAACCTGACTAGTGGGGCCATCACCAAAATAAAATGGTGAAAAATAAAAGATCATACACTCTAAAGGCCGCACCCAGAAAAAAAAAGGCTGAATTGTTGGGCTAGGCCCATGTAGCAAGCGAAAATTAACAGAAAAATATATTAAAAAGGCCAAATTAATGGGCTCGGCCCATGTAGAACGTCGAATTGGACCGGGCTGAATTTTATCCACGTCAGCTTGAGCACGATGTGTGGAGCGGCGGACTCCTGGAGGCATGCCTTACTTGATTGCACGATGGCGAGAAGTACCTGGGCCTTGGCACCTGACTCCTTGGTGGCGCAGATGAGCACCTGTGACTACCCAAGCGCCAAAGCATGGTTGTTCACTATGGCAAATTCGTTATCACATGCGGACTTCACAAGGGTCGGTGTTACTTTGTGGGCGATTTGGAGCTCCAGGAGAAAGTTGATTCATGAAGGGGTGCACCAAACACCATACTCAACTAATGCATTCGTGGTTTCTTTCATCAAAGATCTCCAGGTCCTAGCTCAATCACATGGAAGCCCTAAGGCTAAGCAGTCGCGCTTGAGCCAGTGGGTGCCACCCCGGGAGGGAACCTGCAAGATCAACGTCGACGCTGCGTTGATGACAAACAGACTGATCGGCGCGGTTTCAGCGGTGTGTAGGGACTGGCATGGAGTATTCTTGGGCGTGTCCACGATTACCTTCCAGGGTTTGGACGATCCCACGACGCTTGAGGCCTTGGCAGTTCGGGAGTCACTCGCTTTAGCGGACGACCTCTACGAGCACAGGATCTCGGTGGCCTCGGACTGCAAAAATGTTATTGATGATATCAGACAGGGGAGTGCAGCGGCCTATGGTGCTATCATTAGGGAGATTGTAGACCGTTCCAAGTTTTTTGCTATTTGTTCTTTTAGCCATGAATTTAGGAGCTCGAATGTCGAGGCTCACAATTTAGCGAAGCATGCTCTCTCACTTGGGGTCGGCCGCCGTGTGTGGTTAGGCAACCCGGGTGATCTTTCTTTCGTCCCTGTAAACATTGTGACGAGCTAAATAAAAGCTTCGGGAGATTGTCTCAAAAAAAGCTTGACACGCTGGATGCCTACGTGGCCTGGGGAGGTTGCTAGTGACCAAAAATTTGATCGTGGAACCAACGACCTTTTACATATCACAAAGAAGGTCACTAATTTCAGTTTACGACCGCCAGCTTTTGACCATCTGTTTTTCGTCACAAAAAGGTCGCAAATGAAAAACTATGACCTTTTGGAGACCAATAGTGAGGGTCACAAGTTGACATATTTCTTGTAGTGAACAAGCCCGCCATTCCTGTCAGTGACTTCCACAGCGAAAGAACAATCATAACCTAAACTGCTAGCAAGATTTTCAGCTCTATCTCTACCAATTTGAGTTTCAATAACACATAGCAGTCTAGGGGCAAACTTTTGTGAAAGATCGCGTAACTCTTGAACTGTCGGGGCGTTGCCTAACTCTCGACAGTTCCAACATAGCAGATTCATTGGGACCGGCGGTCCTCCGCCGAGGAGGCCGCCAATCGTCCATCGTTGCTTTCTCCTCCGGGAAGGTGTTTCTTCACGTTGTTGCTGATGTTCTTCTCCTGGGCCGAATTCTCTATCGTCAGCGCCACTCTGGACCTCTTGGGATCCTGCTTGGGTGGAGGGCTAGGTGGTACTGTGCCTCCCCCTTTCGCCTCCTCAACGGGAACAAGCTCCATCCCCGTAACTGCCTGCGCGACAACCTCTTCGGAGTCGTGCTTCCTATTCAGATCAGCATCACTCATATCAACATCCTCCTTCCTCTTTTTAACAGGCCCCTCTGCCGCAACAACTTGCGGCTAGTTCTTTGCCTTATTGCTGTCGCGGCGTCTCGTTCCCCAAGCAGTACTTCCTGGAGCCCTCAAGTTCTTATATATGAGTGCTGAGGGGGCTGAACTCCATCCCCATGTTCTTTGAATTTATGTCCCATCATCCCACACACTTGGCACCAGTCTGGCAAGCGCTCATACTTGACTGCAAATATTTCTTGCTCACCACCATGGGCAAGCGATGTTGCCTTCTTTAGAGGATTACGGACATCAAGACGAACTCTCACCCTATAGAAATTCCCTTCAAAATCAAAGGACGAGGGTTCTGAATCCACAAACTCACCGAATTTTGAGGCTAAGGGCATCTCCAGCCGCGCCCCAACAGGCCCTTCCCAGGCGATTTTGCCGTGCCGGCGCCAAAAAAACGGCCCAGTCGCACCCCCAGAAGCCCCTTTTTCGCCGGCTCGGGCCAAAACTGGTGTCAGCGGACCCAGGCAGAACCCGGCGCCCTGGGGGACGCTTGGGGAGCCGGCACAAGCGGAAAAGGCGCGTGGGCCCGCCCTGGCGGCGACCCGAGGGCCTTTTCCCGCCGCTTCTTGACGTTTTCCCTCGCATCTCTTACGCTCGCTCGCCTTCCTCCCGCCATTCCCTCCCTTTCTCCCACCAAACCCCCTCCAGCTCGCCTTCCAGTCGCCGCCATGCCGCCGAAGAAGTACGCCATGCCGCGCGCGGCGGCAACCACGACTGGCACCGTGGCCCAGCCGAAGCAGAGGAAGCCGAGGGCGCCGCCATCGAAGCCACCGGGCATGTCGAGCGCCGAGTGGAGGGTGGAAGTTCAGCGACGCGACGCAGTCACCACCGACCGGCGGAACACGGCCATTGCCAAGAAGGCCCGCGACAACGCGGCGCGTGCGGCGGCGTCCTCCTCATCGGTCGACCACGCGGGGATGATGAATCTACCCGTCGCCAGCCACGCCCAGTACGCGCCCTGGGGACAGCAAGGCGTCGGATCTCCATGGGGATCGTCGTCGCCCGGCTACGCCGACGGCGACGCGCACGGGGGGTTCAACCCAAACGTGACCTTCCCCCATGGCCACCCCGCAATGCGTGTTGGAAATATGCCCTAAAGGCAATAATAAATTGATTATTATTATATTTCCTTGTTCATGATAATCGTTTATTATCCATGCTAGAATTGTATTGATAGGAAACTCAGATACATGTGTGGATACATAGACAACACCATGTCCCTAGTAAGCCTCTAGTTGACTAGCTCGTTGATCAATAGATGGTTACGGTTTCCTGACCATGGACATTGGATGTCGTTGATAACGGGATCACATCATTAGGAGAATGATGTGATGGACAAGACCCAATCCTAAGCATAGCACTAGATCGTGTAGTTCGTACGCTAAAGCTTTTCTAATGTCAAGTATCATTTCCTTAGACCATGAGATTGTGCAACTCCTGGATACCGTAGGAGTGCTTTGGGTGTGCCAAACGTCACAACGTAACTGGGTGGCTATAAAGATACACTACAGGTATCTCCGAAAGTGTCTGTTGGGTTGGCACAAATCGAGACTGAGATTTGTCACTCCGTGTGACGGAGAGGTATCTCTGGGCCCACTCGGTAGGACATCATCATAATGTGCACAATGTGATCAAGGAGTTGATCATGGGATGATGTGTTACAGAACGAGTAAAGAGACTTACCGGTAACGAGATTGAACAAGGTATCGGGATACCGACGATCGAATCTCAGGCAAGTATCGTATCGATAGACAAAGGGAATTGTATACGGGATTGATTAAGTCCTTGACATCGTGGTTCATCCGATGAGATCATCGTGGAACATGTGGGAGCCAACATGGGTATCCAGATCCCGCTGTTGGTTATTGACCGGAGAACGTCTCGGTCATGTCTGCATGTCTCCCGAACCCGTAGGGTCTACACACTTAAGGTTCGATGACGCTAGGGTTATAAAGGAAGTTTGTATGTGGTTACCAAATGTTGTTCGGAGTCCCGGATGAGATCCCGGACATCACGAGGAGTTCCGGAATGGTCCGGAGGTAAAGATTTATATATGGGAAGTCCTGTTTTGGTCACCGGAAAAGTTTCGGGATTTATCGGTAACGTACCGGGACCACCGGGAGGGTCCCGGGGGTCCACCAAGTGGGCCAAGTGTGGAAGGGGACCAGCCCCAGGTGGGCTGGTGTGCCCCCCCCACAAGGGCCCAAGGCGCAAGGGAGAGGAGAAGGGGGCAAACCCTAGGGCAGATGGGCCCTAAGGCCCATCCTGGTGCGCCTCCCTCTCCCCCTCCCCCTTGGCCGCCCCCCTTAGATGGGATCTAGGCTGGCCGCCACCCCTAGGGGTGGAAACCCTAAAGGGCTGCTCATAACACGCGAGTTCCTCTCCTCTATATGACGCAGCCCTGCATCTCTCCTTCCTCCTCTCCCGCGGTGTTTGGCGAAGCCCTGCAGGATAGCCACGCTCCTCTATCACCACCACGCCGTTGTGATGCTGCTGGATGGAGTCTTCCTCAACCTCTCCCTCTCTCCTTGCTGGATCAAGGCATGGGAGACGTCGTCGGGCTGTACGTGTGTTGAACACGGAGGTGCCGTCCGTTGGGCACTAGGATCATCGGTGATTTGGATCACGACGAGTACGACTCCATCAACCCCGTTCTCTTGAACGCTTCCGCTTAGCGATCTACAAGGGTATGTAGATGCACTCTCCTTCCCCTCATTGCTGGTCTCTCCATAGGTAGATCTTGGTGACACGTAGGAAAATTTTGAATTTCTGCTACGTTTCCCAACAATGCGCACACCCTCGCCGCCTTCGTCGGCGTGCAGTACTCTCCATACAACTACTCACCGCCCGCCTCCTACGCGTCCACACCGACGCTCCATCTCCGCCGTGGACCGCTGCCCTTCTCGCACCTCGACGACACCGATGACACAGGAGCCGACATGGACGACATCATCGCGACAGGATCGACCTCGGCCGCCGCGTCTCCCGGGTTCGCCACCCAGGACGAGGTAGTACTGGGACCGCATCAAGGCCGAGTTCGACGAGCGAAAGCTCGTCGACCCGTACTTCAAAGGCGTCTACATGCAGCGCTGCTCCAAGGCGATGGCGAACCATTGGGGGCGTATCCAGTTGGCGTGCAACAAATGGCATGGAATCGTCGAGGAAGTCGCGGCTCGCCCGGAGAGCGGCGCCAGCGTTGAGGATAAGGTACGCACGCCGTTCGCCCGCATCTCTTCGTCGTCAACGCCCGCTGCCCGCCAACTGTTTGTTCCTCCGCGCAGCTGCTGCGTATGTTCACCATGTATCAGCGCGACAACCAAGAAGCCGACTTCAAGCACTTCCACGTCTACAAGCGCATTGACAAGTGCGAGAAGTGGGCGGAAGTCCGACGCACCCTCGACAAGGCCAAGAAGACATACAAGCCGGACACGACGACTCCGGGCGCGTCAGAGGGGCGGCCGGACGGCCACAAATTGGCAAAGAAGGGGGAAAATGCCGACACGGTGGTCGTCGCTGATGAAGAACAATGCCTCGCCGACGCGCGTCAGAGTGCAGGAGTCCATCGAGCATTGCCTCGCCGACGCCCAGGCCCGGGCCATCCTACGTGAAGAGAAGACCGAGGCGCGGTGGTCGTCGCTGATGAAGAACAATGCCATCAAGCTCGACCTGCTCCGGACGAACGTCGCCGCGAAGAAGAGGAACACCGACATGGCTTTTCTGATGGGCGGGGCGGACATGCTCCAGACAACGACGAGAAGCTCAGGGCGTGGTACATGGCGGAGCGCGACCTCATCCTGAACCAGATGCAAATGGCAACGCCGGCGACGCCGACGACGCAAGCTCCCGCGCCCACGACCACACGGACGCCAAGCCCGAACGATGCCTCTACATCGCCGCCAAGCAGTGCCGAAGCCGCACCGACACAGCTCAGCACCAAAGCAGCTCCGACACCGCCGAGCCCGCGCACGCCGACTCCGCCAACGCCTGGAGCCGACCCCGCCGAGTGAATCATTGCGCACGTGAACTTGCGGCGTGCGGCGCTCTGTTTTTTGTAACGCCAGACTACATCCGATCGCCGGATTTGTGGCGTCTTTTGAGAGCGGGAACGACCAAGCTTAAATTTTCCGCATCCTGGGGCCGGCGCTTGGGAGCGTGACTGGGAGCTAGGTCGCCCCAGGAGCTGAACTAGCGCCGGTACGCCATCAAACCGCTCTATTTAGACGCCCTAGGGGGCCGAACAGCTGGAGATGCCCTAAGGCTTTCACCTTGCCATGGTAAGCAATCGGCAGGTCAATGATACGAGCCGAGATCTCGAACGTGAAAAGCTCTATGGTCGTCGGCTTGGTGTACCCATCATATGGCGCAATGATCACTGGATTTTCGTAAAGTGTGGTTTAAGATCTAATTTCTCGTTGAGGATGAGTTGGGCTTACTCTGAATTTCCCACACAAAAAAAGTTCGCTGGGCTTAGATGTCACCGAAACGTCCTTACCGTTATTGGGCTGGGCCCAGGTTAACTCCACTGCCGATCCCTAATTCGTTCGGCTGAGCCCAAAGCCTGGCAGCCGGAGGCGAATCGATCGATCGGGCACACCGTCGCATTTCTTCCGTCCTTCCCCGCCCGCCCGGCCGCGCCGCCGTCCGTGCCGGCCGTAGCGTCTCGTCTCGCTCACAGGCTGCGCGCCGCCGCCTCCCTCAAAGCTCGCTCCACCTCTCGCCGCCCAGCGCCGGCGCCTTCCTCGGCTGCTCGACGGCGCCCGGCGCTTCCCCGGACCCGAGGCGAGCGGCGGGGCCTGTCAGATCGACGGGTGCGGCGCCGCCACCGAGGGGAAGGAGACCCTGTGCGTCTCCGCTCTATTGCGGGCGGCTCCCCATCCTATCCCCTGCGGCCGCTCCCCTCCATTGGCTGCCACGCTGCCACCGAGCTCAAGGAGACCGGCGGACTGCGGGCAGGGTAATCATCCGTCATCCCCTTCCCTCGTTCCCCTTCTTATCTTCTGGAGAAGCATCGACGCAACACTCAGGTGGAGAAAGCAACAAAATTTAGAGGAAATATACATGTCCCGTTGTTGTTCGTCACATCTCCTGCTAACAATATACCATGAATGCTTGTTTCCTGTCCTTATGAAAAACAATTGTGAATCTGTAGGGCTCTGTGCGCTGCAATGGCGTTTATGGGGCGGATGGCGGGCAGTCGCATTTTCTCAGAGCTGTGCGGCTCGATCGTGAATCTGAGGATGTACTCCTCAAGGGTGGACTGGAAGCAGCTGCGGCCCATGATTCTAAAGAGGATCAAGAACCGTACAAAGGATTATCCTATCAAGCGAATGATCCCGGTAGCCCAGGAGGTGGTCAGGGCCAGAGAAATTCTCACGGAAGGCGTCTCAATACTTCTCAGAGCTGTCCCTGTACATTCATGCAAGTAAGGGCAAGAAGTATGAGATTATTAAGTTTTTTGTCTTATCATAGGAGGATACAATACAATAAACTTGGTCTTCTCGTTTGTTGCTGAAAGTTCCTTGTTTTGCATCATTATCCAGTTTAGGTATTGCAAGAAGTCTGAAGAAATGGCAAAACAATTCAACAAAAATAAGTACTAGAAGATTGGTGTTCATAGGCTAGTGTTATTGTTTCCGTATACATTCATGCAAGTAAGCAAGAAATATGAAATTATAATTGTTTTCCACTTGATCATAGGAGGATACAAGTATACAATACAATAATAAACTTCGTCTTCTTGTTTGTTGCTGAAAGATCCTTATTTTGGCAGATCATCAGCAAAGGTATTGCTAAGAAGTCTGAATAAATGGACAGATAATTAAACAGACATACGTAGAAGATTAGTGTTCCTAAACTAGTATTGTTGTTGCCAAGTTTGCCTTTTAGTCTGAGTGAATTCCAGTTACTCAAGCAGTCCTCTTTGATTTTCACATTTGTTCTCATTTGTTGATCAGAGTGGACCTTTTTGCATTATTCATTCAGATGTTTTATGTGCTGTCATTTAAATTAGTGATTTATGTTTTGACTCATCCTGTAGGTTTTGTCCTGCAATTCATGTTGGAGCAATGGCACATCAGATGAAAACATGTCATGGTTTCAAACGTATGATCAAGGATCGACCTCACCAATGGGGCCCGGGCGGCTTGAATAACATCCTTGTCCCTGTTGAGGCCTTCCATCAGGAAAACATGTTTCAGGATGAGATAAGGCATGACCAGAGGTTCGACTTCACTCGTGTCCCGGCTGTACTCGAGCTATGTCATCAGGCAGGTGCAGAGCTACCTGAAGGACTCCTATACAGACGTGATGAGCTATGTACGGCAGCTGAAGCTAACAACCAAAATCCTGCCCCTTTGCTATCTTCTGAACTTAGATTGGTAGGTCAAAGAACACTGGAAGCATGGGAAAGGCTCAGATTAGGTGTGACAAAACTCCTATTGGTCTACCCATCCAAAGTGTGCGAGAATTGCTCTGAAGTGCATGTTGGGATATCAGGGCATAAGGCCAGGATGTGTGGAGTATTTAAGTTTGAGGGCTGGCGGGGAAAACACAAGTGGAAGAAGGCTGGAGTGGATGACCTGGTTCCTCAAAAGATTGTGTGGCATCAACGGCCTCATGACCCACCAATTCTGGTGGACAGTGGGCGAGATTATTATGGTCATGCTCCTGCTGTTGTGGAGCTTTGTGTGCAAGTAGGTGCAAGAGCATCACCAAAATATAATTGCATGATGAAGGAGCATGGCTTAGCACCACCTGTTCAAAGAGACCAGGCCACATAAGAAGTTCATTGCTTAGCTAGGTCTGTGCATGATGACGATGTTATACGGTAGCTGTACATATCAGGTAACAAGAGACCACAAGAGGCCCTTTTGGATGTGGAGCGAATCTAGGGTTACTAAAATTGTACTTTTGCAGAATTCATGTGAATCAAATGAGGCAGGTAGCAATCCATTTTGAAGGTTATCTGTGTTAGTGAGGACAGTAGGTGAGAAGGAAAACACAGTTCATGTTTACCAATTAGCTGAATTTCCTCTGATGATATGAAGCAATTTCTTTCAGTGGGAGACTTAACTGCACTGTAAATTATCCAGAAGGCCAGAATGGAATATTTTGGGGCCCTTAGTTTGTGCCGGCTCATTGAAAATCGAGGGATGGTAGCTCTGCCTTGCTACTGTAACATCAAGTGTTGTCATTATTTTTTTGCGGGAGTTCTTTTTCCAAGGGGATTACTGGACAGTTTGTTCACATTACCTAGATGTCATACCATTACTCTTTTCTGATAGCCCTATGGGCAATTTTGTTATAAGCAAGCTATGTAGAGGGAGCTCACTTGCTGCAAGTTGGTACTGTGTGTGAACATCACAAATAACTTTTGTACTGCTTTCATAAGCACCCCTTTTTGAAGTGTGATCTGTACACACAACATAACTCAGCCCCCTTTTTGTTACTGATTATTCCAGCCACATTGGCTGATAAGCTGGGTATAAATGAATTTCATGTACATTAAAGCTGAGTGTGTATATGCTTTCCACATGGTTTTTTTTGTTATTGTAATATATCTGTATCTGCTGACAAGTACTCCCTCTGTATCAAAATTTAAGACGTTTTTGAGTCTCAATCTAAACCAAAAACCGTCTTACATTTTGATAAAGGGAGTGCTTTGTACTGAGTGGACTTTGTTAGGGCATCTTCACTAATTTGTACTGTATGTAACAAGTATGTAAACATGTTTTTCATTTGTCGTCTGTCATTCTGGAAGCATGTTTCTGCAATGTATGTTTTATCATCTGTTTGGATCAGAGAAGTGCAATTTATCTGTTGCCAGTATCAAATAAGAAGTTTTTCAGGTTGGGTCTATGTACTCCCTCCATTTCTAAATATAAGCCCTTTTAGATATTTCAAATATGAACTACATACGGCTGTATATAGACGTATTTTAGAGTGTAGATTCACTCATTATATTGGAATCTCTAAAAAGGCTTATATTTAGGAACGGAGGGAGTAGTCAGCGGTTTGATACTATAACCCAGAAAGAGCAGAGTGGCAATGAGGCATATGTTCTAGACATACTTTAAGCCAAAGACCAGATATGATATTTTTTAGATGGTGTTTCTGGGTTATTTTTGTTCTGAGGAGGTTTTGAAAGGGGTGATACGACCAAGCTGTTTGATAGATGTTTTTTGCTGTGAAGTCTTTTTTAACCTTATCTTTTTACCGTTGACTTTTTGTGTCTAATGTGTTGCTTTCATTGTGCTAAGTAAATTGCAAGATATATGCGTTCCTTGTGACACGGCGTCTGCCTCGCCTTATAGGCAAAAGTTTGGCAAAATAACACTTCTGTGCTATGCCTTTTGTTAAGAAGAAATCACACTCTTTTTTACAGATATATCTAGCCTTCGTTGGAAAACAAAGCAAAAACCGCAGGCTCCTCCGTCAGAGTTCGGACTACTCGCGGAACATAGAACAATCATCAACCCTGCCTATGGGTTCCTCCTTACAAGACAAAGGTTGCCGCGCAACACCCACTTGCAATAACAGTCCTTGTTGATTTTATAACTAGCGCAGTTCACACTGCTGTTTGACCCAACCTGAAAAGGTCCAAGAGAACACAAACTAATTCTGCTATGAACACTGACACACAAAAGAGTTGCATTCAGCAATAGCAAAAAGGAGGGATAAGAGATTGCCAGTACTTGCTTCAACTAGGTGCAACCATAATTATTCATGGGGAAATTTGGCACAGTTTTGACTACTAGTAAGTTGATATTGCAACAGCTCAGCATCTACGATTTTGACTCTGCCATCCATCGTCACAGGCCAGAACAATTCAAGATTTCAGCGAGCCATCTCTTTCTTACAAATAACTGAAGGACTGCAATGAAGCCTCAAGAGAATCTAACAGAACACATCCCTGCAGTTAACCACTTCCATCGAGCTGGCCATGGGATAGAAGGTGTGACATGTATTGCTGAAAACACACGGTAAACAATTGATGTAAGACTTGCAAAGCACACAGGGAGAAAACCCCAGAACAAGGAGCAGAACTGTTTTCAAATTTGTATCTGCGAGTATTAAGAAACTTACAGCATGGTAAGCATATGGTGGTTTGCCTTGCCGGTCAAAATGCTTTGCCATGATGGAGAATTCTATTGGACCCCAGTCGTCTATTTCGAAACAATTACCCAACGCAGCCTTGTAAAGCTGCAAACAGACAAAAGAAATCAGGTACTGTTTCCCTTAAGCAAGTCGACTCGATTAAATTAGTAAACAAAACAACAACTTTGTTACATTTGCTGCTTACTGCTCAGATTTAACAAAAAATCTGACATGATTAACCACAAATGCTCTTTTCGGTTTTCATACCTTTGCAGTATCAGTCAGCAGGTCGGTACCAGAAGGGTAGGCGGCATAATACTGATCAGCCCTCGAAATGCCAGCCCTTGTCCTGCAATAAGTTGGGCAGGAGAGAAGAATGTTGGCAGGTAAGAATAAGAAGTGGCAAGACACTGCATGTCTGTAAAGAAGGGCAATTCAGCAGGGACATACGTATTGCTTGTGTAAGCATAGGTAACGAGGGTAGTGAATGAATAGAATCCAGCATAAGACGCCAGCCGCCTAAACTTCTGAATCTTTAAGACATCCTTGCATAGATACAAAATATCCATCTCACAGCAGCTTGACCCTGGTGTTAGAAAAATGACAATCAGTTGGGGACAAACACAGTTCTAAGCAGTCAGCACAATGCAGCCATCAGCAAGCAAAATTCACTATCTGAGAGTGCTTCTGCATACTACAAATTAGTTGCTGATTGCTGATGCCTCTTACATACTCCCTCCGTTCCAAAATAGATGACTATTTTGTACTAACTTTAGTACAAAGTTAATACAAAGTTGGGTCATCTATTATGGAACGGAGGGAGTAGTTAACATAACCAGCTGCCATGGAAGCTAACTACAGAAGGCAAAAACATATTGTGTCCACATAGGCTTGGCATATTAAACGAGTAAGCACAATGCAAGTTAAGATTTTTAAGCATCCACGAGGGAAAACAATAAAATTCAAAAATGAGGGAAAACAATACCTGGCGACCATGAAATTTAACAAAGGGGAATGCCTAACAGGCTAAGGTTGACTGTCATTTCACAGGGAGACATCACTCGCTATATAATCAGATCCAGCAAACAATCAGGGAAAAGTATAACAAAGTCGGGACCCAGAGCCACGCGGGCGACAACCAATCAGATCTCCGCCGTTTCCAGCGCAGATTAGGGGAGTTTTCCGGCGGGAGGGGGCACACCTTGTAATTGCGGACGAGCAGAGTGGCAGGGATGAAGACGCCGAAGAGGAGGGAAGCACTTGCTACTTTCACCCTGGAATCCTGCGGCACTGCGGTGTTGCCTGCCGCCGGAGACCAGCACCTGGCGCGAGCTGCCGCGAGGTCAGGAGGTCCGAGACTCCGAGGTCGCCGCCTTGCGCACCTGGCGGCTGGCCCTGTGAAGGTTAGGGCTCGCAATATTGCAGACACCTATCCTCTTGGACGCTCATAACTGGCGAACGTTTGCCAGCAAGGATGACACATGCGAACATTTTAGGTGGCATTTTTAGTTTTGAGGGAGTGGCAGTTTCTTCAGAATGCCATGTCAGTTTCTTCCGAATGCCATGTCAGTTTCTTCAGGGAAGGCATTTTTCGTTTAAAAACTACCGTCGTTTGTTTTTTCTTCACGCCTAAAATTGTCGCCAAAACATGTTTGCTTGCCATCCTTCTCCCAGTGAATGTCAGCTGGGTAATATTACCGGTCTTATATTAGTTTACAGAGGGGGTACTATCTAGATGACATGTGACTGTTTCTTTTCGCAATTGACTTGAAACCTATGGGCTATGGCCGATCGTAAACATTAAGAGGAAGGGTGGTTACAATGCAAAGGGCACACAATTGTGGAGGCGGTCATGAACAAATCCAGTGGCGACACCAATCAAGTCTATATGTCAAATTTACAGCGGAGATATAGGGTTGGAGTCAGTGGCAGAGCAAGCATTTGACATCAGGGTGGTCCGCCTAAATTTTCTTTTACCACATCTAGTATATCGTTTCCCTATCTTCATAGCATGCTTGCAATTTTTACCCTAAAAACTTATGCATGTGAATTTTTTTTTGCAATATCACCTGTCCTCTTCATTCTTTAATAATTATGCAATAAGAGTTTACTTTCTATCAATCACAATGACACAATTGAACAGAAATGATGCGTCAAATTGACCGGTTCATTTTCATGTATTTTACTGGACAGTGCACAACACAACAAATAGCCAGCGATGAAGCAAACCCTAAATCAAAAATTGGGGAATTGGGAAATGGTACCTCAAATCAGGCCGAGCCTAGTGCCACAGTGCAGACTGGGCGGTGGGCGATTGCCGCCGGCTTGCAGGGGTGCCAGGCGGCTGGGGCAGGGCACTTGGGTAGCAGGGTCGCCGCCGGGGGCAGTGGCAGAGCTGGCGCCGAGGGCGCGACCGAGAGGCAGGTGCGGAGGAGCCTCCTAGGCGGTTGGGCGGCCGGCGACCGAGGAGGACGGCGACGCAGGGAGAGGCGGGGATGGGGCGACCGGCGGCTGGGCGTCGGGCCGGGGAGGACGGCTGTGCGTGGTGTCTGGGTCTGGCGTGGGTTGTTTTGGGTCAAACCGCAGAGTGTTGTTGGGCCAATTTCTTTCCTTCTATGGGCCATCTCTCTATAGATATATGATAAGTAAATAGGCCGGAACGAAAACCCAGGGTGGGCCGCAGTCCACCCTGGCTCCCTATAGCTCCGCGGAGTTGGATATAACGTAGGAGAGAGACTCATGCAGTTGCTCAAGAAAAAAAGGAGAGAGACTCATGCTCGTGACTAGAGGAATGGTAGTGACTGCCATTGTATCAATACAAGGTGGCATGACTGCGGCTCTAGCCCGCGAGAGAGGGGCGATTGAGCAAAGTAAAAAGGTGGATCACTAGAAGAAGATGGTATGAAAGATTGATTTGAGGGGCCTCTCATTCTCCTCTTTCTCTCCACTCGACCCCTTTCCCTTGAGCGTCTCCTCCTTCGACAACTTTGTTGTCCGAAGTGGGATGAGAGGGGAGCTCGGTTGGTCGTGAATATGGTAGATATAGGGATGTAAAGGCCTTGGGGTTTCCTTTTTTGTTAGAGTGCACGTCACTGGAGTGGGCGAGCCGCCTAGTGGTCAGTCTCCTACTGTTGCTTCCATCCATGGCGGAGGTCGGTCGCTTGTGGTGTCATGGTGGATTGGGCTCTTGGCAAAACAATGACCTCGGGAGGCACTTGGATCTACCCGACATGTCCTCTCAGTTTCCTTTGCTATCGAGGTGGTAGATGGAGGATCGAGATGAGCAGTGGCGAATCTTGGAAGAAAATCGAGGGCGAGCTCAAAATTAACAGTGTGAAAAAAAAGCCACTGGCTCACAATTATTTTGTCCAAAGAAGGTTAAAATTTGCCAGAATACTACTGGGAACATGTATTATTTACTAGAATTGTTTCAGAATTTTCGAAAATGTTAAATTTTGAACCAAAATTTGCTTCTGTTCAGCAAAATAGCCAATGTCTCAAAATCTTGTAGCCCATATTAGCTCAAAATTTTCCATAATACTACTAGGCACACATAGTATTTACTATAATTTTTTGGAATTATTTGAAAAATATCAAACGTTAGACATTTCTATCAAAATGACATCATTTCTACAATTGTGCAAAGTTCTCTTTCTCTTCATTTCTACAAACAAGAATGGCAATTAATACTGGATTAATCTTAAATAAACAGCTAGCTATATTGGTTCTCTTCTCTAGTACTTGAACAATTGAATCAACAAACAACCGTTAACAGCTAGCTACCATTATTCCGTTATACCATGAATTAGTAGCCAAATAGCAAAGCATATAAACAGGCAGACTACTAGCTAGTAGCTACAGAATACATACTATATAACTAGTTAACTACAGAATAGAACCTTCAGGAATCTGGAGCAGCGGCAGACCCAGCAACCGGCTACCCCCTCGCCCCTAATCCCCGGCCGCGCTGGGTTGGGGACGGGTCAGATGGAGATGCAGTCTGCCGCCGTTTGGGGGAGGGGACGAGCACCAGATTAGGGGAGAGCTGGGCGTCGCTTTGGGGAGGTCGGCCGTCGTTGGTGGCGGCGTGAAGGAGAGATCTGGCGGGCCGGTGGCGCCGCGAAGAAGAGATCCGGCGGCCGGCGGCAGCTAGGGTGTCTGGTCTCGAGTGGGTTCAGTGTCTGCGCACAAGGGAACGGAACGACTGCACGAGACGATGGAGCGAGCTGCTCGTGCGCAAGTTCTCTCTGGGCTGGAAAGGGGTATGGACTGGCTGGGCTGGGCTTTCAGGTTTCAAACTAGTACTTAAAAAATATTTTGCATCGATGGAGGGCAGGCTCAAGCCTGTTTAAGCCTGCCTAGGAGATTTGCCACTGGAGATGAGGATGAATTTGTTGGATATGGCGTTCCAATGGGTGTTCATGCTTGCTACGATGATATTGATCTTCTCAACCACACGCGCTCGCATGTGTCGTCGTCGTTGGCTCCCACCACATTCTAAGCACGACATTTGTCGACAGTCCCTACTCCCTCTTGAGAATGAGTCTGGCTCCTACCACCATCAGGGCCATGAAGGCAGGAACAACCACAAGTAGATCGAAGATGTAGCACACATAGACCAGCACCGACATCGCAGATCATGTCGCAGCCGCACCGGTGTTGGACGCATCGAATCTGGACGGGTCAGGCCCAAAATCCTCGACGTCTTCAACTACCATTGACGCCGGCACATGCCTCTCGCCGACCCTCCAAAGACGCCCCATCACGTCGCCTCCTGCTACATGCACTGCCAACACACATGAACTACCCACGCCTCGCGCCCAGTCGCCCACTAGTGCCCCTCCATCGTGAGAAGATATCCGCCGACACCGTTGGCAGCACGTCCTTTGCCCGATGGCGTCGTTCGACGACAGCGAGGAAGAGAAAGGGGAGATCAAGTGTTGTGGTGGCTTGATCTGGTCGCCTCCCGAGCCGCCCAAATGCGAGAAACATGGGAGCCGATAGGAACAACCGTTTTCGTGCTATGGCATTGATGGACATCGATGGCAGAATGAGTGTCTTGTGCTCATGTGATGCCATAAGAGCATCTCCAAGGGCAAATGTTAAATTCCAACTCTCATATGTCCACAGACATGTTTGACAATGATGGGTTGAGCCTAAAAAAGGGCAAGTGTCAAATTTTATCCCTCATATGTCTGTGGACTTGTCAGTGTATGGCAATGATTTGTGCCTCATTTTAAATTGTTCAGCCACATGCATATGATTGGGTAGAGAGGAAGGGCGTGGGAGAAAAAAAATAGAGATAAAGTGATACATGATGGGCCAGAGCTGACACAATGGACATATACAAACAACCCCGTCTTTCTTTTACATACGAAGACGGGTTCCGGGAAGTCCGAACTGTCTGGACATACAAGGCATGTTTTTTTGTCTGCAATGTATGCGGAGAGTGCGCCCGAAGATATGAAGGTTTGGGGAGTGTCTTTTGCTCCATTTATTTATTTATTTACAATCGAGATGCTCTAATAGCTAGTTTATGGCATTTGCATTTAGTTGTTGACCATCCAGTATTTTTGGGTAGGTCATCCCTTATACACATTTTATTTTAAAAACCGTCTTATGGTGAAAATAAAAGAAAATTTAAGTCCTCTGTGTACATAGTCCCTTACAAACTGAAATCTCTGAGCTCCAAGTCTGACACATGAATTATCAAAGGATGCATAATCTAGTGTTTTTGCAGTGAAAAATCTAGCTTTAAATACACTGGCTCCCCCGCAAAAAGTAAAATAAAATACACTGGCTGAACTGAATCGGCATCAAAGGGCTCGTCCCACATGGTACTCGGCATCACGGCATTTTGTCGATCACCTTGTGATGTAAGCAGTGAAATCATCTAGGTCCTTGCGCGACGAACCGCCGTCCTCCATGGAAGCGCGGACGGCATCCCCGATCACTCTCGCCCCTTGCCGCACGGCCATTCCTTTGTCAGAGAGCATGGCCTCCTCGATTACTTCCTGGATGGCCTTCGCCGTGATCACCTCACTGTGCTTCTCCCATGGACGCACCAGGATGCCGGCCTTGAGGTAGTTGCAGACAAGCTCCGCGTCCCACGGCTGGTCGCAGTGCATGGGCCAGGCGAGAATCGGCTGGCCGTGGCTCAGGCTCTCCATGGTCGAGTTCCAGCCGCAGTGACTCATGAACGCCGCCGTGGCGCTGTGCGCCAGGATCTCCAGCTGCGGCGCCCACCCGGTGATCACCAGCCCCGTCCCTTGGGTGTCCTTGGTGAACTCTGGCAGCATCTTCTCGTGGCGGCTCTCGCCGGCCTCCGCGAATATGTCGCCGCGGTCGGCGTCGCGCAGCACCCAGATGAACCGTTGTCTGCTGCCGCGGAGCGCTGCTGCGAGCTCCTCGATTTGCTCGTCGCGCAGAGACGACGTGGTGCCGAAGGACACGTATAGCACCGACGCCGGGGGCTGCTTGTCGAGCCAGTTCAGGCACTCGTGCCGCTGCTTGCCCTGCCCCGACGCGCTGGCGTGGAGCAGCGGGTTTAACGGCCCGACGGCGAAGAGCTTCTTGCCGTCGGCGGCCAGGTGGCCAGCGACAGCGTCGATGAAATCACCCTCGAGAGCGCGGCATGTGTTCGCCAGGATGCCGGCGCCAGGCGAGATCTCTTTCGACGGCCTGGCCCGGTTGGCGCACTCGAGGAACTCCTTGGTCGCGCAGTGCTCGACGGGGGTGAAGACCAGGCCGTTGTCACGCAGCAGCCGGTGGCTGGCGTCCATCCTTCCAAGAAGCATCGACAAGGCCAGGCAGTGCAGCCCGAACGCCTCGCCGTTGGGCAGCCGCGCCGCCTCCTCGGAGGCGAAGGCGTTGATGCGGTCGTGCACCACGACTACGCGGCGGCAGGAGCCGGAGAGCTTGTCGAGGAGGGCCGCGAGCGGAGCGCGCGCGCCGGCGATGTAGGCGTTGAACATGGGAATGAGGTGGGAGGGGAAGGGCGAGTCGGCGGCGGGGTCCGGAGGCGGGGAGACGTAGCCGGCGATGCCGAGGTCGTGGAACTGGACGGACCGGAGCGCCTCGTCGGCCCAGCCGTGCACGCGCGCGCGCGCCTGCCGGATGTGCTGCGCGGGCGCGGCGTAGTGCACGTCCAGGCCTCGCGACGCGAGCTGCAGCGACAGGTGCAGCAGCTGGTTGAGGTGGCCCTGCGCCGGGAACGGCACCGCCACGACGGCCACAGAGCCCATTGCGTGCTTCTCTGTCCCCATCGCCGTTCTGCGGTGCTGACTGATGTGCTTAGTGGCCGATGGGACTGAACGGCACTACGGCACGTTATTGTATGTAGGCGGCAGTGAACAAACCAGAGGCCAACGCAGGTCACAGCGGAAGCTTCCTGCCCATGCTTATATTACATCCAGGTTCAGAGCAAATCTCGGGTGACGCTCCAAATCTCCGGTAATTTAGTACTCCTCGGTATCAAAATACAAAATGTTCTCTTAAAACTAGTTTAATCTAAAAAAAGTCTTATATTTTGATTCAGAGGTAGCAGTTTCTCAAGACCGGAGATGATCCGCAGATTTATACACTTACCAGGTCCATCTTCCACGAAATGCTCATCGTCATGGCTCATGTCATGGCAATCGCCGGGTGGCATTTATACACAAATCATGCAAGTAGACGAGTTGGGGACTTGGCCTATCAGTTAGGGAGTAGCTAGTTGTTGCGTCACTGGTTTCCTTCAATCAATTCAAGAGGAAGGAAAACGTTTTCGTCCATACTGTCGCAGTACACCTCCACATGACTCATGTTTCTGGAGACTAAGGGAGCGTTCGGCATCCCTCCGCTTTGCAACTCCCGTTTGGAGCGGAGCGGCCTGTAGTTACCATTTAGGGAGCGGGTAGAACCACGCTCCGCTCCCGGAAGGGTTGCCGAATAGGGCCTAAATAAGAACACCTGTAGTGTTTTTTAAATTTTTTTTCTCGAATATGCACGAGTGTGCATATCATATATTAAAGAAGAAAGGCAAAGAAAGCCTCCACCACATTACACAGTTTGTTGGTACAAATTACTCCTCACTAGTCCCCCACCTCTTCACCCTACTAAAGAAGGGGGTTACATTCCCTTTCATTAGCCCGGCCGAAGCCCACAGTTGGCCCTCTTGCCTCACTCTCCTAAGTAGATACTCTAAGCAAGGGCGCGCCCCATCAAAGATAATACCACTCCTAAGCTTCCACAACTCCCACCATACTAGCACAATAATAGTACGGAGATCTTTGGTGCTCATGCCTTCCAATCCTTGCTTGTCCACAACCCATTCCGCCAACTTGTCCTGTCGAGTGGGAGTCCAATCCGGTTTGCCCAAGGCCTCGCAGATCCTCGCCCAAGCAGTCCTAGCAAAGACACAGTGTTTTTAAACTGTTAACAATGAAATCAAAACTCGACGAGCCTCTATCAAATTGCTTTTGCATGCCATCTACCATATGCCCTAGTTAGCTCACATTATCTACCGCCTAGAAATCATCCTTGGTTGCTTGGAACTTTGGAAGGAAGGAGGAAGAAGGAAGAGCAAGAATAGAAAGAGAGACTTCCATGTGGGATCTAATTCGTTTTGGGAGCTAAGTTTGAGGGTTCGTTTGGCTACACACTTTTTATAGCTCCTCAAATTCGGGGAGTTAGAGTGAGGAGGTGTTAGGCGAGTTAAACTTTATGGGTTTGGTTGGAGATGCCCTTAAAAGTGGGTGCTCCTATATAGGGCGTTATCTACGTCACTTCGCTGTTCAATCACACAAGCGCCCTCTGACCGGGCTGACCCATCGGCGCGAAATGGTAGCAAGTGGGAAATATAGTGTTTTTTTGGTTTTCAGTTAGTTTTTTCCCGGTTTCCAAAAATAACATAAAAAGGTAAAACAATTTTAAGTGATTTTTTAAACAATTAATAACATTTATGAAAAAACGTGATCATTTTTTAAACATTTCTGAACAATTTGTTTTCAGATAATTCAAGCATTTTATAAAAATTTCATGAACAATTTAAAAAAATTCAATTATCCTTAGAACTTTGCACTGTTTTGAAATTTCATAAGTTTTTTAGAAATTTGAAACTTTTTTTAGAATGCAAACATTCTTTCAGAAAAATTATATATTTAAAATAATGCAATTTTTTCCAAAATTCTATGATTTTTCAACTATTATAGATTTAAGAAAGGAAAAGTTTTTCAAAAGTTTGAACTTTATTTTGAAAGTCAAATATTTTTAAGCATTATTAAAAATTCTAAAAAAATTGAATTTTCAAGCATTTTTGAAGTTGAAACATTTTGATTTTTTAAATAAATAAATAAATAAATCCAGTAAAGAAAAAACACGAAAAAACCAAACCAAAACCTGCCAAAGGGTTTTATTTTCCGTAAGTTTTTTTGAAATTCTAAGTAAGTTTTTTCTTTTTCTTTAAAGGGTTTTATTTTCTGTAAATAAGTTTTTTTTTTGAAATTAACTAAGCATAACTAAGTTTTTTTTTGCGGGGAAAACATAACTAAGTTTGTTAGGATATTTAATGTGGAACATGTCCATCTGGATTTGAGTTGTAAATCACGGGTGATTGCTTTTCTTATTTATTTATTTATTATTTATCATAGACTCATTATTCTTTACATAGTGTTGTACTCCATCCGTTCCGAATTACTTGTCGCGGGTATGAATGTATCTAGATGTATTTTAGTTCTAGATACATCCATTTCTGCGACAAGTAATTTGGAACGGAGGGAGTATTTGTCACATGAGAGTTGCATGCGGCGATTTGGCTTAACTCAAAATCTATAGCCTACTCTTTACTCGTAAGAATAGGGGGGTGTGCGTTTGCGTGTATGTGAGCACATGGACCTGTGTTTTCAAATAAAACTCTATGAGTGCCAGCACAAGGAGAAAAAAATAGAGTTTTGTTGCAAGAAAAGAAGACGGAATCGCCGGTACCTCAACGTAGGTACTGTACTGGCAGTTTGGCATTTGACCAGGTGAGTGAGGGAGTGAACGAGCCGCAGAGTCGGCACGCCACCTCCATGCATGGACCACACCCGAGGCTTGCGGCAGGCTCTCCTCTTTCTTCTTTCCCACCGTGACAAAGCACCCCATCAACAGCAACAGCAACAGCACGCCGCTGCTGGCAGTATGAACGCCCCTAATTTACACAGCGCAGCAGCAGCCCGGCTCCTCCTCCTCCTCCTCAGGTCCCTATCCGCATCAACCAAACCACACACGGGCACGGGGCACCAGACGTGCCAAGCAACAAATTATATTTTTTAAATAATGCAAACTTTTCCAAAATTCTCTAATTTTTCAACTGTATAGTTTTAAGAAAGGATTTTTTTTTCAAAATTTTGAACTTTATTTTAACAGTCAAATATTTTAAGCATTATTAAAAATTCTACTCCCCCCGTTCATAAATATAAGTCTTTTTAGAGATTCCACTATAGAGACTACATTCAGATGGATATAGACGCCTTTTAGACTATGAGTTCACTCATTTTGCTCCGTATGTAGTCTATAGTGGAATCGCTTAAAAGGCTTATATTTGGGAACAAAGGGAGTAAAAAATTGAATTTTCAAGCATTGTTTGAAGTTGAAACATTTTGATTTTTTTAAAGTAAATAAATAAAAATTTCCAGTAAAGAAAAAAACACGAAAAAGACAAACCAAAACCTGCCAAAGGGTTCCCAAAGCTAGCAAATATGTACAATGTATAAAAGCTTAAACGGATCAGCTCATCTCACCTCCCTTCGCTTGACTTTAGTGTGTTTCGTCGGCAGTTTGATGCACCGATTGTCAAATAGGAAATGTCATTAGAAGAACCCCCCTCATTGGAAATAGAACATGATTTTTTTATTCATTGTCTCAGCCCTTGGCATGGCTAGAATTTTCTGGTCAAATAGACGCTCCATGACGCTGTTGAAAAACATTAAATTTCCAAGGAAACATCAAAATTATTTTAAACTGGTAAATTAAGGTAAACTGGCTATACCATCAAGAGAACTCACACAACACTTATATATCTTCCAAAAGAAATTGGAGCATGCCATATATATCTGAAAAAATTAACTCCAAAGGAACACTTACCCGCAAAAACAAAAAAAGAACACTTGACACACTAGTTGGGCTAGGATGTGGACGTTGATGGCTTTTGGGCTTTTGACATGCGACACAAAGAAGACTCATGATCTTTTTTTTTTGCGAGGTAAAAGGAAGTTTTGTTCCATCAATGCAGAGTTACAACCAGCTAGCAAAAGATCATCAATACATGGAGGACCTATGTGTAGCCAACAAGCAGTGCTACAATCAATTCTATCATGATTTGCTAGGCTATCTGCCGCTATATTCCGATCCTGAGTACTTTTCTCAGAAACAAACTCCCTACCTACCAGCAAGCTTCTGATTTCTTCAAAAGATAGGATAGTCAACGCTGTCGAAGAATCCAATTGTACCACAATCGGAAGGTCAGTGTGTTGGATAGTCAGTGTGATCCCTTCCATAAGCGCATGCACCTCAGCCTCAAGAGCATTGTTACAATAGAACAAGTGGTAATATGCAATAACTATCACGCTCCCATCACCTCTCCTCACAATCATCACCTCTCCTTAGCCGAGTAGGACCCAACCACCGAGAGGGCCAGCTGGACAGGAAGATGGTTTCGTCTTCCGAGTTTTTATAGCTGGAGTTGACCAAAACTCTTCATTTAGCATTTTACATTTGATTATTTCCACCGGACTGAATTTCCTCGCATGGACAAATAAACTTGTAGTAGCTATCCAGGAATCAATTGCTATCGGAGCAACAATAGTACCATGCACAACATCTGTGTGGTCTTGCCAACTGCGCCAAATCAGCAAGGTACGCCAGTCAAGATGTTCAACAACCACATTTTTTGAAATTATGTGTTTGTTAAATTGAATAGTTTTAAAAAGGAGCATTTTTTCAAAATTATGAACTCTATTTAAAAACTCAAGAATTTTTTTAACATTTCAAAAAATCCAAACAAAAATTGAGTTTACAAATTTTTGGAGCTTTTAAAAAAGCCAGGTAAAGAAAAAACACGAAAAAGCCGAACCAAAACCTGCGAGAGGGTTCCCAAAACCTGCAAATATGTATAAAAGCATAAATGGGTTGGCTCATGTCACCTCCCTTCGCTCCACTCCGTGCATTTCGTCGGCTGTTTGAAGCACCAAGCGTCAAATAGGAACTCTCATTAGAAGTACCACCTCGTTCCAAAGAGAACATGATTTCATCATCTAAGCCAGTTTGCATGGCTAGAAATAGGGTTGGTTGGTCCATGGATTACGGGCCTGGGGTGAAGCTAGAATTCGAGCCTCTTCATAATTTTTTCATTGTGTGTTTGCCATAAAAGAATCATTTGGCCACTATCCACTGATTGATCCATTACTTATGTGCATTTGTTTACAACATTAGCATCATTATTACGTTATTTCTTACTCTATTGTGGGTGGTTGAACTCGTCCTAGTTAATCCAGCAAAATAAACCACTTGTCCTCAGATTTATCTATATTGCATATTGATTTGTTTTGAAATTTCATTATAAATGTGAGCATTTATGTTAAGTGCCGAAACCGCGAGAACTATATCCCGCTTATAGCGAGTTGAAAGGAGATCTCGCCTAAAGGAATCTTCTGCGTGCTATAGTATTGGACCAACGCATATGCATGCATTTGTCGTGTTCACTCGCTCGTGATCATTTAGTTGGTTGGCTCCTGTTTTCTTTCTTTTATTTTTTCAGTATTTTCTTTGTTATACTTTGGTTTTCTTTTGTTTTTCACCGGTTTTCTATGGTTTTCCTTTTTTTATACTTTGTTTTCTTGTTTCTTTCTCTTTTTTCTTTGTTTCTTTTTTGAATTCCACCGCTTCCATTTTTGTATTGATTTTTTTTGCATTTTTTGCATTTTTGGCTTTCATTGGTTTCTTTGTTTCTTTGTCAGTTTTGGTCGGTTACTTTTTTGTTCAACACATGTATACATTTTCCGGTGCATAATGTACATTTTTTAGTGTACACATGAAACATTTTTGTTGACACACGTTTAGCATTTCTCAAATAGACGAGTACATTTTTCTTCTTCTTAAATACAAGTTTTGAAATACTTCGGACTACACGGTCAACATTTTTTAAATAAACGGTGAACATATTTTATGGCAATAAACATTTTCCGCACACAATATACATTTTTTGTATACATTAGGAATATTTTTATGTATATTTTTAATATTTAAAAAATTTAGAATTAACCTTTTCAAAATATGTGTTCTTTGATGTCTACCTTTATTTAATGTACACTGTAGATTTTCTGTATAGACCAGGAACATTTTTTTATACTCGTTTAGCATTTTCTAAATACATGAAAAATACATGGTATTTTTTTGTATAAATGAGAAACATTTTGTATATACATATTTTTTTCAAATGGTCGGTTTAAATTTTGAAAATACTTGGTTGATATTTTTTAAATACATGATCAACTTTTTTCATCCATATTGTATATTTTTGTATACATGAGAAAATATTATTCTTTACACATTTAACATTTCTCAAATGCTTGATTAACCTTTTGGAAAATATTTTATGTAAAAAAACATGGAAAACGATGAGAATCAACCGGCGAATTACATGCTCACGTCCACCGCTTTGGTTGCTCGCCACGTGGCCTACTGGACCATCCACGTTTCTCTTCCTCAATCTCTTTTCCATATGCAACTGCTCATCCTTATCTAGTGGAGCGAATGGAGGCGTCTTCTCCCAACCGTCCATTTCCTCTACCTTTCTCAATCTCTCTCTTCCCACACAACCAACTCGTTGTCAAGGGGCGTTGTACGAGGTCGCAAGGAGCGTCGCTGCAGATGACTGCCGACACAGGCCAACACCAACGCTCTCCTCGGTCATCGCCGGCCATGGCCGTCACCATCTCAAGCTCTTGCAACAACGCCCGTGAAGCGGACGAAAGGGATTTGGTGTTGGAGGGCGGTTTTCTTTTTTGCAACGAGGCTCTTGTTACAAAAGGGCCCCGTTTCAGCCTAGCAAAAAGTCCTTATTTATTCTGCAACAAATCCTTTGTTGCAGAAAAATTCTGCAATAAAAGGTCTGTTACGAAAATTTCTGCAACAAGGCCTTTGTTGCGAATTTTTTTTACAACAAGACCTGCGTTGTAGAAAATACTGTAACATTATTTTTATTGCAAAGGGGTGGTTGTTCACGTGGGCACATCGAACGACGATAGGCGTGTCCATAAGGATGAGTGAGGCGACAGATATTTTCATATTATTCGCCGGCTGACGTGTAGCGTTGTCCAAAAAATATAGACATGCTGAAAACCGCGGAAAGAAAAGATGTGTTAAAAAAAATCACTCGCTTAATGGCAGGGCCTAATGCAATTACCGGACCCACCTGTGCCGGCACCTCCCCTCTCCGGCTCTCCGGTCTGCTCCGTCGCTTCTCCTTCGACCTCCTCCATGTCCCAAGCCGCCGGCCGCCCCTTCTCCCGTCCCCACGGTCCGAGCCAGCCACAGTGCTGAAATATAGGACGAGGTAGAGCCGTCGCGGAGGGTAATAGACGGCGGGCTGGGCGCTGCTGCCGGTCAGGCGGGCGCGCCTGCGGGGCTATGGCACCGTCCCGGCGGAGGAAGACGACCCTGCTACGGTGGGACGACACATGGACGATGAGCGAGGCGGTCAAGCGGTCAATCTCAGGGGCGTCGGGCGGTTCGTTCGATCCGCTCTCCTTGGTTTCGATCTGGTGATTTATTAGTTATTTTTTGTACTGCTATAACGAGTACTAGGAAGCAGTTCATTCTTCTGTAACAATTTGGCAATGGAAATTTCTTTAAGAGAAAAGTGGTAGCGATGAAATAGTTTCAAAAAAAAAGTGGTAGCGATGAAATCATTTGCCAATCGTTTGGGCCCTTCTCAGCCCATTGCCAAATAAACAAATATACAGCCTCTGATCCATAATATAAGAACATTTTTTAAGCTGTCCTGAAAAGCGTTATTATATTATGAAACAGAGTGAGTATATGTGCAAGACCAAACGATTAATTAGCTAATGGGAGACCTTGGCAACAAGGTAAAGAGAACTAACTACTGGAGAATCGATTAATTAGCATTGGTTTGACTGCTCTCTTGCCTCTTAGTAGCATAAGAGCATCTTCAACAGTCATGCCAAAAGACGCGCGCGCGGTAAATTGGCTTTTTAGCGCACGGGATGTTTTTGCACGCTCCAGCGGTGGCGGGAAACTAGCACGCGGAAAACGATTGCGCGCGGGAAAAGCCGGCAGCTCGCGCGCCTATAAATTGTAGCGCCCTCTGCCGCTCTTTCCATCTCTCCATCGCCCTCTGCCACGCTCTGCCACCGACACGCCACCACCGCGCTACCATGTTGCTTCGCCGCCAGGGAGCTTCGGGCTACCTTGGCGTCCGCGTGCGTCCGTCGGCACCTACTCCGCCGAGATTCGGTTGGGCGACGGTAGGCGCCTGCACCTCGGAACCTTCGACACCGCCCAGGAGGGCGCCCACGCGTAAGACGCTGCGGCGTGGCGTCTCCTGCGGTCCCGTCAGGACATGAACTTCGCCGATGTGGCGACGCGGGAGCGGGCACAGGAGTTGGCGCCTTTCCCGCGGCTTCTCCGACGAGGATCGTCGCAAGCACCTGAGGCGGGAGCATCGTCTCAGGCTAGCCGAGATGGACGAGCAAGCCATGATGCTGTGGAGCCATCGCTTCCTGCAAGACATCATCAACGAGGAACAGTTCTTCGTCGAGAAGAGGGCGAAGAGGGCGAAGAGGAGGGAGGAGCGAGCCGCCTATCGCGAGGACAAGCGAACGCGGAAGGTGGTCGCTAAATACAACATCGCGCTAGGAGATGCGTCCTCCCAGGACTCCGACGACGAGCGGTTCCTTGATGCCTACGCTCAGACGTCGGACAAGGACATCACCGAGGCAGAGTCCGAGTCGGACGAGGACATCACCGAGGCAAAGTCCGAGTCGGACGAGTAGTACTAGTTTTTCATTTTATTTTGTATCGTAGAAGCAGGCTATGTGACGAACTATGAACTATCTATCGTAGGAGAAAACTATCTACGCATTTCGTATCAACTATCAATTATGGGAACCAAATATGTATCGAATCATAGTAGGAAAAAATAGATGAAATATAGCGCGCCTGCTGGAGCGGCTCGGGCACGCTTTAATTTGTGGCGGCCGCTAGAGCCAGCGCACCGCCGTGCGCAAAAGCTGGCTAACCCGGCGCTGTATTCTGACTTTTAGCGCGCGGCGCGTTGCGCGGTTATTGGAGTTGTTCTAATACTTCCTCTGTTTCTAAATATAAGTCTTTTTAAAGATTTCAATACGGACTATACCAAGCAAAATGAATGAATCTACACTCCTAGATAGTACTCTCTCCGTTTCTAAATCTCTAAAATGACTTATATTTAGAAACGGAGAGAGTACTGATAGACCCACTTGGATCGTGTAGGCTAGATCTTTCTGGTAACCTATCTTACTTGGGTGCGGATGAGCTCGATCCAGAGCCGATCATGGTGAAGTAGAGACCGGTGGTAGCGGAGAGATCGAGATGGAGAGGTGGCAGTGGTGCTTCCCGTGAGCACTGCGATTGCCCTAGATCGGAAGGGAATTTCGGTAGGGAGTCTGGCAGCGCGGTGAACCTCGTTCCTGTTGGAAATATGCCCTAGAGGCAATAATAAATTGGTTATTATTATATTTCCTTGTTCATGATAATCGTTTATTATCCATGCTAGAATTGTATTGATAGGAAACTCAAATACATGTGTGGATACATAGACAACAACATGTCCCTAGTAAGCCTCTAGTTGACTAGCTCGTTGATCAATAGATGGTTACGGTTTCCTGACCATGGACATTGGATGTCGCTGATAACGGGATCACATCATTAGGAGAATGATGTGATGGACAAGACCCAATCCTAAGCCTAGCACAAAGATCGTGTAGTTCGTATGCTAAAGCTTTTCTAATGTCAAGTATCATTTCCTTAGACCATGAGATTGTGTAACTCCCGGATACCGTAGGAATGCTTTGGGTGTGCCAAACGTCACAACGTAACTGGGTGTCTATAAAGGTACACTACATGTATCTCCGAAAGTGTCTGTTGGGTTGGCACGAATCGAGACTGGGATTTGTCACTTCGTGTAAACGGAGAGGTATCTCTGGGCCCACTCGGTAGGACATCATCATAATGTGCACAATGTGATCAAGGAGTTGATCACGGGATGATGTGTTATGGAACGAGTAAAGAGACTTGCCGGTAACGAGATTGAACAAGGTATCGGGACACCGACGATCGAATCTCGGGCAAGTATCGTACCGCTAGACAAAGGGAATTGTATACGGGATTGATTGAATCCTTGACATCGTGGTTCATCCGATGAGATCATCGTGGAGCATGTGGGAGCCAACATGGGTATCCAGATCCCGCTGTTGGTTACTGACCGGAGAGTTGTCTCGGCCATGTCTGCATGACTCCCGAGCCCGTAGGGTCTAGACACTTAAGGTTCGATGACGCTAGGGTTATAGGGAAAGTATGTACGCGGTTACCAAATGTTGTTCGGAGTCCCGGATGAGATCCCGGACGTCACGAGAAGTTCCGGAATGGTCCAGAGGTAAAGATTGATATATAGGAAGTATGGTTTTGGCCACCGGAAGTGTTCCGGTAGTGTACCGGGATCACCGGAGGGGTCCGGAGGTCCACCAGGTGGGGCCACCAGCCCCGGAGGCATACATGGGCCAAGTGTGAGAAGGGACCAGCCCCTAGGTGGGCTGGGGCGCCTCCCCACCAAGGCCCGTGCGCCTAGAGAGAAGAAGGGGGCAAACCCTAAGGGCAGATGGGCCCTAAGGCCCATGCCTGGTGCGCCTCCCTCTCCCCCCCACTTGGCCGCCACCCCCAGATGGGGATTGGGGCTGCCGCCACCCCTAGGGTGGAAACCCTAGGTGAGGGCGCAGCCCTCCCTCTCCCCCTATATATAGTGGAGGCAAAGGGGCAGCCCAACACATGAAGTCCTTCCTCTGTTGGCGCAGCCCTACCCCTCTCCCTCCTCGTCTCTCATAGTGCTTGGCGAAGCCCTGCTGGAGTCCCGCGCTCCTCCACCACCACCACGCCGTCGTGTTGCTGCTGGATGGAGTCTTCCCCAACCTCTCCTTCTCCCCTTGCTGGATCAAGGCGTAGGAGACGTCACCGGGCTGCACGTGTGTTGAACGCGGAGGTGCCGTCCGTTCGGCACTAGGATCATCGGTGATTTGGATCACGACGAGTACGACTCCATCAACCCCGTTCACTTGAACGCTTCCGCTTAGCGATCTACAAGGGTATGTAGATGCACTCTCCTTCCCCTCGTTGCTAGATTACTCCATAGATTGATCTTGGTGATGCGTAGAAAATTTTAAATTCTGCTACGATCCCCAACAGTGGCATCATGAGCTAGGTCTATGCGTAGTTTCTATGCACGAGTAGAACACAAGTTGTTGTGGGCGTCGATTTTGTCAATTTACTTGTCGTTACTAGTCTTATCTTGATTCGGCGGCATCGTGGGATGAAGCGGCCCGGACCGACCTTACACGTACTCTTACGTGAGACTGGTTCCACCGACTGACATGCACTAGTTGCATAAGGTGGCTAGCGAGTGTCTGTCTCTCCCACTTTAGTTGGATCGGATTCGATGAAAAGGGTCCTTATGAAGGGTAAATAGAAATTGGCATATCACGTTATGGTTTTCGCGTAGGTAAGAAACGTTCTTGCTAGAAACCTATAGCGGCCACATAAACTTGCAACAACAATTAGAGGATGTCTAACTTGTTTTTGCAGCATATGCCTTGTGATATGATATGGCCAAAAGGATGTGATGAATGATATATGTGATGTATGAGATTGATCATGTTCTTGTAATAGGAATCACAACTTGCATGTCGATGAGTATGACAACCGACACGAGCCATAGGAGTTGTCTTAATTTATTTATGACCCGCGTGTCAACATAAACGTCATGTAATTATTTTACTTTATTGCTAAAGCGTTAGCCATAGTAGTAGAAGTAATAGATGACGAGACAACTTCAAGAAGACACGATGATGGAGATCATGATGATGGAGATCATGGTGTCATGCCGGTGATAACGATGATCATGGAGCCCCGAAGATGGAGATCAAAAGGAGCAAAATGATATTGGCCATATCATGTCACTATTTGATTGCATGTGATGTTTATCATGTTTTACATCTTATTTGCTTAGAATGACGGTAGCTTAAATAAGATGACCCCTCACTAAAATTTCAAGAAAAGTGTTCCCCCTAACTGTGCACCGTTGCGAAGGTTCGTTGTTTCGAAGCACCACGTGATGATCGGGTGTGATAGATTCTAACGTTCGAATACAATGGGTGTAAGCCAGATTTACACACGCAATACACTTAGGTTGACTTGACGAGCCTAGCATGTACAGACATGGCCTCGGAACACGGAAGACCGATGTTGACTAGTCCGTCTTACGTGAGATCGGACACGGCCTAGTTGACTCGGATCATGTTTCACTTAGATGACTAGAGGGATGTCTACCTGAGTGGGAGTTCATTAAATAATTTGATTAGATGAACTCAATTATCATGAACATAGTCTAAATTGTCTTTGCAAATATGTTGTAGATAAATAACTCACGTTGTAGCTCTCTGTTTCAATACGTTCCTAGAGAAAGATTAAGTTGAAAGATATTGTAAGCAATGATGCAGACTAGGTCCGTAGTCCGAGGAGTGTCCTCACTGCTACACAGAAGGCTTACGTCTTTGGTGCACCGCTCGATGTGCAAACCCCTACAACGTCGTCTGTGGATGTTGTGAACACCTGACAGACATGTCCTGATGACTACTTGATAGTTTAGTGCACCATACTTTACGGCTTAGAATCGGGATTCTAATGACGTTTTGAACGCCATAGAACATATGAGATGTTCCAAGAGCTGAAATTGGGATTTCAGGCTCATGCCCGTGTTGAGAGGTGTGAGACCTCTGACAGGTTCTTTTGCCAGCAAGATGGAGGAGAATAGCTCAGCTAGTGAGCATGTGCTCAGAATGTCTGGGTGCTACAATCACTTAAATCAAGTGGGAGTTAAACTTCCAGATAAGATAGTGATTGATAGAGTTCTCTAGCCACTATCACTAAGCTACCAGATCTTCGTGATGAACTATGACATGCAAGGGATGGAGTTGATCCTGGAGCTGTTCGCGGTGCCTAAGACCGCAAAAGGTAGAAATCAAGAAGGAGCATCAAGTGTTGATGGTCTAACAAGACCACTGGTTTCAAGAAGGGCAAGGGCTAGAAGGGAAACTTCATATGGATGGCAAACCAATTGCCGCTCCAATGAAGGAACCCAAGGTTGAACCCAAACCCGAGACTGAGTGCTTCTATTGTAAGGGGAACGGTCACTGGTAGCGGAATTACCCCAAATGCATGGTAGATAAGAAGGCTGGCAACTTCAACAAAGTATATACGTGTTATTAATGTGTACCTCACTAGTACTCCTGGTAGAACCTGGGTATTGGATACCGGTTCAGTTGCTATTATTGGTGACGTGAAACAAAAGCTACGGACTAAACGGAGACTGGCTAAGGGCGAGGTGACAATGTGTGTTGGAAGTGTTTCCAAAGTTGATGAGATCACCATCGCACGCTCCATCTACCTTCGGGATTAGTATTGAACCTAGATAAATGTTATCAGGTGTCTACGTTGAGCATGAATATGATTAGATCATGTTCATTGCAATACGGTCATTCATTTAAGTTAGAGAATAATGGTTATTCTGTTTACATGAATGATACCTTTCATGGTCATGCACCCTATGTGAATGGTTCATTGAATCTCGGTCGTGGTAATACACATGTTCACGCCAAAAAGATGTAGAGTTAATAATGATAGTACCACTTTCTCGTGGCACTGCCGCTTAGGTAATATTGGCGTAAGATGAATGAAGAAACTCCATGTCGATGGATGTTTGGAGTCACTTGATTTTGAATCACTTGACACATGCGAGCCATGCCTCATGGGCAGGATGACTAAGACCCCGTTTTCAGGTACAATGAAACATGCAAGTGACTTGTTGGAAATCATGCATGCTGATGCGTGTGATCCAATGAGAATTGAAGCGTGCGGTGGATATCGCTGTTTTCTCATCTTCACTAACGATTTGGGTAGATATAGGTATATCTACTTAATGAAGCACAAGTCTGAAACGTTTGAAAAGTTCAAGCGATTTCAGAGTGAAGAATCATCATAACAATAAGATCATGTTCCTACGATCTGATCAAAAGGGGATTTTCTGAGTTATGAGTTTGGCAAATCACTTAAGACATTATGGAATTGTTTCGCAGTTGAAGCCACCTGGAACACCACAGTTGTAATGGTGTGTCCAGACGTCGTAATCGAACCTTATGAGATATGGTGCGATCTATGATGTCTCTTACCGATCTACCGTTTTTCATTTTGAGGTTATGCGTTAGAGACAGCTGCATTCACTTTAGATAGGACACCAACTAAGTCCGCTGAGACGACATCATATGAACATTGGTTTGGCAAGAAACCAAAGTTGTTGTTTCTTAATGTTTGGGGCTACGATGCTTATGGCTTCAGCCGGGAAAAGCTCGAACCCAAAGCGGACAAATACATCTTCATAGGATACCCAAAGGTAACAGTTGGGTATACCTTCTATCTCAGATCCAAGGGCAAAAATGTTTGTCTCCAAGAACGGGTCCTTTCTCGAGAAGGAGTTTCTCTCAAAAGAATTGAGTGGGAGGAAGATAGAACTTGATGAGGTTGTCGAACCCTCACTTCAATCGGAGAGTAGTGCAACACAGAAAGATGTTTCTGTGGAACCTACGACTGTTGAAGAGGAAACTAATGATAGTGATCATGAAGTTTCGGATGAAGTTGATATCGAACCTCGTAGGTCGACAAGGATATGTACTACTCCTGAGTGGTACGGTGATCCTGTCTTAGATGTCATGTTGTTGGACAACAATGAACCTATGAACTATGGAGAAGCGATGGTGGGCCCGTATTCCGACAAATGGTTAGAAGCCATGAAATCCGAGATAGGATCCATGTATGAGAACAAAGTGTGGACTTTGGTGGACTTGCCCGTTGATCGGCAAGCCATTGAGATAAATGGATCTTTAAGAAGAAGACAGACGTGGGCGGTAATGTTACCGTCTATGAAGCTCGACTTGTGGGAAAGAGTCTTTTCACAAGTTCAAGGAGTTGACTACAATAAGAATTTCTCACCCGTAGCGATGCTTAAGTCCGTCGGAATCATGTTAGCATTAGCTGTATTTTTCGATTATGAAATCTTACAGATGGATGTCAAAACAAGTTTTCTTACCAAGTTTTCGTAAGAAAAGTTGTATGTGATACAATAAAAGGTTTTGTTGATCCTAAGGATGCTAAAAGGTATGCTGGCTCCAGCAATCCTTCTATGGACTAGAGCAAGCATCTCGGAATCGGAATATATGTTTTGATGGAGTGATCAAAGCTTTTAGGTTTATACAATGTTTGCTAGAAACTTGTATTTACAAGAAAGTGAGTGGGAGCACTACAACATTTCTGATAAGTATATATGGATGACATATTGTTGATCCGAAATGATGTAGAATTTCTGGAATGCATAAACGGTTGTTTGAAGAGTGATTTTCAAAGGAAGAACTGGATAAAGCTGCTTACATATTGGGCATCAGGATCTATAGAAATAGATCAAGACGCCTGATGAATCTTTCAAAGAACGCACACCTTGACATGTTTTTGAAGGAGTTCAAAATAGATCAGTCAAAGAAGGGGTTCTTACCTGAGTTGTAAGGTGTGAAGTTGAGTATGACTCAAAGCTTGACCATGGCAGAAGAAAGAGGAAGGACGAAGGTCGTCCCCTATGCTCTTGTCATAGGCTCTATACGGTATGCCATGCTGAGTACCGCACCTGATGTGTGCCTTGCCACATGTCTGGCAAGAGGGTACAAAGGTGATCTAGGAATGGATCACCAGATAGCGGTCAAAATTATCCTTAGAGGAATAAGGAAATGTTTCTCGGTTATGGAGGTGATAAAGAGTTCGACGTAAAGAGTTACGTCGATGCAAGCTTAACACCTATCCGGATAGCTCCGAGTAAAGATACCGGATACGTATAATGGAGAAATAAATTGGAATAGCTCCAAGTGGAATGTGGTAGCAGCATCTACGATATGACATAAAGTTTTGCGAAATACATAGAGATCTGAATATGGCAAGACCCGTTGACTACAACCTCTCTCACAAGCATAACATGATCAAACCCAGAACTCTTTGAGTGTTTATCACATAGTGATGTGAACTAGATCATTGAGTCTAGTAGACTCTTGGATGTTGGTCACATGGCGATGTGACCTCTGAGTGTTAATCACATGGCAATGTGAACTAGATTATTGACTCTAGTGCAAGTGGGAGACTGTTGGAAATATGCCCTAGAGCCAATAATAAATTGGTTATTATTATATTTCCTTGTTCATGATAATTGTTTATTATCCATGCTAGAATTGTATTGATAGGAAACTCAGATACATGTGTGGATACATAGACAACAACATGTCCCTAGTAAGCCTCTAGTTGACTAGCTCGTTGATCAATAGATGGTTACGGTTTCCTGACCATGGACATTGGATGTCGCTGATAACGGGATCACATCATTAGGAGAATGATGTGATGGACAAGACCCAATCCTAAGCCTAGCATAAAGATCGTGTAGTTCGTATGCTAAAGCTTTTCTAATGTCAAGTATCATTTCCTTACACCATGAGATTGTGCAACTCCCGGATACCGTAGGATTGCTTTGGGTGTGCCAAACGTCACAACGTAACTGGGTGTCTATAAAGGTACACTAAAGGTATCTCCGAAAGTGTCTGTTGGGTTGGCACGAATCGAGACTGGGATTTGTCACTCCGTGTAAATGGAGAGGTATCTCTGGGCCCACTCAGTAGGACATCATCATAATGTGCACAATGTGATCAAGGAGTTGATCACGGGATGATGTGTTACAGAACGAGTAAAGAGACTTGCCGGTAACGAGATTGAACAAGGTATCGGGATACCGACGATCAAATCTCGGGCAAGTATCGTACCGCTAGACAAAGGGAATTGTATACGGGATTGATTGAATCCTTGACATCGTGGTTCATTCGATGAGATCATCGTGGAGCATGTGGGAGCCAACATGGGTATCCAGATCCCGCTGTTGGTTATTGACTGGAGAGTTGTCTCGGCCATGTCTGCATGACTCCCGAGCCCGTAGGGTCTACACACTTAAGGTTCGATGACGCTAGGGTTATAGGGAAAGTATGTACGCGGTTACAGAATGTTGTTCGGAGTCCCGGATGAGATCCCAGACGTCACAAGGAGTTCCGGAATGGTCCGGAGGTAAAGATTGATATATAGGAAGTATGATTTTGGCCACCGGAAGTGTTCCGGGCATCACCGATAGTGTACCGGGACCACCGGAGGGGTCCGGGGGTCCACCAGGTGGGGCCACCAGCCTCGGAGGCATACATGGGCCAAGTGTGAGAAGGGACCAGCCCCTAGGTGGGCTGGGGCACCTCCCCACCAAGGCCCATGCGCCTAGAGAGAAGAAGGGGGCAAACCCTAAGGGCAGATGGGCCCTAAGGCCCATGCCTGGTGCGCCTCCCTCTCCCCCCCACTTGGCCGCCACCCCAGATGGGGATTGGGGCTGCCGCCACCCCTAGGGTGGAAACCCTAGGTGGGGGCGCAGCCCTCCCTCTCCCCTATATATAGTGGAGGCAAAGGGGCAGCCCAACACATGAAGTCCTTCCTCTGTTGGCGCAGCCCTACCCCTCTCCCTCCTCGTCTCTCGTAGTGCTTGGCGAAGCCCTGCTGGAGTCCCGCGCTCCTCCACCACCACCACGCCGTCGTGCTGCTGCTGGATGGAGTCTTCCCCAACCTCTCCTTCTCCCCTTGCTGGATCAAGGCATAGGAGACGTCACCGGGCTGCACGTGTGTTGAACGCGGAGGTGCCGTCCGTTCGGCACTAGGATCATCGGTGATTTGGATCACAACGAGTACGACTCCATCAACCCGTTCACTTGAATGCTTCCGCTTAGCGATCTACAAGGGTATGTAGATGCACTCTCCTTCCCCTTGTTGCTAGATTACTCCATAGATTGATCTTGGTGATGCGTAGAAAATTTTAAATTCTTCTACGATCCCCAACAGTTCCGTGTGCCCCGGCCCCCACCTCTCTATATATCGCAGGTCACAGGGGCCCATCAACCATAGAACGGTTGGGCGCCCCCGATTAGGGCACGAATAGATAAGGGCCCGATGGGCCGTTGAGCCCACTCGATGGAGAGATCAACCTAACATTCTCCCCCTTGATCTCAACTTTTACTTTTAACCTTATACTTTCTAGTTTATTTGTTTCATCACATATTGGTACATAGAGCTTGTTTCATTGTCACAGCTTAATTGCCGTTAGAATCATACAACTACAACATACGTTATGATCAGAAGCAAATTCTGTTCCTTTTGGGCCTATCCAGAAATCATAAGGCTTTCCCTTAAACCCATGCCGGCTATGTGTTCCTTGAACACATTGGGTGGTAAGCCTTTCATTAGCGGATCCGCAAGCATATCCTTTGTCCTTATATGCTCGAGACTTATAGTTTGATCCTGGATTTTATCTTTCACAACATAATACCTTATCTCTATTGTTTTGGCAACATTACTCGACTTGTTGTTGTGTGCATAGAATACCGCGGGTTGGTTGTCGCAGTACATCTTTAGTGGTTTGTGAATTCAATCTACCACTTTCAAGTCGGGCACAAATTTCTTTAGCCATATCGCCTACCCCGTGGCTTCGAAGCATGCTATGAATTCTTTAAATTCAAAACTTTTAATCGTTTGATTAAACTTTAGATACCACTGCCGAGAGGCTTGTCTTAATCCATAAATGGATTTCTTTAGGCGGCATCCCATATTTTCCTTGCCTTCCATGATAAAACCTTTAGGTTGTTTCATGTAGACATTTTCTTTTAAATCACCATTCAGAAATGCCGTCTTAACATCCATTTGATGTAACTCTAAATCAAAATGAGCAACTAATGCCATTATGATTCTGAAGGAATCCTTACATGAGACTGGAGAAAATGTCTCGTTGTAATCTATCCCTTCTCTTTATGTAAATCCTTTTACCACGAGTCGTGCTTTATACTTTTCTATATTACCTTTAGAGTCATACTTAATTTTGTAGAACCATTTACAGCCTATTGTTTTGGCTCCTTTAGGAATTTCCTCTAAGTCTCAAACATCTTTGGAACTCATCGATTTCATCTCGTCTTCCATTGCCTTCATCCACTTCGATGAATGAGGGCTTCTCATGGCTTCTTCATATGAGGTGGGATCTTTTTCCATATGAACCATTTCTGTGTTATAAACTTTAAAGTCAGTAGAAATAGCTGACTTTCTTGGTCTTATAGACCTTCTAAGGGCCTCACTTTTTGGCACATTCTGTGCCTCAACTTCTGGCACTTCTTCTAAAATTTGCTGTTGCACCTCCCTTTCATGCTCAACAACGGGTTCAGTCGACTCTTGACGGACAGGTTCCGGGTCTACCTCCAAAGTTGTCATGGGTGGAGTTGCAACTGGTAGTGAGAAAAATGGCTCCTGAATCATCGGATTAGGTGCATGCACCCTCTTCTCCTCAAGATCAATTTTCCGAGCTACCAAGCTCCCCCTCATCATTTCGTCCTCAAAGAAGACTGCATGTCTCGTTTCTACAAACTTTGTATATCTATCTGGGCAGTAGAAACGAAAACCTTTTGATCTATCTGGATAGCCAATGAAGTGGCAACTTACTGTTTTGGGATCTAACTGTGCAATGTTTGAATTAAACATTTTGGCCTCAGTAGGGCACCCCCACACCCTGAAGTGATGCAGGGAGGGCACCCTTCCTGTCCATGGCTCGTACGGTGTTTTGGGCACCGACTTGCTTGGTACTCTATTGAGAATGTGAATGGCGTTTTAAGCGCCTCCATCCATAATCCCAATGGCAAGTTGGAATAACTCATCATGCTGCGCACCATATCCATAAGTGTACGGTTGCGCCTTTCAGCTGCTCCATTTTGCTGAGGTTCACCCGGCATTGAATACTGGGCAACTATGCTAGTCTCCTGCAAGAACTTTGCAAATGGTCCAGGGACTTGGCCATATGGAGTGTGCCGACCATAGTACTCTCCCCCACGGTCGGACCTTACTATCTTTATTCTTTTATCATACTGATTTTCAACTTCAACTTTGAATATTTTAAATTTATCCAACGCTTCAGATCTTTCTTTGATTGGATAAATATAACCATAGCGAGAGTAATCATCTGTGAATGTTATGAACGAGTCATATCCATCCACACTTTTCACCGGAAATGGTCCACAAATGTCAGTGTGGATGATTTCTAGTGTGCTTGTGCTATGGATTGCACCTTTTCTGATTTGTTTTATATACTTTCCTTTAATGCAATCTACACATTGTTCTATGTCTGAGAATTCTAACTGTGGAAGAATTGCACTTTTGACTAATCTTTCTATTCCCCCCTTCGAAATATGGCCCAAGCGACAGTGCCATAATTTCGATGAGTCGAATGTTCTCTTTCTTTTCTTTTGTTCTTTATTCGACGCGGAAACATTTTCATTCATATTGCATACAGAATGCACTTTTTCACGAAGTGATAACAAATAAAGCTCATCATGTAGTAAAGCATTACCAACATAAGCATTATTATACCAGATGGCACACTTGCCATGTCCAAAATAACACTCATAATTTTCTTTGTCCAAACATGAAATGCTAATTAAGTTTCTGTTACATGAAGGAACATAAAGAACATCTCTAAGTAGAAGATTAAATCCATCAGCTAACTCCAAGGAGATGTCACCGACAACTTCAACTTCCGCTTTTATTCCATTGGCTACTTCAATGCCTCCTTCTCTTCTTAGCGTAGTCCGTGTCGAATGGAATCCCTGTAAATAATTTGCAACATGAACAGTTGCCCCTGAGTCAATCCACCAAGTAGATTTCGAAAAATGTGTGTACAAGGATTCATTAACTAAGGAAACAATGTTTTTACCTTGCTTTGCCATTAAGGACTTCAGCCAAACAGGGCAGTCTTTCTTGTAATGCCCGGTCTGCTTACAGTGGAGACAAGTGTCTTTGTCCACTGGGAAAGACTGTTGCTGACGCTGATGCTGATAGGGAGCTTTTCCTTGTGGCTTTGAAGGAGAACTTTTGTTGTTTTGATTGTAGTTTTTTTTCTTGTGGTCCTTCACATAGTTGAGTGTTCCACCATGTGAGGCTTTTAGTCTGTCCTCTTCTTGGACACACATAGCAATTGTCTTTTCTATGTCCCATGTTCCAGGTGACATATTATAGTTCACAACAAAAGTTTCAAACTCCTTTGGCAGTGAAGCCATGACCAGGTGGACCAGGAGCTTTGGTTTGATCTCCAGATCCTCATCCATGGGCTTTAACTTTGCTGCCATATTGCTCATCCTCAGGATGTGCTCTCTTATTCCACCACTTGTGTATTGTTCTGTCACAAGTTGTTTTAACACCTGGGTGGCATATATCTTTGAAGAGCCAGTGAACTGGCTCTTTATCTTTGTCAGCAACTCCCCTGCGGAAGTGCACACTGCAATGGAGCCTACAATGGTGCTCTCAATTGTATTCTTTATAAAGGCCATGCATTTTTTATTTACATTGACCCATTTTTGATTGTCTATGATGCAGGACATCTCCAAAGGAGCATAATCCCCCCTCTTTTTAGCCCATGCAGCATCATCATCAGTAGTCTCTCTTACTGGCTCTATTGGTCTGACCGGCTGTGGTTCATCCAGAACCCAGTCCAGATCAGCACAAACAAATGCCAGTTCAACTTTCTTCCTCCACTCAGTGTGGTTGTCACCTCTGAGTGTCGGAACTTCTTTTAGGCAACTCATCAAGTGAAAGCCTCCTGAAATCACAATTTAAGTGACATCAATATAACAATCATATGCATTAATCTAACGTTGGTCAAATTAAACATATAATTGTCTATGAAATTAAATCTATATTACCGTTGGGCAAAATACTAGAAATAAATGCACCTTTAAATTTCAATAATAAAACATGATCATGTTATTAAACAACGTTGGTCATAAAAAATAACATAATCATATTCATTTTAATAATCACTTTAACATGCTCTTAAAAAACTTAATACTATAGATAAACTTTTATTTTCTGTGTAAAAGAGCATTAATTATTTACGCTGCGGAAAAATATTCATGAACTTTTAATTCTTTACAGAAACTTTTCCTTACAAAATTCATGAACTTTATTATTTTCTTTATAAAAAAATCATGAACATTTCTTTTACTGAAAATTATCTATTTTCATTTTCAGAACTTTTCTGTTTACTTTTCTTTTTTCTATACAAAAATTTTTGTTTGAAAAAATTGCATAGAAAATCTATTAGAAAACTGCCCCAAAAACTGGACAGAAACTATTAAAACGAAAAGAAAAAAAAGCAAAAACAGCAGCGCAGCCGGCCTCGGCCCAGCTCGCGCGGCTGCGCCCGCTGCTGCTGGCCTCGGCCCAGCGCCACTTTCGGCCCAACGGCCCGGCTGGGACTAGGGTTTGCTTCCTGGTCGTCGATCTTCATCGTATGGTCCAGAGCGGTTTTCGCTTGAACAAAACCAGGAGTCGATCCCCAGCGACCGAAAACCTAGCGCCACTTTCTCCCCAGCCCCGGCGCCTCTCTCGCGCACTCCGCCGACGGCGGAGAGACGGGCTTCGCCCCGGCCGCCGGCGACGGCGGCGGATGCCACCGTGCCGAGCGGGTCCCCTCCTTCCCGTCCTTTCTTCCCTCTTCACCCTCTTCTTCGTGTGATAGAGAGAGAGAGGGAGAGAGAGCGACGCGGCGAGGCCTCCTCTGCTCCCCTGTAGCCAGGTTGGGGCTCCGTCGGCGACGGCGTGCAGCCACCGCACCGCGCGAGAGCCACCTTCCCTTGTCCCCTTCCATTCCATGAGAGAGAGGAAGACAGAGAGGCTACCCCTTTTTCTTTTCAGCGAGAGGAAGAGCGCGGCCAGATCGCGCCGTGGCTATCCTCCTCGTCGGTCGCGCGTCCTCCCTGGCGGTGAGCGCGCTGCCGCCGAGATTTGCGAATTATTATAGAGAATTCTTTGGTCGAATGGAAGGAATTAGAAGACGAGGGGTATAGTGGAGATGAGTGGGAAGATAGAAAAAGACGAAAGTAGAACCTACAAAAATGGGGTTTTCTATTGATGCCTTGAATAACATATAGCTTACCTATAGACAAAAAAAGGGATTTGGCCGCGGTGCTAACCCCCTTATTTTTTTTGTGTCTTTTTCCTTTCTTTTCCGCGAGCAATTGCTAGCTCCGGTGGTTCTTCGTCCCCGCACCTCGGCTTGCCGATGCGTGTGGGGATCGAGAGGAACAGGCGCGGTCGTGCGGCGGCGCTCTTTGCCGGTGAGGCCCTAGACCAATATCCGGTGGTTTACTTTGCCCTGTCTAGGGTTCTTGGGGGGAGGGGATCTCTTTTTCTTTTTCTGTTTTTGTTTCTTTATACCGAAATCATCTAGCCAGTGGCATCTGATACCATTGATAGACCCACTTGAATCGTGTAGGCTAGATCTTTCTGGTAACCTACCTTTCTTGGGTGCGGATGAGCTCGATCCAGAGCCGGCCATGGTGAAGTAGAGGCCGGTGGTAGCAGAGAGATCGAGATGGAGAGGTGGCAGTGGTGCTTCCCGTGAGCACTGCGATTACCCTAGATCGGAAGGGAATTTCGGTGAGGAGTCTGGCGGCGCGGTGAACCTCGTTCCGTGTGCCCCGGCCCCCACCTCTCTATATATCGCAGGTTACAGGGGCCCACCAACCATAGAACGGTTGGGCGTCCCCGATCAGGGCGCGAATAGATCAGGGCCCGATGGGCCGTTGAGCCCACTCGGTGGAGAGATCAACCTAACAAGTACCACCTAGCATTCAAGTTTTCAATTGGTGGGTGGACCAATGTGAACAGGTTAAAAGTTTCAGGCAGTATGCTTGTTTGGTCCATGAGTATGTGCTTGTTTATATTATTTGGCCGGCAAGGAAAAACAAAAAGGAAAGGTTGAAAAGCTGTGGAAAGCATCATACTCATGGACCAAACTCAATATATATATGATCAGCTGGATGAACAGAAGAATAAGCAGCTCAATGACAGCTCCTTGCATTCCCGCTGTCGTGCTACTGGTCATCTCGGTGGCAGCCGTAGTACCCGGTGCCGGTGCTGCTTCTCCGTCTCCAACAAGCGTCAACGGTAGCGACACTGATCTTGCTGCGCTACTGGCTTTCAAAGCCCACCTCTCTGATCCTCAGGGCGTCCTTGCAAGCAACTGGACCAGCAGCACATCTTTCTGTCATTGGATTGGCGTCTCGTGCAGCCGGCGCAGGCAACGTGTCACGGCTGTGGAGCTGCCGCACGTGCCCCTCCATGGATCGCTCGCTCCTCACCTTGGTAACCTCTCCTTCTTCTCCATCATCAACCTTGCCAACACCGCCGTTCGAGACCATTTAGAAAAGGGACATTTACATCTATGCCTCTAATTTGTGCCCATTCTCAGATTTACCCCTAATTTCAAAGCCTGCTCAAATTTGCCCCTTCGCCGTTAGGTGCATTTACAGAAATACCCTTATATGCCGTTACCGTCCGGTCAAAGAAGGTCAAAGCCGGTCAAAGAGCTTTGACCGTCCTGAAAAAAATAGCAAAAAAATTCTAAAAAATTTGAAAATTTGTGGGATCAAAGATACTCAGGTTCGCAAGGTGCCTACAAAGTTTCGTGCTGTTTGTACATTCCAGGAGCTCGTGTCAGAAGAAAAAACAATAAATATGTAAGCCTGTGAACAGTAAATTCAAAAAAATAGCAAGAAAGTTCAAAAAAATATGAAATTTTTTGGCATCAAAGAGGCTCGGGTCTGCAAGCTGCGTGCAAATTTTTGTTGTGTTTGGACATTGGAGGGGCTTGTGGAGAAAAAAACAAAATTTGGCTCGGGAAAAAACTTTGAAAAAAATGACTATTTTGTTTTTTTTTTGCTAGAGCTCCTCGCATGTCATTTGATCACAAAAACTTGCAGGCACCTTGTGCACCCAGGCCACTTTGATTCCAAAAAATTTCATATATTTTTTAAATTTTCTTACTATTTTATTTCAAATTTATTGTTCACAAGCGTGCAGATTAACTGTTTTTCCTTGCCACGAGCTCCTGGAATGTCTAAATAGCACGAAATTTTGCACACACCTTGGGCACATGAGTATCTTCGATCTCACAAAATTTTAGATTTTTTAGATTTTTTTGCTATTTTTTTCAGGACGGTCAAAGCTGTTTGACCGGACGGTAACGACGCAGAAGGGCATTTCTATAAGGGCACCTAACGACGGAGAGGCAAATTTGAGCAGGCTTTCGAATTAGGGATATATCTGATTAGGTGGTTTAAGTTAGGGACAGAAATGCAAATGGCCCTTTAAGAAACTGTGTCGCCTCAAATTCCTTGACCTGGGCCGCAATGGTCTGTCTGGTAACGTTCCCCCCACCATAGGAAACCTCACCAGACTAACTATCTTTCTGGTTCAGTCCCGACAGAGCTGCAAAACTTGCACGACCTTGGTATCATGAATCTCCGAAGGAATTACACTGTCCCCAACTCCCATCCTCCAACAGCTATCCACCATGGCGTATGTTCACTCCTCCAGCCCCATGGCGCTGGGTGACCTTGGTGCGCCGTTGCAGCCGGGGTCTCGCACGTTCATCGCCGTTGTCGCTCGCCTCCACCATGACGGTCGGCCATGCACCGGACGTGGTGGTCTCGGAGGTTGGTACATGGCTCTCCCCCTCTGAAAATTTTCTCCATTTGTTCCCTGTTTTATGACACGCTCCTGTGTGAGGTTGGCTGAACGGTGCAAGTATTATCGGTTTCATTTGGGAGCGTGCGCTCCTTTTGTCGAACAAAAAAACTGTCCTGGGTATTTGTATAGTTGGCTTGGAAAGTTGATGGTTTCTGAATCACGGTGGTTCGTTGTGCTGGATCAAAATGTCTGAAGGTGCTGCAAAAAAGAGGCAGAATTGCAGGGAAATGCCTCGCTGGTCTAGGAAGCATGTGGCTCTCCCTTTGTCGGGTTGGGGCGAGGCGGTTTGTGGCCTAATGGAAGTTACCTGGAATAATGTGCTGTATTTTAGAAAGAAAACGTGAAAATAAAGCAAAAATGATCAGATGGCCGAGTTGGTCTAAGGCGCCAGATTAAGGCTCTGGTCCGAAAGGGCGTGGGTTCAAATCCCACTCTGGTCAAGATATTTTTTTACTATCTTCTAAAAAAACATAGAGTCATGTAGTAATACTTCTATTTTTTTACTATCTTCTAAAAAAACATAGAGTCATGTAGTAATACTCCTATTTTTTTACTATCTTCTAAAAAAACATAGAGTCATGTAGTAATACTTTTCCCCCATGGAAATAAGAGACACACAGTACCTTTTTTTCCCCCATGGAAATCAAGAGTGCGCGCATCAGAGACATGCATTGACCAGCTATTAAATCGAATTGCCACTAATTGACATGCTTTTCATACCAAGAAAGATTCAGATAGCACACCCACACACTACAGCACAAACCAATTCCTATCTTCAGACAAGGTGGCCTAAGTCTTGAACAAAGATGCATAAGAGCATCTCCAAACAGCCGCGTTAAACAAGCGCCGCGCCGCGGATTTTGCCATTTTAGCACGCGCGCAATCTGTAGACAAGCTCCAGCGGGCGCACAATAACCGCGCGCGTGGCATATGTAGTTGGGCGCGCGGTCCGAATCGCCAATGCGGCGCGGCCGAAGAAGGGAAGACATCCGCGAATAAGAACAAGGCGGCGGACAGCTCTGGCACCTCGAAGGCGAGGAGAAAGAAGCTTGCAGGGCGTGTGACGGGCGCGGCGGCTACCGAAGCGCCGGCGAGCTCACTCGTTGAGCCGGCGGCCGACGCGCACAACGTGTTCCACAATATGCCCCAAAGGTAGAATTTTTTTCCAACTTTTCTTTTCTTGTTATTTTTTGAATGCATTCATATAGATAGCTTATTTGCATTATTCTATACATTTTGTAGTGTCAACGATGATGCATACATGTCAACTATGGGTGTTGGCTCCAACAATTCGCATTGGTCTCAAATCAATGACATGCGTTTCGAAGACCATGAGTTCGAGGTGGACGAGGATGGTGAGGGCATTGTCGACGCGCCGAAAGGAAGATCGGGCAATTACACCAACGCCGATGACATCTTACTATGCAATACTTGGTTGCAAGTGTTGAGGGATCCATCTGTTGGAGGTGATCAAAGTAGAGGTGCTTATTGGGGGCGGATGAAAGAATACTTTGATGTTCGCAACGTGAGTGGAATTGACCGCTCCGAGAGATCACTTCGGTCCCGGTGGTCGACAATCAACATGGATTGTCAAAAGTGGGCGGCCGCACAAAAGGCGGTTGACAAGTTGAACCCAAGTGGCACCAATGAGGATGATAGAGTAAGTGGCATTTCATCCATATTCATCATACTTGTTGTTGGTGTTTGAAGTGCTAACTTTATTTGCTTTCATGTAGTACAACATTGCACAAAACTTGTTCAAAGGAGAGGAGAAGAGAACCAAGAAGGGGAAGATCAAGAAAGGAACGATATTTACCTTGCCTCATTGCTATGAAGTGTTGAAGGATGATGAGAAATAGAAGAAGCGTGATGATTTGGATGATTTGCATTTGAGCAACAAATGCAAGCGAACAATTGAGTTGAATGATGATGATGAGGAGGATGATGATGCATCAAGTGATGACAGCAAGAGAAGCCCACACCCAACTTGGTTTCATACTCGAAGCCAAAACGATCGGATGGGTGCAAGAAAGACGCAAAAAAAAAGAAGAGGAAAGGAGATGATGAGCTCAAACATGCTATGGAAGCTATTGTGAAGGCAAGAAAAGAAGCCAACGAGGTGAGAAAAATGGTAAGGAACCAAGATGCCGCGGCCGAGGAGAGGAGGTTAGCGATCGAGGAGAGGAGGGTGGCGGCCGAGGAGAGGAAGGTGGCTTTGGAGGAGAGGAAGGTGAGCAATGAGGAGCGAACTAGATTTTTGAAATAGGAGAAGCACTTGTTCTTCTTGGACACATCTATCCTTAATGAGATGCAAACGGAGTATGTCAATCTTGCCCGTGAAGAAGTCTTGATCCAAAAAAGAGCCATGATTCGCGCAATGGGTGACTGTGGCCTTGGCATCATGGGAGGCATGGGTGGCTTTGAAGGTACCGTGGGCGGTTTAGGTGCCATGGGTGGCTTTGGAGCTACCATGGAGACCATGGGAGGCATGGGTGGCTTTGGAGCACCACCGATGCTATGGCCGCTATGGGAGGCATGAGTTTTGCTTCTCTCATGGGAGGCATGGGTGCACCTCCGGCCACCATAGGCGGAATGTCTTCCGGTGTGCCTCCTCACACACATTCCCATGAAGATGCCGTTGAAGATCTTGCCAACACCGTCGAAGCTTCACGTGATGCGGTGCGCGATGAGGAGGAGGAGGAAGAATCATCTTCCGAAGATGAGGACAAAGACGAGGACGAGGCTTGATGTGTCTTTCGTTTGTGTCATGAACTTGGTTTGCATTTTGAACTTGGTTGGATGAACTTGTAGACATGAACTTTTATTTATCAACTTGTTTGTGTGAAATTTATGTCATGTTCATTGCATTTTGAATGTTTGAAATCCATTTTGTATCCAAAATGCAATATATGCAATGCCCGGGCGAGTCGCGCGCGTTGCTGTAGCGGCGCGCGCGCTGCATTTTAGCGCGCCTGTTGGAGCCAGCGCTGCCGGACACGCAAAACCAGGGGAAGGGCGCGCGACAAAATAGTTTTAGCATGCGGCGCGTTGGGCGGCTGTTGGAGATGCTCTAACGAAACAGAAAGAGGCGCCGGGGAAATGAAGCAAGAAGAGACATGCGAAGGCTTGAAACTGTTATTTTCTCCATTTTTTTTATGATAGATTTGTGGGAATTTTAGTTTTTTTAACTGTGAAGTAGGAATTTCATATACTCGCGACATTATGTATTACCAGCGCAACGGGCCAAAAGAGATGTGTGTCTATTCTCTGAATGATGTCAAATAATTGACCAACCGCCCGGTCACCTAGATGGAGGAGGCCTGGAGCTTCATCGCGCGCACATGTGTGGGCTCACTGTGCGTGTGTTACACGTCGCTCAGGTGATAACTCTTAGTTATTGACCATCCTTACATCCAATCTATCCCTGCACAATGTGGTCAAATGCCTTGCATAAGTGTTGATGTTGCAATCGCCACCGCGCAATACCATCGCCTGCTTCAGTCGCCGCTGTGCAATACCATCGCCTGCTTCGGTCGCTGTAGCATCGCCGCCAATGTTGCAGGCGTCACACCCACAACATGGCTATCGTCGCAAAGCCATTGTCACAAACATTGTCAGTGTTGCAGTTGTTGTACCTGCAACACCACCTGTGTTGAAAAGCCTTGATGTGTCGTTGCAACATTGTTGCAGCTGTCGCAACCACAAGTGCAAAGTCATCGCAGCATAACATGACCTACCTTGCAAAAGTTGTCGCCGCACAAACATCGCCAGTGTTGCCTTCCGTCGCGGCGGTCGCCGCATGGGCATTGGTGCACGCAGAAGCCTTGGAGCGCTGGTTGCCGTCTTCACCCTTCTATCCTTCTATGGCTTGCATCTGGAAAGGGTCTCGATCTGGATCGGATAAAGGAGGAAGACCAAAGGAACCGGGCGATTGAGAGGCTGGTGGGCCCGAGGGGCACCGTGGCGGCATGTCGAGGCGGTTGACGCAAAGAAGTTAACAGACGCCCGAGAGAAATCGTTTCACTATAAATACAGGCCGCGGGCCTCGCTGATAAAAGGTGCGCGGCGCATAGCTAGCTGCGATGGCGGAGTTCGGTTCCATCACCGCCTCCTCGACGCCTCAACCGCCGGCGGCGGCGATGGAGCGCATCTATAAGCCGGAGGACCTTGCAAGGTTCGAGCCACGGCTCAGGGTTGTCCACCGGGAGAGATCGGAGCTCCTCCAGAAGATCCGCGGCTGGTACGATCGTGCCCGCGAGCGGCTCGCCACGGTGGCGGCATTCAAAGAGGAGGTCTTCCTCGGCGCCGGCCTCTCCATTGGCCTCCTCGACCCGACCACCAACATCATCTACAACGCCCTCGTCGCCTCCGGCCTCCCCGCAGAGCAAATCCAGGGCGGCGACATGGCCGGGCGCTCCTTGGACGGCCGACGGCCTCGTCGCCTTCCTCACCTTCTTCTTCCGCTACCTCGCGGACTGGGAGGCCGTGCGCTACCTGCTCCGCGCCAACGCCGACCTCGTCTATGTTGTGCGCCTCGTCGCGCATGACCGGTCTCTCTCCCCCTTCCACCTGAACTCTGACGCCAGCAAGCCCGTCGTACGCACTGCCCTCATGTGCGCCGTGCTGGCATCCAAGCACGTGGATCCCCACCACCTCGTCGGCACCTGGTTGTCGCCGGTTCGCCCTCTGGAAGAAGCCGCCCACGCGATCCAGAATGACATCAATAAATTCACCAGTGAATTCAGCCCACGGAATCATGGTCCTGGCATGCAAACGCAGCCCCTGGATTTCGCTTGGAAGCGCGCACTCGAGCTCCGACAGTCCCCACCAACCGTCGTGCCGCATCGACCTTACTGGTCCCTCAAATTTGTGCTCCTCCAGCGCATCCACGCCTTCTACCTGAAGGCGCTCTCCCTGATGCCGGCGAGTGAGCTACGATCGTGCTACCACCGCAGCATGCTCAAGGCTGGCCACTGCTACGGCCCCTTCGACCCTGTCTCCAACATCATCATCAACACCATCTGGTACAACACCGTCTCCCCACCGAGCCAAAAACTTGAGGTTGACATGATCAGTACTGGCAGTCTGTTGCGCATCGAGGCTTGCTCGTTCTACGGCCTTGTTTCCTTCCTCTGCACTTCCGGCAAGAACCTCTATGAAGCCATGCGCTTCCTGCTCATTACTGATTGCACTCTGGGGAAGAGTGCTGCGCCCATCTCGAACCCGTTGGCTCACTTCGGGGATCAAGACAAAATCTGCCATGCCTTCAGGACTGCCGGTGTGGCTGCTTGGCACCCCGACCCTGCTGCGCAAGCAGAGTTTATCTCCTCATGCAGTCATACATTGTCAGGTCTGAAGATTAATGCTCCACTCGACTCTGCTGATGTTGACCGCATTACCAGAGAGATGTTTCAAGGACGCCCCACCCCTGGAAATTCACTGCAGCATCAGGCAGTTCCCATGCCCAAGCTCTCCCGATATGAAACTATCCGGACCAATGAGCATACAAGAATCTCTAAGAAAGTCAGAGCGGCTCTGGCCTCATATGCACTGGAGATCAAAGTTAGTTCGTCTTGAGATTTGTATCTTTACTTTCTAATTATCACCCAGCTGAGATGTTATAGTCATTGATTTGCTGCTTGCCTATGCCCACTTACAGGAACTGTATGATCTTCATGTTATTTGTGGCGTCAACCATAATGTATCTGGCCCTGTGTACTGCATGGATACTAGCAAACCCATTTTCATATACCATCACATTCATGTTAATTTTCTGGCAAGTCCAAGAGGTGGAAATCCAAAACTCTTCTTCGCTGAACTTAGCAATGACCACGAGGCAGAGGATGGAGGTGGGAAGGTCTTGTGTTGTCCTGTGGATTTCCCCAAACCACACCAAGGTATCTTATATTTTTTCATACAGCAAGTAGACTAAACCTGCATAGTAACATCTGGCTTTTTAAGTCTCAACGCTCTACTGCTAGTTTTTCGACAAAGGGTCCAACGCTTTACTGCTAGTGATAAGATACAGTTGTTTTTAAAATAAAGTGGAACATATATATCTCATCCTGCAGCTTGGTAAAGTTTGAACATTCAGACCAACCCCATTACTCCCTTTCTATTTGTGACTTTACTACTATTTTGTGTACATGTATTCCAAATTTCAAACCAATACATCAATAGTGTTCCTTCCCAAGCTACGACTGGCAGTGTAAGAACCACTAGTTAATTAGTTCAAAGTATAGGCCCTGGTCATCCACATCTGATCTACATTCTGGTTAATATTTTCTGTTTGATCTAAAGCTCAGATGTTCAACAAACCGATGATTTACTTCTCTTGCTCGAAGTTGCTATCCAGCAGGGCTCGAAGCTGCTCAATAAGTTGGCTGAACCAAGTTTAACTTTTGCAAGATGCATATCCTGATATGAATTAGATTTATCGGGTAGATACCCATAATGGATCATACCGATTTTTGTTAAACACATCTGGTCCAAATCTTGGGACACGTTGTCAGTGAGAATCAGAACTTGTGAGTAGTATGCTAATATAAACCAATAGACTAAATCTATAAGCTTTTACAGCTGTTAGCACAAGCATTTGAGTTGCTTGCCACAAAAATAAACACTATCCTAGGCATGATTATCGGGAAAACAGAGTGTCTCCTCAGAGATTTCATTTTGCGGCAACTTCCTTTTATTGCCGATAGGTTGTGCTAAATTCTTCAATGGGTGCTAATCTAGTTATCTTGTTTGTGTGCTTCAGAACAAACCCGCTGCATGTACTGTGACTACAAAGGGACTAAAATTGTGCACCCGGCTATGGAGGAATTCCAGTTCAAAGGGCGCGACCTGGAGTTTCAGAACATGGCCTGTGGAATAGATCCCTACGAAGAGGAACCCTGTTCAGGCGGCGTTATGCAGTACTACACGAACTATAGGATCATTGGCATCTCATGTGAGGCATTAGATCATGTGGGAGCAGTGGACGATGATACTGACGACGACACTGACGAGGAATATGACAGCGATTATATTAGCGATTCTGAATCTGAGTGAGGGGGTTTGGCTAGCATTACTCACACAAGCACAGTTATTTTCCAACCTGATTGAAGATATTACCATGTCTGAGGTCCCACCCATTCGTTTTCTACATTGCTGTAGCCTAAGTTATTTGTTTATGCATGCAATATTATGAATGATCACGCAATCTCACAATACCGTCTCTTGAAATTTCAAACCCACATAACGCAACAAGCCAAAAGGAACACAAGTAGTTCATCACAAATCGGTATTTCTAGTTGAACATCGTGTTGAGCTAGATAGTTAAATTAAAGATGAGCAACTTAATGCCTGCCCATGATTTGAATAAAGTATGTGCAACAGGTTTGGATATGAATAAAGTATGTGCAACATGTTTTGCTCTTTTCCCGAACTCATAGAATTGATCAAGCTGTTGGAATTGTCTTGGCACCTTCTTTTAGGTGTTTTTAAACCTCTTAAGGATTTGGTAAACTAGTCGAACACTTTTCAAACAAATCCTAAATGTACTAGGTTATAATACCTGCACCAACAACTTAGTACTGAACAAGATGTGAAATTGAAGGATACAAGCAAGCAATTCAAACTTATCAAAAGATATACCGATGATAACAATATGAACTGTGCAAAGTAAAGGGAAACAATAGATAACTGTGTGAAGATTGCGGTAAACGTCTTGCCTCGGTACAAGGGGACGTGGTTCGTGTTTATAGGCAGGGGCGCAGATCCCTGTAGCGCATACATAGGAGATAGAATACATCTTGGAGGAGAAGAAAGGAGAGATAGAGATAGCCACGATTACAGGGATAACTATCTAGGCTAAACAACTACCAGAATCAATGTTGGGGATATCGCTTATCGGGAACTTATTGGTCGACCCATGATAAGGGGTAAATCGGCCAGTTTATCGGCATATCGGCCGATTTATCACCATATCGGCTGATTTATCGGCCGATTTATCTTATCGGTCTGACAACGATAAGCGATAAATCGGCCGATTTATCGGCATATCGGAAGATATCTTGAACAGTGACCAGAATATATCCAAGAAATCTATCACGTTACAGGTTACAACATGCTGTTGAGTAAATAGGCAATTTCTCGATTAAATTAATCAACGAGTAAATCACTAGCATGACATTGACACAAATAAACGCATACTGATATTCAGTCAAGCTAGCACATACTACACTAATTGCAGAAAGATCTACGTATAACGCTAGCATGGCTAAAATAAAAAACAGTAGAAGCGGGATAAACGAGTTATACCCTTCAGTAGGCCATGCAGAGGCCGCGGCTTTGGTGGCAGCAGCGGCGTCCTCGGCGGCCTTCTTGTCGGCTTCAGCTTTCTCGGCGTCGGTGGACATGGTGATGATGAAGGCAACACAGACGTAGAGGAAGTAGACGATCGGAAGCGAGCGGTCGCGTAATTGCTGCCCAAAAACCTATTCGCCCCTCACCCCGTACAGGAACCAGAAGGGCGTGGTTTCGGAGACCTGCTCTCCCATCGACCGTGTACGCGGCGGACAGGATGGAGTCACCGGCGGCAGCAGTAGCAAGGGAACGACAGTGGGAGCAGATGTGATCTGTTCGTGGCGGCTAGGGTTAGGAGACACCGCACACTTATATAGGCGCAACCACGTGGAGAGAGGCGGGCTCGACCCACGTCCGAATCCGTGACAGCTCATGATCCGACGTCTCAGATCGTGGCCCAGCTGTCAGAGAACTCTCCATGAGTGACTGGCAAAAATAAGCGCGTAGGTGTGAGCTCGGCTCGGCTCAATCTCGCAACCCGCGGCGCGACGCATCGTGGCGAGGCGTGGCGTGGCGAGGCGGGCGGTAGAGGAGGAGTGCGCGAGGGCCTCTTCTCTTCTCAAGCTCCAATAGCATGTAGAAGAGAAACCCTTATAAGGAGGTCCAACTCCTTTTCCACTTTCGGGGTGGGACTAAACTTCCCACTACACTTAGTGCCATATAACCCACATGGGCCCTTACAGGTTTTTCAGAAATTGCTATATGGGCCTAGAGCCCATCTCAAATTTCAGCCCCCACCAGATCTCGAGGGCCCATTGTGTCCTCTGTTCCAATTACTGTTTCGATATTACCAGTGTTTCAGTGAAGACCTGTTAAGGTTGAGCTTGACCTAGAGCAAGTAGTTACACTCCTTCACAACTGAACAATGGACTATGCCTTGAATTGTCAGTTTGGCGTAAAGAAGTTTCACCACATGTCTTACTAGTACTAGGCTGCCGAAGGCTGACCCCTCGGGTGGAGCATATAAGTCACACTCCTGGCCTATTCATGAGCTTACTAGAGATCACCCCAATCTCATAGACTGTGACCAGCAGTCGGGCTCATATAGGTGTGTTCCTCCAAATATCGCTCTGTAGGACAGCATCTTGCTTATATAAGCTTCACAACACATTAAGACAGTAGTCATCCTACCATACAGTATCGAGAGTATTGCATCTCCAACGGAGTGGGTTAGTATAGTTACTCTCCTCAGTTCACCCCTGGCTTGTTTTTCCCAGGTCCTAATTCACGGGATCTCCGATCACATAGGTTGGGTTACTACCATGGCAACTCATGTGGGTCTCATACCCATCTCCCTCGATGCATTATCTATCACTACACGTGATAGCCCTTTCGTAAAGGGATCTGCCAGATTCTTAGCCGTATGGACATACTCCAACGCTATCACTCCGGAGTTTCTTAATTTTCTGACAGCCTTTAATCTCATTCTTATGTGTTTGTTGGACTTCATGTTGTCCTTTGAACTTTTCACCTTGGTGATGACAGTCTGATTATCGCAGTTCATAAGGATAGCCGGAATAGGTTTATCAACCAATGGCAAGTCCATCAAAAGATCTCGAAGCCATCCTGCTTCGACACCAGATGTGTCTAATGCTGTTAATTCTGCTTCCATTGTCGATCTTGTTAAGATCGTTTGCTTGCAAGACTTCCAGGAAACAACGCCACCTCCAAGAGTAAACATATACCCAGTTGTGGCCTTCATCTCATCAGCATCAGAGATCCAATTTGCATCACTATACCCTTCAAATACCGACGGGTATCCGGTATAGTGAAGTCCATAGTTCATAGTACCTTTCAGATAGCGCATAACTCTTTCAATAGCATGCCAATGTACATCACCCGATTTGAAAACAAACCGGCTCAGTTTGCTCACAGCAAACGCGATGTCAGGCCACATTGCGCTCTCTAGGTACATCAGTGAACCAATGATTTGAGAGTATCTCAATTGATCTATAGCCATGCCTTTGGACTTTCAAATCAACACGCTAGGATCATATGGTGTTTGAGATGGTGTGCAGTCCGAATATCCAAAACGACTCAACACCTTGTCAACATAGTGGGATTGCAGAAGTGTAATCCCACCCTCATTATCTCTCAGTAGCTTGATGTTCAAGATAACATCAGCCACACCAAGGTCTTTCATCTCAAAGTTCTGAGATAGAAACGACTTGACCTCCTCAATGACTTTGAGGTTGGTTCCGAATATCAGTATGCCATCAACATACAAGCACAGTATAACTCCTTCGCCCCCACCATGGTGATAGTATACACATTTGTCAGCCTCATTAACAACGAAACCAACAGATGCCGAAGTTGTATTGAACTTATCATGCCATTGCTTAGGTGCTTGCTTCAGGCCATATAAATATTTCAGCAACCTACACACCTTTCTTTCCTGACCATCTATCACAAAGCCATCTGGCTGTTGCATATAGATTTCCTCATTTAGCTCTCCATTCAGAAAAGCCGTATTAACATCCATCTGGTGGACGATAAGACCATGCGAGGCCGCCAACGAGAGTAATACTCTAATGGTGGTCAGTCTAGCCACAGGTGAATAAGTATCGAAGAAATCTTCCCCTTCTTTCTGGTCATAACCCTTGGCCACAAGCCTAGCCTTGTACTTTTCAATCGTACCATCGGGCCTAAGCTTATTTTTGAACACCCACTTACATCCCAATGGTTTGCAACCATAGGGATGCTTAGTGATCTCCCATGTCCCGTTAGCCATGATGGAATCCATCTCGCTACGGACCGCATCCTTCCAGTAGTTAGCTTCTGGAGAGGCATACGCTTCTGAAATAGAAGTAGGAGTATCATCCATGAGGTACACGAAGAAATCATCACCAAAGGTCTTTGCAGTCCTTTGTCTCTTGCCCCTACCAAGGGTTTCCTCGTCATCCTCCTCAGGATTTTCATCATGTGTTTGTTCACAATATTCCATAGGGATGGCAGGTTCAGGAGTCTCCTCAGATTCCTGTCTAGAAGTGCTTTGCATATCTCTCATAGGAAAAATATCCTTGAAGAATGTAGCATCCTTAGACTCCATAATTGTACCGACCTTCTAGTCAGATACCTCAGATTTCACTACTAGAAATCTATAGCCAATGCTGTTCTTAGCATAGCCCAAATTAACGCAGTCCACAGTCTTTGGTCCAAGCTTACTCTTTTTGGGGATCGACACATTGACTTTCGCCAAACAGCCCCAAGTACGCAAGTACGAGAGTGTTGTCCTTCTCTTCGCCCATTTCTCATAGGGAGTGATCTCATTATCCTTTGTCGGAACTTTATTCAAGACATGACATGCCGTCAATATAGCCTCCCCCACCATGCATTGGATAAACCCGATGTATCTAACATGGCGTTAACCAAATTAGTTAGAGTACGATTTTTCCGCTCGGCAACCCCGTTTGACTGGGGTGAATAGGGAGACGTCCTCTCATGAATAATACCGTGTTCCGCACAGAAAGAATCAAACTCACTTGAGAAGTACTCTCCACCACGATCTGACCAGACTCGTTTAATTTTCTTTTCAAGTTGATTCTCAACTTCTGCCTTATAGATTTTAAAGTAGTGTAGAGCCTCATCTTTAGTATTTAACATATACACATAGAAATATCTAGTGGAATCATCTATCAATGTCATGAAATATTTCTTTCCACATTTACTCAACACACCATTCATCTCACAAAAATCATAATGTATGAGTTCTAATGGTGCCAAGTGTCTCTCCTCCGCGGCCTTGTGAGGCTTGCGAGGTTGCTTAGCTTGCACACAGGAAAGGCACTTAGAACCTTTGGCTAAAGTAAAGCTCGGGATTAAATCCAACTTGGCTAGCCGCATCATAACACCAAAACTAATGTGACAAAGACGTGAATGCCAAACTTCAGATTCATTAACATTCGAATGAACATGGTTCACGACTTTATTACAAAAATCTGCGAGGGAAAGGCGGAACATCCCTCCGCTCTCATAACCTTTTCCAACAAAGAGTCCATATTTCGTAACAACTAATTTATTAGACTCGAAAACCAACTTAAACCCTTCTCTACATAGAAGGGAGCCACTAATGAGGTTCTTCTTGATGGCAGGGACATGCTGCACGTTCTTTAGCTGCACAATCCTTCCCGAAGTAAACTTCAGATAGACCATGCCAACACCATGAACAGAAGCACTCGCGCCATTCCCTATCAATACGGACCCGTGGGCTGTGACCTGGTAAGAAGTGAACAATGAAATGTCAGCACACACATGTACACCTGCACCTGTGTCCACCCACCAATCGGTGGGCTGAAACACTAAAAAAACAGTAAATAAATTACCGTACCCAGGTGCACCATTCTCATTGTTGTCCACAATCATGTTGACGGACTTGGAGTCCTGTCCTGACTTCTTGTACTTGTTTGGGCACTTGTTGGCCCAATGTTCAACCGAACCACAAGTAAAGCAACCCTCATCCTTCTTGTTCTTCTTGAAGGTCTTCTTACCCTTCTTCTTAAAGTCGGTATTGTGTTGGACACCGTTCTTTCCCTTGGGCTTGTGGGAGTTGAAGTTCTTCTGGTTCACCATGTTGGCTATAGAAGTCCCTTCGGCCCCTTTTCCATGCGAGTCCTTTGCCCTTGAATTCTGCTCAACACTCAGATGGCCAATGACATCCTTCACAGAGAATTCACGCCTCTGATGTTTCAGAGTGGTGGCAAAGTTCCTCCAGGAATTAGGGAGCTTAGCGATTATGCAGCCCGCGACAAACTTGCCCGGTAACTCGCACTTAAGAAGTTCAAGCTCCTTAACAATGCATATTATCTCATGAGCCTGCTCCAATACAGGACATTTTTCAACCATCTTGTAATCGTGGAACTACTCTATAATATACACCCCGCTCCCGGCATCAGCGGCCCCGAACTTAGATTCGAGTGCCACCCACAAGTCCTTGGCGACATACACATGTAAATATGCATCGACTAGTTTATCTCCGATCACGCTAAGAACTGCTCCGAGGAACACAACAGTGGCCTCCTTGAACGCCTTCTCCTGTTCAGGAGCAATCGTTCCCGCGGAGACACCGGTGACCTAGAACACGTTCATAGCCATGAGCCATAAAGTGGTCTTAGTCTGCCAACACTTAAAATACAAAACGGTAAACTTATCTGGTTTCAGTGCAGTGGCAAAGCCACTTGCCGAAAAATTCCTACACATAATAGGTTTTTGGATTGTTGAGTAAATAGGCAATTTATCGATTAAATTAATCCATGAGTAAATCACTAGCATGACATTGACACAAATAAACGCATACTGATATTCAGTCAAGCTAGCACATACTACGCTAATTGCAAAAAGATCTATGTATAATGCTAACATGGCTAAAACAGAAAATAGTAGGAGAGGAATAAGCGAGTTATACCCTCCAGTAGGCCATGCAGAGGCCGCTGTTTTGGTGGCAGCAGCGGTGTCCTAGGCGGCCTTCTTGTCGGCTTCAGCTTTCTCGGCGGCGCCACGTTCGGCGTCGGTGGACATGGTGATGATGAAGGTGATGCAGACGTAGAGGAAGTAGACGATCGGAAGCGAGTAGTCGCGTAATCGCTGCCCAAAAACCTATTCGCCCCTCACCCAGTACATGAACCAGAAGGGCATGGTTTTGGAGATCTGCTCTCCCGTAGCCCGTGTATGCGGTGGACGGGATGGAGTCACCGGCGGCAGCAGCAGCAAGGGAACGGCGGTGGGAGCAGATGTGATCTGTTCGTGGCGGCTAGGATTAGGAGACACCACACACTTATATAGGTGCAGCCACGTGGAGAGACGTGGGCTCGACCCACGTCCGAGTCCGTGACAGCCCACTATTCGACGTCTCAGATCGTGGCCCAGCTGTTAGAGAACTCTCCGTTAGTGACTGGCAAAAATAAGCGCTTAGTTGTGAGCTCGGCTCGGCTCAATCCCGCAACCCGCGGCACGTCGTGACGAGGCGTGGCGGGCGGCGGAGGAGGAGTGCGCGAGGGCCTCTTCTCTTCTCAAGCTCCAATAGCATGTAGAAGAGAAACCCTTATAAGGAGGTCCAACTCCTCTTCCACTTCCGAGGTGGGACTAAACTTCCCACTACACCTAGTGCCATATAACCCACATGGGCCCTTAGAGATTTTTCAGAAATTGCTATATGGTCCTAGAGCCCATCTCAAATTTCAGCACATGCGCCAAACTATGTGTTTAACACCCTCCCTTAATCACAACTTTGTTAAGTTGAGATTACGTTTGAATTCTTCGAAACTCCTTGTAGGCAATGCCTTGGTGAAGCCATCTGTAACTTGATCTCTGGAATGCACAAACCGAATCTCAAGCTTCCTGCTAGCAACCCTTTCTCGAATGAAGTGAAAGTCAATCTCAATATGTTTTGTTCTTGCATGGTAAACAAGATTTGCAGACAAATAAGTGGCACCAAGATTGTCACACCAAAGACATGAAGCTTGAGTATGTTTTATCCCAAGTTCTCTGAGCATGGACTAAACCCAGATAGTTTCTGCTGTAGCATTGGCCAAAGCCTTGTATTCTGCTTCTGTACTTGATCTTGAGACTGTAGCATGTTTCTTTACACACCAAGATATTAGGTTAGGTCCAAAGAATACTGCAAAGCCACCAGTTGAGCGCATATCATCAATATCTCCTGCCCAGTCAGAATCAGAGAATACACTAACAAGAGTTGAAGTAGACTTGGAGAAAGTAAGACCAACATTAACAGTATCTTTAACATATCTTACTATCCGTTTTGCAGCAGTCCAATGAACTGTAGTGGGAGCATGAAGAAACTGACAAACTTTGTTCACATCAAAAGAAAAATCAGGTCTTCTAAGAGTCAAGTACTGGAGTGCACCAACTAAGCTTCTGTACTTGGTGCTATCCTCCTGATTCAGGAGTTCTCCCTCTGTAAGAGAAATCTTTTCAGAACTTGACATTGGAGTTGGTGATGACTTATAGCCCTGTAGCCCAGCTCTTCTTACAAGATTAGTAGCATATTTTTCCTGAGATAGGTGAAATTAACTTCCTTGTCTCCTTACCTCAATACCTAGGAAGAAATGCAAGTCTCCCAAATCCTTTAGTACAAATTCAGCACTGAGAACTTTCAATAGTCCTATCACTACTTCATCCGACGAGCTTGTGACAATAATATCATCAACATAAATGAGCAAAAAAATGGATGTGTTGAACTTATTGTAAATGAACAGTGATGTGTCAGATTTGGAAGGAGCAAAACCAAGTGCTTGCAGTTTTTGACTGAGACGGGAGTACCATGCCCTAGGAGCTTGTTTGAGTACATACAAAGCTTTATCTAGCTTGCAAACATGGAAGGGTGTACTTTTGTTCTCAAAACTAGGAGGTTGCTTCGTATACACTTCCTCTTCCAGAACACCATGAAGGAACACGCTCTGAACATCTAGTTGTCTGAGACTCCATCCCCTGGAAATAGAAATGGACAAGACAAGACGAATGATGGCAGCTTTTACAATAGGACTAAATGTGTCCTCATAGTCTATGCCATACCGTTGCTTAAATCCTTTTGCAACAACCTTCTCATCTTGCGAGGATTCTCCTTCATCCTCCTCAAATCGATACCAGCAATCCTTTGCTGAGTGACCGATCTTGCCGCAGATTTGACACTTGACAGCGTCGGGGCGGCTCCTGGAGTTGTTGTGACGGCCCTTGTTGTTGGAGTAGAAGGGCCACCCACGAGAGGCGCTATTGCTGTTGTGGGAGTTTCCGCTGCCACCATTGCTGTTGCTCTTTCCCTTACTGCGCGGAGGGCCACGGCAGCCACGCGAGCCACCACGGCCACCACGAACAGCGGCGTTGGTGGAGCTCTTGAACCTGATGACGATGACATGTACCTAGGGTAGGGTCATAGGCCTGACCTAGATGCCTTACCCAAGGACACTGCCCTAGAGTCAAGGACATTCAAGATACAACAGAAGAAACCGACTGAGATCACCAAGGGTGCAATCCACTCGACCTCAAACCTCACTCGGTAAACCCAATTCCATTCGACCTAAAATGAAGTCACTCGACCATACAAGAAACCACTCAGAATACAGAAGGCCTAAGGTCACTCAGGATGGCAACGATCAAGCATTCAGTCTGTAGTCTTAAAGATCATTTATAGCTCTTTATAGCTGACGTTACCAGTAACGTCATGTCTTAATGTACATTGAACCCCGTGTAACACGGGACGTGGGATGGCTGGGGTCCTGGCGCACTCTATATAAGCCACCCCCTCCTCTGGCACAAGGGTTCGCACCCTCTGTAACTCTCACGCATAATCCAGTTGACCAGCCCCCGGGCACCGAGAAGTAGGGTTGTTACTTCCTCCGAGAAGGGCCTGAACTCGTAAACCTTGCGTGCACAATCTCACTGTAGCTAGGATCTTTCCTCCTCTTACATACCCCCTATATTATTGTCAGACTTACTCCCATGACAGTTGGCGCCCACCGTGGGGCAGGTGTCTTAGCGACTTCCGGCGAGGTTGCAATTTTTCCGATTCCCATCATCATGGTTTCCGGTAGTGGTCTAGCTTTGGGCTGCGAGATCCGTCTCGGCACGCTCGTTTCATCGCCGACGAGTCCGCTTTGCTCCAGGAGGCTGCCCTCGACGTCGAGGCCCTTCCCGTCCATGGGGTGGCGCACTTCCATGCGAGTGCTTGCGGTGTCCTCCTACGACAGCCGTCAACCTAGTATTGGTCGGCTCCCACAACATCTTCGCTCCCCGCCGCTCGCCGTCGCAGGCGGTCTGGTCGATCACAGCTTCAGCGGTGGGTGAAGCATGTGGTGGCCTGTCAGTCGGCCACCCCTCAAGTCGTGGCAATCGAGCCCGACGAATCTCTCTACGGACTATTCGACCTGTTGACTGGTTCCGCCGAGACTCTGTCCGAGTGGGACATCAGTGACCCTGCGACAAAAGTCCTGATGGTCGACACGCCGCGCAACCCTCCTGGTTTCCGTTGTGGTGGCGGCGGTGATGGCGATGGGGACTCGGCGCATGGTCACGAGGAATGTCATCCCGAAGCCCTCACGTCGCAACAGAGGGATGAGCTGCACTGTCGCAACATGGAGGTGCTCCACACTCCCATCATCGGAGAGACCTCCGAGGCTTGGGCCTTGGAGGCCGCGCGCCTAGCCACTTTAGCCGAGCGCGCACGTTTGGAGAACCTTCACTCGACGAGCGCGCTCAGCGACAGATCCCTGAATCCAGTCGATGGCAACGAAAGTTGTTCCTGCCTGAACCTCAGGTATACCGCACTCCGATCCAGAATCTTACAGCTGCAGCCCGTATAGCAAAGTCGATCCAGCCATCCCAATCAGAAGCTGGAAGAGGTTTGATGCAGATCCGAGCGCTGCTTCGGGCAGCAAGAGAGCAAAACACAGCCATTTCTCAGTCGTGCAACAAGATCCACAACAGGTCCATGGTGGCGGACACAGTACAGTCGGCTCATAGCCCAAGATCGTCTCTGCAGCATGAGGGTCGTGGGCACCGCCAGGAATAGTACCTAGGTCGGAACCATGAGCGGTATGATCATCAGCTCGGCTGTGATGACCACCGTCGAGTGCCTACGCCTCCTCCGAGAGGCGGATCATATGTGCCCCGGTAGTATGATGATAGGCGCCCATATAGCGATGAGCGAAGGGTCCCTGTCGACCCAAGAGAGCCCCGGTTTGATGCACAGTCAATTCTTGTTCAAGGTCTAGTCGACAGAAACCGAGCACACGGAGAAGGACTAGATAGAGATTGTCCGACTGGTAGCAGAGTGCATGTCTCAGGGCCTGAGTGTTTCAGCAAGCCATCAGGGCTGCTGAGATTCCCCCAACTTCAGGTTGGCGACTGGAGTGTGTAAGTTCACCGGTGAGTCCAAGCCTGACACTTGGCTAGAGGATTACCAAGTGGCTGTGCAGATTGGTGGCGGCAATGATGATGTGGCCATGAAGAATCCCCCCTCATGCTAGAAGGTTCAGCCAGAGCTTGGTTGAATCAGTTGGCTCCTAGAAGTATCTTCAGCTAGGAAGAGTTGGCCCAAGTGTTTGTCAGGACATTTGAGGGCACTTGCAAACGTCCTGCAGGGCTGACTGAATTACAACATTGTGACTGAATTACAGCATTGTGTTCAGAAACCGAATGAAACTTTGAGGGATTACATCCAGAGATGGGCCACTCTTCATCATATAGTGGAAAATGTATCACAACACCAAGCAATTTGCGCCTTCAAGGAGGGCGTTCGGTACAGGGAGCTTAACCTAAAATTCGGTCGGACAGGAGATATGACCTTGGCCCGAATGATGGAAATAGCCACTCGGTAGGCTAACGGCGAAGAAGAAGACTGACTCCATAGTGGCAGGAACAAACCAGTCGCCTAGGACACCGGAGGAGGGAATTCCAGTTGGAAGCAGAAGCGCAAAGACGAACTCACAGGCCCTGGTGAGGCCGCAGTTGTTAACCAAGGAAAGTTCAAAGGAAAAACCAAGGGGCCGTGGATCCCCAAGAAAGTGAAGGATCAAGCAGGAAATCATGTGCTAGATTTGCCGTGTCATATACACACTAAGAAGAATGAAGAGGGAAACCTGATTTATCCCAAGCATACCACTCGACAGTGTCGACTCCTAATTCAGATCTTCCAAGAGGGTCAGCCCAGTGAGAAAGAAAAATAGTCTGATAAAGATGAGGACAAAGAGGAGGATGATGGTTACCCCAATGTCAATGCCACTTTAGTGATTTTTTGCTTCCATTGAGCGCAAAAGTCGACTGAAAGTTATCAACAGAGAAGTGAACATGGTTGCTCTAGAAACAACAACATATCTGAATTGCTCAAAAACTCTCATTACATTCGACCAGTCCGATCACCTAGCGCACGTTGCTATCCCCAGGCGACAAGCGTTGGTGGTCGACCCAGTCGTTGGGGGCACCTGATTGACCAAGGTTCTGATGGATGGTGGCAGTGGTCTGAACATTTTGTATGCTGAGACCCTCCGAGGAATGGGCATTCCGATGTCCAAACTCACCAAGAGCAACATGCGGTTTCACGGAGTCATTCCAGGGAAGAAAGCCAATTCACTCGGCCAGATCACTATTGATGTGGTTTTCGGTGATTGCAAGAATTACCGGAAGTAAAAGTTGACATTTGAGGTCGTGGACTTTCACAGTGCCTACCATGATATTTGCTACCTCTTGAACACTGCATTGGTTTTCCCCTAAAGAGGAAAGGGTGATGCAGCAAAGTGATGTCTACTACACAACCTTCTTCTTGTAGACGTTGTTGGGCCTCCAAGTGCAGAGGTCTGTAGGACAGTAGTAAATTTTCCTCAAGTGGATGACCTAAGGTTTATCAATCCGTAGGAGGCATAGGATGAAGATGGTCTCTCTCAAGCAACCATGCAACCAAATAACAAAGAGTCCCTTGTGTCCCCAACACACCCAATACAATGGTAAATTGTATAGGTGCACTAGTTCGGCGAAGATATGGTGATACAAGTGTAATATGGACAGTAGATAATAGTATTTGTAATCTGAAATTATAAAAACATCAAGGTAACTAACGATAAAAGTGAGCGTAAACGGTATTGCAATGCTAGGAAACAAGGCCTAGGGTTCATACTTTCACTAGTGCAAGTCCCCTTAACAATACTAACATAATTGGATCACATAACTATCCCTCAACATGCAACAAAGAGTCACTCCAAAGTCACTAATAGCGGAGAACGAATGAAGAGATTATGGTAGGGTACAAAACCACCTCAAAGTTATTCTTTCCAATCAATCCGTTGGGCTATTCCTATAAGTGTCACAAACAGCCCTAGAGTTCGTACTAGAATAACACCTTAAGACACAAATCAACCAAAACCCTAATGTCACCTAGATACTCCAATGTCACCTCAAGTATCCGTGGGTATGATTATACGATATGCATCACACAATCTCAGATTCATCTATTCAACCAACACAAAGGACCTCAAAGAGTGCCCCAAAGTTCTACCGGAGAATCACGATGAAAACGTGTGCCAACCCCTATGCATAGGTTCATGGGCGGAACCCGCAAGTTGATCACCAAAACATACATCAAGTGAATCACGTGATATCCCATTGTCACCACAGATATCCACGGCAAGACATACATCAAGTGTTCTCAAATCTTTAAATACGCAATACGATAAGATTACTTCAAAGGGGAAACTCAATTCATTACAAGAGAGAAGAGGGGGGCGGGGGAGAAAACATCGTAGGATCCAACTACAATAGCAAAGCTCGCGATACATCAAGATTGTACCACCTCAAGAACACGAGAGAGAGAGATCAAACACATAGCTACTGGTACATACCCTCAGCCCCGAGGGAGAACTACTTCCTCCTCGTCATGGAGAGCGCCGGGATGATGAAGACGGCCACCGGAGAGGGATTTCCCCCTTCGACAGGGTGCCAAAACGGGTCTAGATTGGTTTTCGGTGGCTACAGAGGCTTGCGGCGATGGAACTCCCGATCTAGGTTTCTTTCTGGAACTTTGGGTATATATAAGAGGTGTTGGAGTCGGGAACAACTTAGGAGGGTCCCCGAGGCGGCCACGAGGTAGGGGCCGCACCCAGGGAGTAGGGAGCCCCCACCCTCGTGGGTGCCTCGAGACTCTTCTGGCCCATCTCTGGTACTCTGCGGGCTTCTTCTGGTCCAAAAATTATCTCCGTGAATTTTCAGGTCAATTGGACTCCGTTTGGCTTTCCTTTTCTGCAATAATCAAAAACAAGGAAAAACAGAAAGTGGCACTGGGCTCTAGGTTAATAGGTTAGTCCCAAAAATCATATAAAATAGCATATAAATGCATATAAAACATCCTAGATGGATAATGTAATAGCATGGAACAATCAAAAATTATAGATACGTTGGAGACGTATCAAGCATCCCCAGGCTTAATTCCTGCTCGTCCTCGAGTAGGTAAATGATAAAAACAGAATTTTTGATGTGGAATGCTACCTAACATATTTATCCATGTAATTATCTTTATTGTGTCAAGAATATTTAGATCCGAAAGATTCAAGACAAAAGTTTAATATTGACATAAAAATAATAATACTTCAAGCATACTAACAAAGCAATCATGTCTTCTAAAAATAACATGGCCAAAGAAAGCTATCCCTACAAAATCATATAGTCTGGCTATGCTCTATCTTCATCACACAAAATTTTTAAATCATGCACAACCCCGATGACAAGCCAAGAAATTGTTTCATACTTTTGATGTTCTCAAACTTTTTCAATCTTCACGCAATACATGAGCGTGAGCCATGGACATAGCACTATAGGTGGAATAGAATGGTGGTTGTGGAGAAGACAAAAAGGAGAACACAGTCTCACATCAACTAGGTGTATCAACGGGCTATGGATATGCCCACCAATAGATATCAATGTGAGTGAGTAGGGATTGCCATGCAACGGATGCACTAGAGCTATAAGTGTATGAAAGCTCAACAAAAGAAACTAGTGGGTGTGCATCCAACTTGCTTGCTCATGAAGACCTAGGGCATTTTGAGGAAGCCCATCACTGGAATATACGAGCCAAGTTCTATAATGAAAGATTCCCACTAGTATATGAAAGTGACAACATATGAGACTCTCTATCATGAAGATCATGGTGCTACTTTGAATCACAAGTGTGGTAAATGGATAGTAGCATTGCCCCTTATCTCTTTTTCTCTCATTTTTTTTTGTTTTTTGGGCCTTCTCTTTTTTATGGCCTCTTTTTTCTATTTTTTTATTTTTCGTCCAGAGTCTCATCCCGACTTGTGGGGGAATCATAGTCTCCATCATCATTTCCTCACATGGGATAATGCTCCAATAATGATGACCATCACACTTTTATTTACTTACAACTCAAGAATTACAACTCGATGCTTGATGACCCACAAATATAGGGGATCTATCATAGTACTTTTTGATAAGTAAGAGTGTTGAACCCAACGAGGAGCAGAAGGAAATGATAAGCAGTCTTCAGTAAAGTATAAAATAGGGTTTAAGCTTCTGCCACTCTAGCAACCCATCATCTACTTATTACTTCCCAATGCTTTCCCCTAGGCCCAAACAATGGTGAAGTGTCATGTAGTCGACGTTCACATGACACCACTAGAGGAGAGACAACATACATTTCATCAAAATATCGAATGAATACCAAATTCACATGACTACTTATAGCAAGACTTCTCCCATGTCCTCAGGAACAAACGTAAGTACTCACAAATCATATTCATGTTCATAATTAGAGGGGTATTAATATGCATAAAGGATCTAAACATATGATCTTCCACCGAATAAACCAACTAGCATCAACTATAAGGAGTAATCAACACTACTAGTAACCCACAAGTACCAATCTGAGGTTTTGAGACAAAGATTGGATACAAGAGATAAACTAGGGTTTGAGATGAGATGGTGTTGGTGAAGATATTGATGGAGATTGACCCCCTCCCGATGAGAGGATCGATGGTGATGACGATGGTGATGATTTCCTCCTCCCAGAGGGATGTTTCCCCGGCAGAACAACTTCGTCGGAGCCCTAGATTGATTTTGCCAAGGTTCCGCCTCGTGGCGGTGGAGTTTCGTCCCGTGAGCTTGCTTATGATTTTCTCAGACAAAAGACTTCATATAGCAGAAGATGGGCACCGGAGGCCTGCCAGGGGGCCCACGAGACAGGGGGCGCGCCTAGAGGGTTGGGCGCCCCCACCCTCGTGGCCAGGGTGTGGGCCCCCTCTGGTTAATTCTTTCACCAATATTTTTTATATATTCCAAAATGTGCTCCCGTGAAATTTCAGGACTTTTGGAGTTGTGCAGAATAGGTCTCTAATAGTTGCTCCTTTTCCAGCCCAGAATTCCAGCTGCCGGCATTCTCCCTCTTCATGTAAACCTTGTAACATAAGAGAGAATAGGCATAAGTATTGTGACCGTATGTGTAATAACAACCCATAATGCAATAAGTATTGATATAAAAGCATGATGAAAAATGGACGTATCAACTCCCCCAAGCTTAGACCTCGGTTGTCCTCAAGCGGAAGCTGATAACGAAAAATATGTCCACATGTTTAGAGATAGAGGTGTCGATAAAACAAAATATGGACATGAGGGCATCATGATCATTCTTAGAACAACAACATATATACATATTGTCATATGGTTTCTTATGCTAAAGTAACAATTCATTCACAATTTCATGTATGAATCAGAAACTTCATTGAAAACTAACAAACTATAATCTCAATCATTGAAGCAATTGCAATTTATCATAACATCAGAAAGATTCAATATAAGAGCTTTTCAGCAAGTCCACATACTCAACTATCATTTAGTATTTCACAATTGCTAACACTCACGCAATATTTATGGGTATGAAGTTTTAATCAGACACAAAGAAAGATAGGGGCTTATAGTTTTGCCTCCCAACCTTTTACCTCAAGGGTAATGTCAGCAATAATAGTTCATGAAAAATCACATCCAATTAGCTATATATATCAGGATCTTTCCAACACACAGTGCTTGCCAAAGGATAAAATGTAAAAAGGAAAGGAGAAAATCACCATGACTCTTGTATAAAGTATAAGACAAGGATAAAAGATAGGCCCTTCGTAGAGGGAAGCAGAGGTTGTCATGTGCTTTTATGGTTGGATGCACGAAATCTTAATGCAAAAGAATGTCACTTTATATTGTCACTTGTGATATGGACCTTTATTATGCAGTCCATCGCTTTTATTTCTTCCACATCACAAGATCGTATAAAGCTTATTTTCTCCACACTAATAAATCATACATATTTAGAGAGCAATTTTTATTGCTTACAACAATGACAACTTACTTGAAGGATCTTACTCAATCCATAGGTAGATATGGTGGACTCTCATGGAAAAACTGGGTTTAAGGATATTTGGAAGCACAAGTAGTATCTCTAACTGGTGCAAAGAATTTGGCTAGCATGAGGGGGAAATGCAAGCTCAACATGTTGGATGATCCAAGACAATATAATTTATTTCGGATGTAAGAAAACATAACCCATTACGTTGTCTTCCTTGTCCAACCTCAACTTTTGAGAATGTCATATTTTAATGAGTGCTCACAATCATAAAAGATGTTCAAGATAGTATATTTATATGTGAAAACCTCTCTTTCTTTATTACTTCCTATTAATTGCAACGATGACCAAAACTATGTTTGTCAACTCTCAACAACTTTTATTCATCATACTCTCTATATGTGAAGTCATTACTCTCCATAAGATCCATATGATCTCTTTATTTCTTTTTATTCTTTCTCTTCTCTTTTATTTTTATTCCCTCCAGATCATGGCAAGATAATCAGGCCCTTGACTCATAACTAATCTTTACTATATATAGCTCACGAACTCGATCACATAGAAGGATCATAAAGCAAAACTCAAAACTAGATCATACTAAAACTTTATTCTACTATATCAAGATATAACCAAAAGGATCGAACTAAGAAAAATGGTAAAGATAAAAGTGTGATGGTGATATGATACCGGGGCACTCCCCCAAGCTTGGCAGTTGCCAAGGGGAGTGCCTATACCAGATACTCAGTTCTCAAGAAGATGGTGGTGATGATGCAGAGTCGCACATTGAGAGTAGGAGATCCTCCAATTTGTGGATAATGCCCTTGAGTGCAGTGATATGCTCCTTCAACAAAATATTTTCATGCGTGAGATACTTATTTTGTATGCGAGCTAACTCAATCATCTTGAAAGCTTCAATCTCCGTTGGGGTAAGAAGATTGTAATGAGGTTGGAGGATGTCTTCGTCTTCTGCTGCCGGAGCCTGATCCTCCATGGCCTTCTTGATACCATCATCCTTGTTTCTTCTCTCTTCAGCTCTATCTTCATTAGCCAAGCATCGTTGCCCTCATTGTTGGAGGAGGGGGACAAAATAATGCCTGGCCTTGACAACTCTGGCAAAAAACAGCTCGAAACAAAAACAGAGGATATTTCTGTGGTACGGTGTTCAAAACCTTCAGGAGATTATATAATGAATTTTTACCGACCAAAAGAAGTATCGCACAAGAAAACAGAGTCCAGAGAGCACATGAGGTGCCCACGAGGCAGGGGGCGCACCCAGGGGGTAGGGCGCACCCTCCACCCTCGTGGAAGCATCGTGTCCTTCCTGGACTGCTTCTTATTTTCCTACTTTCTTAAATATTCCAAAATGGAGAAAAAAACGCTATTAGAACTGTTTTGGAGTCGGTTTACTTACCGTATCACATACCTCTTCCTTTTCGGAGTCTGAAATGTTCTGGAAAGTGTCCCTTATGTATTCCTCAGGGGTTACGGTTTCAATAACATCAGTTGCAACATTTATGAGATTACCCGAGATATAATGTTTGATTCTTTGACCGTTCACCACCCTCAGATTTGTGCCTTTGAAGCTGTTGATTTTTATGGCACCGGACGATAGACCTCCTTGATGACGTAAGGACCTTCCCATTTAGAGAGGATTTTTCCTGCAAAAGATCTTAAACGAGAGTTGTATAACAATACATAATCACCTACATTAAACTCGTGTTTTTGTATCCTTTTGTCATGCCATCTTTTAACTTTTTCTTTAAACAGTTTGGCATTCTCATAGGCCTGGGTTCTCCATTCATCAAGTGAGCTAATGTCAAATAGTCTCTTCTCACCGGCAAGTTTGAGGTCATAGTTGAGCTCTTTAATGGCCCAATATGCCTTATGTTCTAGTTCGAGAGGTAAGTGACAAGCTTTTCCATAAACCATTTTATATGGAGACATACCCATAGGATTTTTATATGCAGTTCTATAGGCCCATAATTCATCATCATGTTTCTTTGACCAATTCTTTCTAGATCTATTAACAATCTTTTGCAAAATTAATTTAAGCTCTCTATTACTCAGTTCTACTTGACTACTAGACTGCGGGTGATACGAAGATGCAATTCTATGATTAACATCATACTTAGCAAGCATCTTACGAAAAGCACCATGAATAAAATGCGAACCACCATCAATCAATAAGTATCTAGGGACTCCAAACCTCGGAAAATAACTTCTTTAAGCATCTTAATAGAGGTGTTATGACCAACACTACTAGTTGGAATAGCTTCTACCCATTTAGTAACGTAATCAACAGCAACTAAAATATGTGTATACCCATTAGAGGAAGGAAATGATCCCATATAATCAAAGCCCCAAACATCAAATGGTTCAATAAAAAGTGAGTAATTCATAGGCATTTCTTGACGTTTACTAATATTACCAATTCTTTAACATTCATCACAAGACAGGACAAACTTACGGGCATCCTTGAAGAGAGTAGGCCAATAAAAACCGGATTGCAATACCTTATGTGCAGTTCTATCTCCAGCATGGTGTCCTCCATAAGCCTCGGAGTGACACTTGCATAGGATCTGTTCCTGTTCATGCTCAAGGACACAACGTCTAATAACACCATCTACTCCTGCTATAAAGGTGTGGGTCATCCCAAAAGTAATGTCTTAAATCATAGAAAAACCTTTTCTTTTGCTGGTATGTGAAACTAGGTGGTATAAATTTAGCAACAATGTAATTAGGATAATCAGCATACCATGGAGCAGTACAAGAAGCATTTATGATAGCTAATTGTTCATCAGGAAAGCTATCATCAATAGGTAGTGGGTCATCAAGAACATTCTCTAACCTAGACAAATTGTCTCCAACGGGGTTCTCAGCTCCCTTTCTATCAATAATATGCAAATCAAATTCTTGTAGCAAGAGAACCAATCTAATAAGTCTAGGTTTAGCATCTTTCTTTTTCGTAACATATTTAATAGCAGCATGATCAGAGTAAAGAGTTACTTTAGAATCAACAATATAAGGTCTGAACTTATCACAAGCAAATACAACTTCTAAAAATTCTTTTTCAGTAGTAGCATAATTTTTTTGGGCACTGTCTAGAGTTTTACTAGCATATTAGATAACATTTAATTTCTTATTAAACTCTTTGTCCTAGAACATCACCTACAATATAATCACTACCATCACACATAATTTCAAAGGGTAAATTCCAATCAGGAGGCTCAACAATAGGTGCAGAAGTCAAGGCTTTCTTAAGTATTTCAAATTCTTCTACACAATCATCATCAAAGACAAAAGGAACATATTTTTGTAAGAGATTAGTCAGAGGCTGGAAATTTCTGAGAAGTCTTTAGTGAACCTCCTATAAAACCTGGCATGACCAAGGAAACTTCTTATACCTTTATTGTCCTTAGGACACGACATCTTTTCAATATCATCAACTTTAGCTTTATCAACTTCAATACCTCTTTCAGAAATTTTATGCCCAAGATAATACCTTCATTAACCATAAAGTGGCACTTCTCCCAATTCAAGATAAGATTAGTTTCTTCACATCTCTGCAAAACTCGGTCAAGGTTTCTTAAGCAATCATCAAAAGAAGTTCCATATACAGAAAAATCATCCATGAAAACCTCAACAATCTTTTCACAAAAGTCAGAGAATATAGCAGTCATGCATCTTTGAAAGGTAGCAGGTGCATTACATAAATCAAAAGGCATACGTCTATAAGCAAAGGTACCGAAAGGGCAAGTAAAAGTGGTCTTTTCCTGATCCTCTTTTGACACAGGTATTTGAGAGAAACTAGAATAACCATCTATAAAGCAAAAATGTGTATGTTTGGATAATCTTTCTAGAATTTGATCAATGAAAGGTAGAGGGTAATGATCCTTTTTAGTAGCTTTATTTAATTTGCATAAATCAATTACCATTCTATAACGTGTAACAATTCTTTGTGGGATCAATTCATCTTTATCATTTGGAACAACAATAATACCTCCCTTCTTAGGGAAACAATGGACATGACTTACCCATTGACTATCAGCAACATGATAAATTATACTTGCCTCCATAAGCTTTAGTATTTCTTTTCTTACCACGTCTTTCATCTTAGGATTTAACCGTCGTTGGTGATCAACAACCGGTTTAGCGTCTTTATCTAATTTTATTTTGTGCTAGCATAGAGTGGGACTAATGCCCTTAAGATCATCCAGAGATATCCAATAGCAGCACGGTGCTTCTTCAGAGTTTTCAATAATTTCTCTTCTTCCTGCTCTGAAAGGTTAGCACTAATAATAGCAGGATATATCTTCTTTTCATCAAGATAAGCATATTTAAGAGTATCAGGTAATGGTTTAAGCTCAAACACGGGATCACCCTTGGGTGGAGCAGGATCCCCTAGAATTTTAACAGGAAAGTTGTGTTTCAAAATAGGTCCTTGTTTAAAGAATACTTCATCTATTTCCCTTTTTTCATTCATAAACGCATCATTTTCATGGTCGAGCAAATATTGTTCTAAAGGATCATTAGGAGGCACAGCAATAGAAGCAAGACCAATTATTTCATCTTTACTAGGCAATTCTTTATCATGGGGTTGTCTACGAAATTTAGCAAAATTAAACTCATGAGACATATCCCTCAAACCAATAGTAACAACATCCTTTTTTGCAATCTATCCTAGCATTAACAATATTCAAGAAAGGTCTACCAAATATAATGGGACAAAAGTTATCTTGTGGAGAACCAAGAACAAGAAAATCAACAGGATATTTAACTTTCCTACACAAGACCTCAACATCTCTAACTGTAACACCCCGGATATGATTTTCCCAATATGTACTCCAACTCTTGCCGTTTCTGGCGTTAAGTTATTTTATTTTCTCAACCTTCCAATATGTAATCATAGCCTTCCCCGACCTTAGGAGCCCCCATTGCTTGATCGTTTTTAGCGACCGAGTTGTGACTAGAAAAATGTTTTGAGTCATTTAGGAATTATATATCGGAGAGTTTAGGAATTCTTTTTACTCCCCAGTCTCCTCATCGCTCTGGTAAGGCATCCTAACGTAGAGTTTTGACTATTCTCTTCTCAAATTTCACTAAATTCTTTTTAGGATCAGGCGGGTATCTTGGAATCGTTCCGATGGTTTTGGAACACTTGTCTGGAATTTCAGATCAGATAGCACTCTTAGGAGCATGAAAACTATATGCTATAGGACCTGAACATGGCAAAGTAAAGCATGGCATGGAGCTACTCCAAGAGCTTAACAAAAGTCCCTTAGTGACCTTGAGCCAAAAGGGATCAGAAAAATACATTTGCAAGCATGTGAACATGGCAAAAACATAATCAGTTCTCAGACTTAGTGAAAACTGGAGCATGCTGAAACAGATATCAAGTAGGCATGTTTACGAGCTCGATGCACTCACTACAGAGCAAGTCATGATAATCTAAGCATACACCCGTCAAGAATACACAAAATACAAGCTATACATGGCAAGAACAATAACATAGCATGCACGGATCAACTACAACATCCTCGGCAAAATCGCTAACAAGTAGACAATCTGCCCAGATTCACGAAATGACAAAAGTAGAGCTCGATTGACTGGAGCTAGGGTGCTCCATAATTGCAAACAAAGACATGGATGGATAGAGCACTACAAGATTAACAAAACATCCTTACTGATCATCCTCAAAAGAGGCACGGATCACTAGGAAACAACATGAACATATGGCATATTGAGATAAACAGATCAAGGACTTAGTGGAAATGCTAAGTCCGTGAAATCAGCACTAACGAATGCTCCACTTTACAAGCTTGTGCTAGTCACCACACACATCACAAAAATACATGGGTTGCACCTCTGGATAGATGGAAAAACACTTAACAAAACACATGTAGAGCTCAGGGGCATATCATGCACACAATAATCATGGCAAAAATGACAAATATCTAATTGGAGCAGCAGATCTGACAAATATCTCAAATAGCACTCTTCCAACAGCATTTCGGGCATCAAGATGAACTCAAATGAAAATGATGCAATGAGATGAAATGATGTGCTCTCTGAGATGAACATTTTGATATGCTATATGCCCAAAACGGAGCTACGGATGCAAAGTTACGACGCGATGAACAAGGGCAAGATATCTAGGGTTTGAGGCAAAAGTCAACCGAGTTTGGATCTGGATCCAGATCTGGCCGCACGGGTTACGAGGTTCGCCGGAGAGGGACTTGAAGCTCGCCGGAGAGAGGTGTGACCGGGGCGGGGGCGGCAACGTCAAGGAGGCGGCGAGGTGCGGTGGCCGGGGCGGCGCTTGCCGGCGGGTGGCGCGGGGCCGGTCGGGCGACCTTGCGCCGGCCGGCGTCGGTGGCGGGCGGCGGCTCCCGGGCGGCCGGACTTGCGGAGGACGGTGGCGGCACGGCTCCCGGGCGGCGCATCGAGGAAGGGACGAAGGCGGGCGGCGGCGCGCTGGTTTGAGCCGCGGGGGCCCGCTGCGGGCCGCGGCGGGCCGGCGGAGGAGGCAGCGATGTGGGGCGGCTCCCGCCACGTGGAAGCGCGGGATTGGCGGTGGCGGATAGGGCGGACGTGTCCGGTGCGGCCCGGACGTTGTCCGGCCGCGCGGATGGAGCGGGGCTAGGGTTTGGAAGAGGAGATCCGCGAATTTTTAGGAGGGGGAGGTATATATAGGCATAGAGGGAGCTAGGAGTGTTCAAATGAGGTGCGGTTTTCGGCCACGCGATCGTGATCGAACGCTCTAGATGATGGAGAGGGTTTTGGTGGGTTTTGGGCCAAATTGGAGGGGTGTTGGGCTGCAACACACACGAGGCCTTCTCGGTCCCTCGGTTAACCGTGGAGCATCAAACGAAGTCCAAATGGTACAAAACTTGACAGGCGGTCTACCGGTTGTAAACCAAGGCCGCTTGGCAAGTCTCGGTCCAATCCGGAAATGTTTAATCCTCACACACGAAAGAAAGGTAGAAATGACCACCGGAGGAGAACGGAGCGCCGAAATGCAAAACGGACAACGGGGAAAATGCTCGAATGCATGAGATGAACACGTATGCAAATGCAATGCACATGATGACATGATATGAGATGCATGACAACGATAACAACACACGGAGACAAAAACCCGAACCCGAGAAAATAAAATAACTTAACGCCAGAAACGGCAAGAGTTGGAGTACATATTGGGAAAATCATATCCGGGGTGTTACACTAACAATCCCAACTGGTGAAATAGTGTCTCTATTGGCAAGCTTAATTGTAACGTCAATTTCCTCTATCTCAGCAGGTGCAATATCATGCATAATTTATTTGTATAAGGAATGAGGTATTGCACTTGCACTAGCACCCATATCACATAAGCCATGATAGCACTGATCTCCTATTTTAACAGAAATAACAGGTCTATGTTTATTTTTAGTGTCAGGTCTAGCAATTCTAGCAGCTTCATCATAGAAGTAAATAACATGCCCATCGATATTATCGGCCAAGAGATCTTTAACCATATCAATACTAGGTTCAACTTTAATTTGCTCAGGGTGTGTAGGTGTTCTGGTATTACTCCTACGAACCATAGTTGAAGCTTTAGCATGATCCTTTATTCTAATAGGGAAAGGTGGTTTCTCAATATAAGCAGTAGGAACAACAGGATCAACATTATAAGTGATAGTCTTTTCTTCAACTTTAATAGGTGCAACTACTTTTACTTCAATGGGAGGATTATATTTAAACCACTTCTCCTTAGGGAGATAACATGGGTAGCAAAGGATTCACAGAAAGAAGCTACTATCACAGAGTCAAGTCCATATTTAGTGCTAAATTCATGAAAAACATCGGTGTCCATAAAAGATTTAACACAATCAAACTTAGGTGTCATACCTGACTCATTACCTTCATCGAGATCCCAATCTTCAGAGTTGCATTTAATTCTTTCCAATAAATCCCATTTGAATTCAATAGTCTTCATCATAAAAGAGCCAGTACAAGAAGTATCGAAGCGATTGTTGAGAGAAAGCTGAGCATAAATTTTTTGAATAATAATTTCTCTTGAGAGCTCAAGATTGGGGCATGAATATAACATTGACTTAAGCCTCCCCATGCTTGAGCGATGCTTTCTCCTTCGCGAGGCCAAAAATTATATATATAATTACTATCACGATGAACCAGATGCATAGGATAAAACTTCTGATGAAATTCCAATTTCAATCGGTTGTAGTTCCATGATCCCATATCATCACATAGTCTAAACCATGTCAATGCCTTTCCCTTCAAAGATAAAGGGAAGACCTTCTTCTTGATAACATCCTTAGGCATACCTGCATGCTTAAATAATCCACAAACTTCATCCACATACACTACTAGGGAAAAGCCTAGCAGTAGCACAGGTTTTAGGTATGTCAGTAGCACGGGTGCCCGTGCTACTGATATGGCGTACAACTAACTGGTAGCAGTAGCGCGGGTGCCACCCGCGCTACTACTACGTCCATTAGTAGTAGCGTGGATACCACCCGCATTACTACTAACTAGTAGTAGCATGGGTCTGGACCCTCGCTACTGCTAACTAATTAGGAATTAAAAAAATAAATTCCAGCCATGGCTGCTGTTGCTAGGTAGGCGTCATCGTCCTCTTCATCCATGGTCGATGCTGATCCTAGAGGGGACGAAGTCGTCCATGGTGATACACCTCTCCTTTGCGCTGCTACAGAAAAAGAGACAAGGATTAGAAGAGGAAGAGAGAGATAGAGAGGAGTAGGTGCAGCAACTCACCAGTGGCCGCCGGAGTTGGAGCTGAAACCCTAGATGACGCCATGGATGGCGCTCTGCTTGATCTAGAAGATGAAGAGAGATATAGAGAGAGAGAGGAGTAGGAATAACAACTCACCTATGGTTGTGTCCATGGCGGATCTGGCTGCCACCATGGATGGTGCTCTACTGGATCTCCCTCTCCTTCCAACATTAGAGAAGGAGGAGGAGGGAGGGGAAGGGGGCTGTGGTGGGTGTGGAGGTCAACGGATTTGGGGGAGGCATGAGGTGTGAGGCTGGTGGTGGTGGATGAGGAAGGGAATCGCGGGTGGGAGGGAGAAGCGGAATGGGAGAGCCTATGGAGAGAGGGGGGAGAGTGAGGGAGAGAGGAGGGATTCAACCGAGGATATGGAGACATCACCTACCTTGTACATAGTAGTAGCAAGGGGTATAAACCCGCGCTACTACTATCAACTTAGTAGTAGCGCGGGTTCATACCCCTCGCTACTAATATGGCATGTCCCCGGGGGCCACGGTAGAGACTGCTTAGTAGTAGCGAGGGTTAAAAACCCGCGGTACTACTATCAACTTAGTAGCAGCGAGGGGTAAAAAACCGCGCTACTAGTAAGTAGCAGTAGCGAGGGGTATAAACCCGTCCTCTTATATAAAGGAAAACGCTCCCGAGGACACATGGGAATTATCGTCAAGCTACTTTTCATCATGCTCATATGATTCGCGTTCGGTACTTTGATAATTTGATATGTGGGTGGACCGATGCTTGGTTACTGCCCTTCCTTGGACAAGCATCCCACTTACGATTAACCCCTCTTGCAAGCATCCGCAACTACAAAAGAAGTATTAAGGTAAACCTAAACATAGCATGAAACATATGGATCCAAATCAGCCCCTTACGAAGCAACACATAAACTAGGGTTTAAGCTTCTGTCACTCTAGAAACCCATCATCTACTTATTACTTCCCAATGCTTTCCCCTAGGCCCAAACAATGGTGAAGTGTCTGCTACCTCTTGAGCACTGCGTTGGATTTCCTTGAAGAGGAAAGGATGATGCAACAAAGTAGTGTCAGTATTTCCCTCAGTTTTTGAGAACCGAGGTATCAATCCAGTAGGAGGCTACGTGTGAGTCCCTCGTACCTGCACAAAACAAATAACTCCTCGCAACCAACGCGATAAGGGGTTGTCAATCCCTTCACGGTCACTTACGAGAGTGAGATCTGATAGATATGATAGAATAATGTTTTTGGTATTTTTGTGATAAAGATGCAAAGTAAAATAAAAGCAAAGTAAAAAGCAAAGGAAATAACTAAGTATTGGAAGATTAATATGATAAAGATAGACCCGGGGCCATAGGTTTCACTAGTGGCTTCTCTCAAGAGCATAAGTATTTTATGGTGGGTGAACGAATTACTGTTGAGCAATTGTCAGAATTGAGAATAGTTATGAGAATATCTAGGTATGATCATGTATATAGGCATCACGTCCGAGATAAGTAGACCGACTCCTGCCTGCATCTACTACTATTACTCCACTCATCGACCGCTATCCAGCATGCATCTAGAGTATTAAGTTCATGAAGACAGAGTAACGCCTTAAGCAAGATGACATGATGTAGAGGGACAAATTCATGCAATATGATAAAAAACACCATCTTGTTATCCTTGTTGGCAACAATACAATACGTGCCGTGCTGCCCCTACTGTCACTGGGAAAGGACACCGCAAGATTGAACCCAAAGCTAAGCACTTCTCCCATTGCAAGAATGATCAATCTAGTAGGCCAAACCAAACTGATAATTTGAAGAGACTTGCGAAGATAACCAATCATACATGAAAGAATTCAGAGAAGATTCAAATATTGTTCATAGATAATCTTAATCATAAACCCACAATTCACCGGTCTCAATAAACACACCGCAAAAAGAAGATTACATCGAATAGATCTCCACAAGAGAGGGGAAGAACTTTGTATTGAGATCCAAAAAGAGAGAAGAAGCCATCTAGGTAATAACTATGGAACTGAAGGTCTGAGGCAAACTACTCACACTTCATCGGAGAGGCTATGGTGTTGATGTAGAAGCCCTCCGTGATGGATGCCCCCTCCGGCGGAGCTCCGGAACATGCCCCAAGATGGGATCTCGTAGATACAGAAAGTTGCGGCGGTGGAATTAGGGTTTTGGCTCCGTATCTAATCGTTTGGGTGTACGTAGGTATATATAGGAGGAAGGAGTACGTCGGTGGAGCAACAGGGGGCCCACGAGGGTGGAGGGCGCACCTGGGGGGGGGGGGCGTGTAGGCATGCCCCCTACCTCGTGGCCTCCTGCTTTATTTTGTGACGTAGGGTCCAAGTCTCCTGGATCATGTTCGGTGAGAAAATCACGTTCCCGAAGGTTTCATTTTGTTTGGACTCCGTTTGATATTCCTTTTCTTCGAAACCCTAAAATAGGCAAAAAACAACAATTCTGGGCTGGGCCTCCGGTGAATAGGTTAGTCCCAAAAATAATATAAAAGTGGATAATAAAGCCCAATAATGTCCAAAATAGATAATATAGGATGGAGCAATCAAAAATTATAGATACGTTGGAGACGTATCAAGCATCCCCAAGCTTAATTCCTGCTCGTCCTCGAGTAGGTAAATGATAAAAAAGATAATTTTTGATGTGAAGTGCTACTTGGCATAATTTTAATGTAATTCTTCTTAATTGTGGTATGAATATTCAGATCCGAAAGATTCAAGATAAAAGTTTAATATTGACATAAAAATAATAATACTTCAAGCATACTAACAAAGCAATCATGTCTTCTCAAAATAACATGGCCAAAGAAAGTTATCCCTACAAAATCATATAGTCTGGCTATGCTCTATCTTCACCACACAAAGTATTTAAATCATGCACAACCCCGATGAGAAGCCAAGCAATTGTTTCATACTTTTGACATTCTCAAACTTTTTCAATCTTCACGCAATACATGAGCGTGAGCCATGGATATAGCACTATATGTGGAATAGAATGGTGGTTGTGGAGAAGACAAAAAGGGAGAAGATAGTCTCACATCAACTAGGCGTATCAACGGGCTATGGAGATGCCCATCAATAGATATCAATGTGAGTGAGTAGGGATTGCCATGCAACGGATGCACTAGAGCTATAAGTATATGAAAGCTCAACAAAAGAAACTAAGTGGGTGTGCATCCAACTTGCTTGCTCATGAAGACCTAGGGCATTTTGAGGAAGCCCATCATTGGAATATACAAGCCAAGTTCTATAATGAAAAATTCCCACTAGTATATGAAAGTGATGAAATGAGAGACTTTCTATTATGAATATCATGGTGCTACTTTGAAGCACAAGTGTGGTAAAGGATAGTAACATTGTCCCTTCTCTCATTTTCTCTCATTTTTTTATTTGGGCCTTTTCTCTTTTTTTATTTGGCCTCTTTTTTTTCGTCTGGTGTCTCATCCCGACTTGTGGGGGAATCATAGTCTCCATCATCCTTTCCTCACTGGAACAATGCTCTAATAATGATGATCATCACACTTTTGTTTTCTTACAACTCAACAATTACAACTCGATACTTAGAACAAAATATGACTCTATATGAATGCCTCCGTCGGTGTACCGGGATATGCAATGAATCAAGAGTGACATGTATGAAAAAATTATGAATGGTGGCTTTGCCACAAATACGATGTCAACTACATGATCATGCTAAGCAATATGACAATGATGGAGTGTGTCATAATAAACGAAATGGTGGAAAGTTGCATGGCAATATATCTCGGAATGGCTATGGAAATGCCATAATAGGTAGGTATGGTGGCTGTTTTGAGGAAGGTATATGGTGGGTGTATGATACCGGCGAAAGGTGCGTGGTATTAGAGAGGCTAGCAATGGTGGAAGGAAGAAAAGTGCGTATAATCCATGGACTCAACATTAGTCATAAAGAAATCATATACTTATTGCAAAAAACTACAAGTTATCAAAGCAAAGTATTACGCGCATGCTCCTAGGGGGATAGATTGGTAGGAAAAGACCATCGCTCGTCCCCGACTACCACTCATAAGGAAGACAATCAAAAAATAAATCATGCTCTGACTTCATCACATAACGGTTCACCATACGTGCATGCTACGGGAATCACAAACTTTAACACAAGTATTTCTCAAATTCACAACTACTCAACTAGTACAACTTTAATATCACCATCTTCATATCTCAAAACAATTATCAAGCATCAAACTTCTCATAGCATTCAACACACTCATAAGAAAGTTTTTTACTATTCTTGAATACCAAGCATATTAGGATTATTTAAGAAAATTACCATGCTATTTAAGACTCTCAAAATAATATAAGTGAAGCATGAGAGATCAATAGTTTCTATAAAACAATTCCACCACCGTGCTAAAAAAAGTGAAGTACTAGAGCAAAACTATATAAGTCAAATGATATAAGCGAAGCACATAGAGTATTCTAACAAATTCCAAATCATGTATGGCTCTCTCAAAAGGTGTGTACAGCGAGGATGATTGTGGTAAACTAAAAAGCACAGACTCAAATCATACAAGACGCTCCAAGCAAAACACATATCATGTGGTGAATAAAAATATAGCTCCAAGTGAAGTTACCGATAGAAGTAGACGAAAGAGGGGATGCCTTCCGGGGCATCCCCAAGCTTTGGATTTTAAGTGTCCTTAGATTATCTTGGGGGTGCCATGGGCATCCCCAAGCTTAGGCTCTTGCCACTCCTTGTTCCATAATCCATCAAATCTTTACCCAAAACTTGAAAACTTCACAACACAAAACTTAAAGTAGAAAATCTCGTGAGCTCCGTTAGCGAAAGAAAACAAAAGATCACTTAAAGGTACTGTATTGAACTAATTCTTTATTTATATTGGTGTTAAAACTACTGTATTACAACTTCTCTATGGTTTATAAACTATTTTACTAGCCATAGATTCATCAAAATAAGCAAACAACACACGAAAAACAGAATCTGTCAAAAACAGAACAGTCTGTAGTAATCTGTAACAAACGCAAGATCTGGAACCCCAAAAATTCTAAAATAAATTTCTGGACGTGAGGAATTTATATATTAATTATCTGCAAAAAGAATTAACTAAATATAACTTTCCAAATAAAAATGGCAGCAGTTCTTGTGAGCGCTAAAGTTTCTGTTTTTTACAGCAAGATATCAAGACTTTCCCCAAGTCTTCCCAACGGTTCTACTTGGCACAAACACTAATTAAACACAAAAAACACACAAAAAAACAGAGGCTAGATAAATTATTTATTACTAAGCAGGAGCAAAAGCAAGGAATAAAAATAAAATTGGGTTGCCTCCCAACAAGCGCTATCGTTTAACGCCCCTAGCTAGGCATAAAAAGCAAGGATAGATCTAGGTATTGCCATCTTTGGTAGGCAATCCATAAGTGTCTCTCATAATAGATTCATAAGGTAATCTAATTTTATTTCTAGGAAAGTGTTCCATGCCTTTCTTTAACGGAAATTAGAATCTAATATTTCCTTCCTTCATATCAATAATTGCACCAATCGTTCTAAGGAAAGGTCTACCAAGAATAATAGGACATGAAGGATTGCAATCTATGTCAAGAATGATAAAATCTATGGGCACATAATTCCTATTTGCAACAATAAGAACATCATTAATTCTTCCCATAGGTTTTTTAATAGTGGAATCCGCAAGGTGCAAGTTTAGAGAGCAATCATCAAAATCACGGAAACCTAACAAATCACACAAAGTCTTTGGAATCGTGGAAACACTAGCACCCAAATCACACAAAGCATAGCATTCATGACCTTTAATTTTAATTTTAATAGTTGGTTCCCACTCATCATAAAGTTTTCTAGGGATAGAAACTTCCAACTCAAGTTTTTCTTCATAAGATTGCATGAAGGCATCAACGATATGTTTAGTAAACGCTTTATTTTGACTGTAAGCATGAGGAGAATTTAGCACGGATTGCAACAAGGAAATACAATCAATAAAAGAGCAATTTTCATAATTAAATTCCTTGAAATACAAAATAGTGGGTTTAGCAACATCTAGGGTTTTAATTTCTTCAATCCCACTTTTATCAAATTTAGCATCAAGATCTAGAAACTCTGAAATTTTGGAACGTCTTCTAGGTAAAGGTGGATCATATTCAGTACCATCATTATCAAGATTCGCATTGCAAGACAAAGATTTAATAGGGGACACATCAATAACTTTTAGATCTTTATCTTTATTTTCATAGGAACTAGAAGAACACAGTCTTATAAAGGCATCTTTCTTAGCGCGCATCCTAGTGGTTCTTTCTTTGCACTCATCAATGGAAATTCTCATGGCTTTGAGAGACTCATTGATATAATGCTTAGGAGGAATAGATCTAAGTTTCAACGAATCAACATCAAGAGAAATTCTATCAACGTTCCTAGCCAACTCATCATTCTTAAGCCATTTTTCTTCAATCAAAGCATAGAAATTCTTTTGTGAAGTAATAAATTCTTTAATATTAGATTCAAAATCAGAGTGCATCTTATTGTAATTTCCATAAGAATTGTTGTAGGAATTACCATAATTATTAGAGGGATTACTAGGATAAGGTCTAGGATTAAAATTTCCTCTATACGCGTTGTTACCAAAATTGTTCCTACCAACAAAATTCACATCCATAGATTCATTATTATTCTCAATCAAAGTAGACAAGGGCATATCATTAGGATCAGAAGAAACACTCTTACTAGCAAATAATTTCATAAGTTCATCCATCTTTCCACTCAAAACATTAATTTCTTCTATCGCATGCACTTTCTTATTAGTAGATCTTTCAGTGTGCCATTGAGAATAATTAACCATAATATCATCTAGGAGTTTAGTAGCTTCTCCTAAAGTGATTTCCATAAAAGTGCCTCCCGCGGCCGAATCTAAAAGATTTCTAGAAGCAAAATTCAATCCGGCATAAAATTTTTGTATAATCATCCACAAATTCAAACCATGAGTAGGGCAATTACGTATCATTAATTTCATCCTCTCCCAAGCTTGTGCAACATGTTCATGATCAAGTTGCTTAAAATTCATAATATCGTTTCTAAGGGAGATGATCTTAGTGGGAGGAAAATACTTAGAGATAAAAGCATCTTTGCACTTGTTCCAAGAATCAATACTATTTTTAGGCAAAGACAAAAACCAAGCTTTAGCACGATCTCTAAGCAAAAAAGGAAATAGCTTCAATGTAACAATATCATTATCCACATCTTTCTTCTTTTGCATATCACACAAATCAACGAAGCTATTTAGATGGGTAGCGACATCTTCACTAGGAAGGCCGAAAACGGATCTTTCATGACAAGATTCAGCAAAGCGGCATTAATTTCACAAGATTCAGCATCGGTAAGAGGAGCAATCGGAGTGCTAATAAAATCATTGTTGTTGGTATTGGTAAACTCACATAATTTAGTGTTATCTTGAGCCATCGTGACAAGCAAGCAATCCAACACACAAGCAAACAAAAAGCAAGCGGGCAAAAAGAGGCAAATAGAGAAAGAGATGGAGGATAGAGAGAGAGAGGGCGAATAAAATGACAAGGGTGAAGAGGGGGAGAGGAAAATGAGAGGCAAATGGCAAATAATGTAATGCGGGAGATAAGGGTATGTGATGGGTACTTGGTATGTTGACTTTTGTGTAGACTCCCCGGCAATGGCGCCAGAAATCTTCTTGCTACCTCTTGAGCACTGCGTTGGATTTCCTTGAAGAGAAAAGGATGATACAGCAAAGTAGCGTAAGTATTTCCCTCAGTTTTTGAGAACCAGGTATCAATCCAGTAGGAGTCTACACGCGAGTCCCTCGTACCTGCACAAAACAAATAACTCCTTGCAACCAACGCGATAAGGGGTTGTCAATCCCTTCACGGTCACTTACGAGAGTGAGATCTGATAGATATGATTGAATAATATTTTTGGTATTTTTGTGATAAAGATGCAAAGTAAAATAAAAGCAAAGTAAAAAGCAAAGGAAATAACTAAGTATTGGAAGATTAATATGATAAAGATAGACCCGGGGGCCATAGGTTTCACTAGTGGTTTCTCTCAATAGCATAAGTATTTTACGGCGGGTGAACGAATTACTGTTGAGCAATTGATAGAATTGAGCATAGTTATGAGAATATCTAGGTATGATCATGTATATAGGCATCACGTCTGAGACAAGTAGATCGACTCCTGCCTGCATCTACTACTATTACTCCACTCATCGACCGCTATCCAGCATGCATCTAGAGTATTAAGTTCATGAAGACAGAGTAACGCCTTAAGCAAGATGACATGATGTAGAAGGATAAATTCATGCAATATGATAAAAACCCCATCTTGTTATCCTCGATGGCAACAATACAATACGTGCCTTGCTGCCCCTACTGTCACTGGGAAAGGACACCGCAAGATTGAACCCAAAGCTAAGCACTTCTCCCATTGCAAGAAAGATCAATCTAGTAGGCCAAACCAAACTGATAATTTGAAGAGACTTGCAAAGATAACCAATCATACATGAAAGAATTCAGAGAAGATTCAAATATTGTTCATAGATAATCTTGATCATAAATCCATAATTCATGGGTCTCAACAAATACATCGCAAAAAGAAGATTACATCGAATAGATCTCCACAAGAGAGGGGGAGAACTTTGTATTGAGATCCAAAAAGAGAGAAGAATCCATCTAGCTAATAACTATGGACCCGAAGGTCTGAGGTAAACTACTCACACTTCATCGGAGAGGCTATGGTGTTGATGTAGAAGCCCTCCGTGATGGATGCCCCCTCCGGCGGAGCTCCGAAACAGGCCCCAAGATGGGATCTCGTGGATACAAAAAGTTGCATTGGTGGAATTAGGGTTTTGGCTCCGTATCTAATCGTTTGGGGGTACGTAGGTATATATAGGAGGAAGGAGTACGTCGGTGGAGCAGCAGGGGGCCCATGAGGGTGGAGGGCGCGCCTGGGGGGGTGGTGATAACCCACAAGTATAGGGGATCGCAATAGTTTTCGAAAAGTAAGAGTGTTGAACCCAACGAGGAGCTAAATGTAGAACAAATATTCCCTCAAGTTCTATCGACCACCGATACAACTCTATGCACGCTTGACGTTTGCTTTACCTAGAACAAGTATGAAACTAGAAGTACTTTATAGGTGTTGTTTGATAGGTTTGCAAGATAATAAAGAGCACGTAAATAAAAAGTAGAGGCTGTTTAGATAAAGAAACAAATAAAGTAAATATAGCAAGTGTGGAAAAGTGGTGGTAGGAGTTGTGAAATTGCCCCTAAGCAATTGACTACTTTACTAGACCGATAGCAAGTATTATGTGGGAGAGGCCACTGCTAGCATGTCATCCCTGACTTGGAATTCTATGCACTTATGATTGGAACTATTAGCAAGAATCCGCAACTACTAATTTTCATTAAGGTAAAACCCAACCATAGCATTAAGATATATTGGTCCCCCTTCAATCCCGTATGCATCAATTTCTATGCTAGGTTGAAGCTTCTGTCACTCTTGCCCTCCAATACATAGTCCTATCAACATACAACTAACCCTAGGGTGTGATCCACGCGCGCTCTCATATGATGGGCACCAAAGGACAACAACATAACCACAAGCAAATTAAATCAATCATAGCAATTCATCAACCACCGATAGGACAACGAAAATATACTCAGACATCATAGGATGGCAACACATCATTGGATAATAATATGAAGCATAAAGCACCATGTTCAAGTAGAGGGTACAGCGGGTTGCGGGAGAGTGGACCGCTGTAGATAGAGGGGGGAAGGTGATGGAGATGTTGGTGAAGATGGCGGAGGTGTTGGTGTAGATCGCGGTGATGATGATGGCCCCCGGTGGCACTCTGGTGCCACCAGAAGCGAGGGGGAGAGAGCCCCCTCCTTCTTCTTCTTCCTTGACCTCCTCCCTATATGGGAGAAGGGTTTCCCCTCTGGTCCATGGCCTCCATGGCACGGGAGGGGCGAGAGCCCCTCCGAGATTGGATCTGTCTCTCTGTTTCTGCGTTCCCAGATTCTTCCCTTTCACCGTTTCTTATATTCCCGGAGATCCGTAACTCCGATTGGGCTGAAATTTTGACATGATCTCTATCTGGAAATTAGCTTTCTTGCGGCGAAAGAAGGGCACCAACCGCCTTATGGGGTGGCCACGAGGGTCAGGGGCGCACCTGACACCCTGGGGCGCCCCCCTACCTCGTGGGCCCCTCGAGCATCGTGTCGCATGGATTCTTCTTACCAAAAATCATATATATTCCAAGAAAAATCTCCGTCAGTTTTTATTCCGTTTGGACTCCATTTGATATGGATATTCTGCGAAACAAAAAACATGCAACAAACAGGAACTGGCACTGGGCACTGGATCAATATGTTAGTCCCAAAAATAGTATAAAAAGTTGCCAAAAGTATATGAAAGTTGAATAATATTGGCATGGAACAATCAAAAATTATAGATACGATGGAGATGCATCAGCATCCCCAAGCTTAATTCCTGCTCGTCCTCGAGTAGGTAAATGATAAAAAAGATAATTTTTGATGTGGAATGCTACCTAGCATAATCTTGATCATATGTCTAATCATGGCATGAATATTAGGACACGAGTGATTCAAAGCAATAATCTATCATTTGACATAAAAACAATAATACTTCAAGCATACTAATAAAGCAATCATGTATTTTCAAAATAACATGGCCAAAGAAAGTTATCCCTACAAAATCATATAGTCTGGCTATGCTCCATCTTCACCACACAAAATATTCAAATCATGCACAACCCCGATGACAAGCCAAGCAATTGTTTCTTACTTTTAACATTCTCAAACCTTTTCAACTTTCACGCAATACATGAGCGTGAGCCATGGACATAGCACTATAGGTGGGATAGAATATGATGGTGGAGGAGACAAAAAGGAGAAGATAGTCTCACATCAACTAGCCATATCAACGGGCTATGGAGATGCCCATTAATAGATATCAATGTGAGTGAGTAGGGATTGCCATGCAACGGATGCACTAGAGCTATAAGCATATGAAAGCTCAAACTGAAACTAAGTGGGTGTGCATCCAACTTGCTTGCTCATGAAGACCTCGGGCATTTGAGGAAGCCCATCATCGGAATATACAAGCCAAGTTCTATAATGAAAATTCCCACTAGTATATGAAAGTGATAACTCAAGAGACTCTCTATATGAAGAACATGGTGCTACTTTGAAGCACAAGTGTGGAAAAAGGATAGTAGCACTGCCCCATCTCTCTTTTTCCCTCATTTTTTGTGTTTTTTTTCTTTTTTTGGGCCTTCTCTTTTTTTGGCCTTTCTCTTTTTATTTTTTTATTTTTTTGTCCGGAGTCTCATCCCGACTTGTGGGGGAATCATAGTCTCCATCATCCTTTCCTCACTGGGGCAATGCTCTAATAATGATGATCATCACACTTTTATTTACTTACAACTCAATATTACAACTCAATGTCTAGAACAAAGTATGAATCTATATGGATGCCTCCGGCAGTGTACCAGGATGTGCAATGATCTAGCGTAGCAATGACATCAAAACGGACAAGCCATGAAAATATCATGCTAGCTATCTTACGATCATGCAAAGCAATATGACAATGAATGCTCAAGTCATGTATATGATGATGATGAAAGTTGCATGTCAATATATCTCAGAATGGCTATGGAAATGCCATGCTAGGTAGGTATGGTGGCTGTTTTGAGGAAGGTATATGGTGGGTTTATGGTACCGGCGAAAGTTGCGCGGTACTAGAGAGGCTAGCAATGGTGGAAGGGTGAGAGTGCGTATAATCCACGGACTCAACATTAGTCATAAAGAACTCACAAACTTATTGCAAAAATCTATTAGTCATCGAAAAAAGTACTACGTGCATGCTCCTAGGGGGATAGATTGGTAGGAAAAGACCATCGCTCGTCCCCGACCGCCACTCATAAGGAAGACAATCAATAAATACCTCATGCTCCGACTTCATCACATAACGGCTCACCATACGTGCATGCTACGGGAATCACGAACCTCAACACAAGTATTTCTACTAATCCACAACTACCCACTAGCATGAATCTAATATCACCATCTTTATATCTCAACACTATTGCAAGGAATCAAACATATCATATTCAGTGATCTACAAGTTTTATGTAGGATTTTATGACTAACCATGTGAATGACCAGTTCCTGTCATTTCTCTAAATAGATATAAGTGAAGCAAGAGAGTTTAATTCTTTCTACAAAAGATATGCCCATGCTCTAACAAATATAAGTGAAGCAAAAGAGCATTCTACAAATGGCGGTTGTCTAAGTAAAGAGAAACATGCAATCCAAACTTCAAATGATATAAGTGAAGCACATGAAGCATTCTATAAAGCCATACTCAAAAGATATAAGTGAAGTGCAATGAGAATTATATAAATCAACCAAGGACTATCTCATACCAGAATGGTGCATAAAAATAAAAAGAAAAACCTAAATGCAAAAGACGCTCCAAGATTGCATATATCGCATGAACGAAACGAATCTGAAAACATACCGATATTTGTTGAAGAAAGAGGGGATGCCTTCCCAGCATCCCCAAGCTTAGACGCTTGAGTCTCCTTGAATATTTACTTGGGGTGCCTCGGTCATCCCCAAGCTTGAGCTGTTGCCTCTCTTCCTTCTTCTCACATCGAAACCTTCTCAATCATCGAACACTTCATCCACACAAAACTTCAACAGAAAACTCGGTAAGATCCGTTAGTATAATGAAGCAAATCACTACTCTAAGTACTGTTGCAAATCAATTCATATTTTGTTTTTGCATTGTGTCTACTGTAATATAACTTTTTCATGGCTTAATCCACTGATATAAATTGATAGTTTCATCAAAACAAGCAAACTATGCATCAAAAACAGAATCTGTCTAAAACAGAACAGTCTGTAGCAATATGAACATTCACCATACTTCTGATACTTGAAAAATTCTACCAAAATTAGTAAAAATAAACAATTTGTATAGGAAGACATTTCAAGAAGAATCAGAACCATTTGACTTTCCAGCTAAAAATGTAAAATCGCGCACTACAGCCAATGTTTCTGTCCTGCACCGTACAAACCATCAAGCAAATGTAAACATCCTAAAGGCAAACCTTGGCACATTATTTTTATAATACAATGGAATTGTAAAAGGGGATAATTATTTTTGTTGAAAATTTTCTGTAATCAAAATTCACAAAGTTGCCGTGAGCATGAACAAAGTTCAAGGAGCTCTCCCACATCAACAATGCTTGTCTTTCTCACTTTCGCTTTCCTTTTTGAAAAAGTTTTGGGTTCCCTTCTTTATTTTTGTTGTTTTTAAACTATATGAAATCACTCAACAGAAATAAATGACTCTCTAAAACTTCCGGGTTGTCTCCCTGGCAGCGCTTTCTTTAAAGCCATTAAGCTAGGCATATAGTGCTCAAGTAGTGAATCCACCCGGATCCCAAGGTATATCAAAGCCAATTTTAATTAACAATGATTTGTAATTTAGTAGTGAGCACAAAGCAACATATATCAAGCAATGACGAAGTCTAACTCTCTTCCTATGCATCTCCATAGATTCCGGCAAAATACTAGTCTCTTCTTGGGCAGCGGAGACTTTCTTAATAAGTGCATTAATTTCATAATTCTCATAGCAATATTTGAGGATAGCTAAATTTTCAGATCTATAACAAGCATCATCAATATCATCAAACTCTTTAAACATAGATTCAATTTCATAAGCATCCATAAAAGCAACAAATTCTTCTATTTGTTCAACATCATAATAATCATATATACCTCTAGCATAAGAAGCCAAGGTTTCATTATCATTAAATTTGCATGAAAAGGGGAGGTGTGGAGAATTCATCCTAGAGCAACAAGTATAATCATATTCCGAGCATAGTTGTCTAGCATACCACTTCAATATATAAATTTGATCCCATAATAGTTTCCCTTTTTGTGTCAAGCGATAATCCCTAAAGTATTCACGTTGATCCAACTTTACTCCCATTACATAATTGAATGGGGTTTTCTCAGGATTATTAAAGTAGTACATAATATCTTTCACATAACCAGCATCGAGGGTTTTAGGAGGTTCCCCATCTCCATGAGTAGCAAGTACACCTAATTTTTTTGGTATTTCGTGTTCCATATCCATAACTAAAGATAAAGAACAACTAAGAACAGCAAATAAAAATTACTTAGTGATAAAGCAAACAAGCACACACGAGAATATTCACCCCACGCTATTGCTCCCCGGCAACGGCGCCAGAAAAAGGTCTTTATAACCCACAAGTATAGGGGATCGCAACAGTTTTCGTTAAGTAAGAGTGTCGAACCCAACGAGGAGCTAAAGGTAGAACAAATATTCCCTCAAGTTCTATCGACCACCGATACAACTCTACGCACGCTTGATGTTCGCTTTACCTAGAACAAGTATGAAACTAGAAGTACTTTGTAGGTGTTGTTGGATAGGTTTGCAAGATAATAAAGAGCACGTAAATAAAAAGTAGAGGCTGTTTAGATAAATAAACAATAAAGTAAATATAGCGAGTGTGGAAAAGTGGTGGTAGGAGTTGTGAAATTGCCCCTAAGTAGTTGACTACTTTACTAGACCGATAGCAAGTATTATGTGGGAGAGGCCACTGCTAGCATGTCATCCCTGACTTGGAATTCTATGCACTTATGATTGGAACTATTAGCAAGCATCCGCAACTACTAATGTTCATTAAGGTAAAACCCAACCATAGCATTAAGACATATTGGTCCCCCTTCAATCCCGTATGCATCAATTTCTATGCTAGGTTGAAGCTTCTGTCACTCTTGCCCTCCAATACATAGTCCTATCAACATACAACTAACCCTAGGGTGTGATCCACGCGCGCTATATATGATGGTCACCAAAGGACAGCAACATAACCACAAGCAAATTAAATCAATCATAGCAATTCATCAACCACCGATAGGACAACGAAAATCTACTCAGACATCATAGGATGGCAACAATGAAAAAATAGCACGCTATTTCGCCGTTATAGCGCGGTTATAGCATATTCGGAAAGGAGACGTTACGTTTTGGCAAAATCGGCCGCTACGGCGCTAATCGCGTAATTAGCACACTACACACGCTATAATGTTGTAGCGTTTCACGTTTTAACGTGCAGACCATGCAAAACTTAAACAACCACAGCCCAGCAGGCCCAGCAGGCCAAAACCAATCCACGACCACTACCTTTATCACTCTTTTCATCTTGAAACTGTTTGATTGCTTGCTCCTAGGAAAAATTTAGTTGCTTAAATACTTTATTTTTAGATATATTTGAATTTTTGGCAAACACTATTTTGAAATATAGCACGCTATTAGCGCGCTATAACTTGTGTAGCATTTGGAGAAGGGCCTCGTTATATTTTGTAGCGCGCTATTTTTTTCATTGATGGCAACACATCATTGGATAATAATATGAAGCATAAAGCGCCATGTTCAAGTAGAGGGTACAGCGGGTTGCGGGAGAGTGGACCGCTGTAGATAGAGGGGGGAAGGTGATGGAGATCTTGGTGAAGATGGCGGAGGTGTTGGTGTAGATCGCGGTGATGATGATGGCCCCCGGTGGCACCAGAAGCGAGGGGGAGAGAGCCCCCCTCCTTCTTCTTCTTCCTTGACCTCCTCCCTAGATGGGAGAAGGGTTTCCCCTCTGGTCCATGGCCTCCATGGCACGGGAGGGGTGAGAGCCCCTCCGAGATTAGATCTATCTCTTTGTCTCTCTTTGTTTCTGCGTTCCCAGATTCTTCCCTTTCACCATTTCTTATATTCCCGGAGATCCGTAACTCCGATTGGGCTGAAATTTTGACACGATCTCTATCCAGAAATTAGTTTTCTTGCAGCGAAAGAAGGGCACCAACCACCTTACGGGGTCGCCACGAGGGTCAGGGGCGCGCCTGACACCCTCGGGCGCGCCCCCCTACCTCGTGGGCCCCTCGAGCATCGTCTCGCGTGGATTCTTCTTCCCAAAAATCATATATATTCCAAAAAAAATCTCCATTACTTTTTATTCCGTTTGGACTCCGTTTGATATGGATATTCTGCGAAACAAAAAACATGCAACAAACAGGAACTGGCACTGGGCACTGGATCAATATGTTAGTCCCAAAAATAGTATAAAAAGTTGCCAAAAGTATATGAAAGTTGAATAATATTGGCATGGAACAATCAAAAATTATAGATACGACGGAGACGTATCAGGGGGTAGGCGTGCCGCCTACCTCGTGCCCTCCTCCTTTATTTCTTGACGTAGGGTCCAAGTCTCCTGGATCATGTTCGGTGAGAAAATCACGTTCCCAAAGGTTTCATTCCGTTTGGACTCCGTTTGATATTCCTTTTCTTAGAAACCCTAAAATAGGCAAAAAACAACAATTCTGGGCTGGGCCTCCGGTTAATAGGTTAGTCCCAAAAATAATATAAAAGTGGATGATAAAGCCCAATAATGTCCAAAACAATAGATAATATAGCATGGAGCAATCAAAAATTATAGATACATCGGAGATGTATCAGTGTCATGTAGTCGACGTTCACATGACACCACTAGAGGAGAGACAACATACATCTCATCAAAATATCAAACGAATACCAAATTCACATGACTACTTATAGCAAGACTTGTTCCATGTCCTCAGGAACAAACGTAACTACTCACAAATCATATTCATGTTCATAATCAGAGGGGTATTAATATGCATAAAGGATCTGAACATATGATCTTCCACCGAATAAACCAACTAGCATCAACTACAAGGAGTAATCAACACTACTAGTAACCCACAGGTACCAATATGAGGTTTTGAGACAAAGATTGGATACAAGAGATAAACTAGGGTTTGAGATGAGATGGTGCTGGTGAAGATGATGATGGAGATTGACCCCCTCCCGATGAGAGGATCAATGGTGATGACGATGGTGATGATTTCCCCCTCCCGGAGGGATGTTTCCCCGGCAGAACAGCTCCGCCGGAGCCCTAGATTGATTCCGCCAAGGTTCCGCCTCGTGGCGGCGAAGTTTCGTCCCGTGAGCTTGCTTATGATTTTTTCTCGTACGAAAGACTTCATATAGCAGAAGATGGGCACTGGAGGCCTGCCAGGGGGCCCATGAGACAGGGGGCGCGCCCAGGGGGGTAGGGCGCGCCCCCACCCTCGTGGCCAGCGTGTGGGCCCCCTCTGGTTAATTCTTTCGCCAGTATATATATATATATATATATATATATATATATATATATATATATATATATATATATATATATATATATATATATATATTCCAAAACATGCTCCCGTGAAATTTCAGGACTTTTGGAGTTGTGCAGAATAGGTCTTTAATATTTGCTCCTTTTCCAGCTCAGAATTCCAGCTGCCAGCATTCTCCCTCTTCATGTAAACCTTGTAAAATAAGAGAGAATAGGCATAAGTATTGTGACCTTATCTGTAATAACAACCCATAATGCAATAAATATTGATATACAAGCATGATGCAAAATGGACGTATCAATGCTTAGAACAAAATATGACTCTATATGAATGCCTCTGGCGGTGTACCGGGATGTGCAATGAATCAAGAGTGACATGTATGAAAAATTATGAACGGTGGCTTTGCCACAAATACGATGTCAGCTACATGATCATGCAAAGTAATATGACAATGATGAAGCGTGTCATAATAAACGGAACAGTGGAAAGTTGCATGGCAATATATCTCGGAATGGCTATGTAAATGCCATAATAGGTAGGTATGGTGGCTGTTTTGAGGAAGATAAAAGGTGGGTTTATGGTACCGGCGAATGTTGCACGGTACTAGAGAGGCCAGCAATGGTGGAAGGGTGAGAGTGCGTATAATCCATGGACTCAACATTAGTCATAAAGAACTCGCATACTTATTGCAAAAATCTATTAGTTATCGAAACAAAGTACTACACGCATGATCCTAGGGGGATAGATTGGTAGGAAAAGACCATCATTCGTCCCCGACCGCCACTCATAAGGAAGACAATCAAAAAATAAATCATGCTCCGACTTCATCACATAACGGTTCACCATACGTGCATGCTATGGGAATCACAAACTTCAACACAAGTATTCCTACAATCCACAACTACCCACTATCATGACTCTAATATCACCATCTTTATATCGCAAAACTATTGCAAGCAATCAAACATATCGTATTCAGTGATCTACAAGTTTTATGTAGGATTTTATGACTAACCATGTGAATGACCAATTCTTGTCATCTCTCTAAATAGATATAAGTGAAGCAGGAGAGTTTAATTCTTTCTACAAAATATATGCCCACGCTCTAACAAATATAAGTGAAGCAAAAGAGCATTCTACAAATGGCGGTTTTCTATGTGTAGGGAAACATACAATCCAAACTTCAAATGATATAAGTGAAGCACATGAAGCATTCTATAAATCCATACTCAAAAGATATAAGTGAAGTGCAATTAGAATTCTATAAATCAACCAAGGACTATCTCATACCAGCATGGTGCATAAAAAAAGTGAAAACTAAATGCAAAAGACGCTCCAAGATTTGCACATATCGCATGAACGAAACGAATCCAAAAACATACCGATATTTGTTGAAGAAAGATGGGATGCCTTCCGGGGCATCCCCAAGCTTAGACGCTTGAGTACCCTTGAATATTTACTTGGGGTGCCTTGGGCATCCCCAAGCTTGAGCTCTTGCCTCTCCTCCTTATCCTCACATCGAGACCTCCTCGATCTTCGAACACTTCCTCCACACAAAAGTCAACAGAAAACTCGGTAAGATCCGTTAGTATAATAAAGAAAATCACTACTCTAAGTACTGCTGCAAACCAATTCATATTTTGTTTTTGCATTGTAGCTACAGTAATATAAATTTTCCATGGCTTAATCCATTGATAGAAATCGATAGTTTCATCAAAACAAGCAAACTATGCATCAAAAAATAGAATCTGTCTTAAACAGGATAGTGTGTAGTACCTATGGTACTCCACAAATTCTGCAAAAATTAGGAAAAATAAAAAATTTGTATAGAATGACATTGCAAAAAGTTTCAGAACTGTTTGACGTTCCAGTAAAAAAAATGTAAAATCGCGCACTACAGCCAAAGTTTCTGTCTTGCACCGCACAAACCAACAAGCAATGTAAACATCCTAAAGGCAAACCTTGGCACATTATTTTTATTTTTGAACTTTATAAAAGCACACAACAGAAATAAATGACTCTCTAAAACTTCCGGGTTGTCTCCCTGGCAGCGCTTTCTTTAAATCCATTAAGCTAGGCATAAGGTGCTCAAGTAATGAATTCACCCGGATCCCAAGGTATATCAAAGCCAATTTGTTTTAGCAATGATTTGGCATTTAGTAGTGAGCACAAAGAAACATATATCATGTAATGACAAAGTCTAACTCTCTTCCTATGCATCATCATGTCATAAAAGAACAATTCATGCACACAAAGTAATGGCCAATGCATAGCATAAGAAGTGTCTTGCAATTTTATCATATTGGAAACATAGAGAGGCGGAGACGTAGTTCCTATCTCATAATAATTGCAAGTAGGAGAAGCAAGCACATGCAGATTATATCTATCAAAATCATCATGTGTGTAGTGAAATGCAACCCATCAATATTGTTGGGGAACGTAGTAATTTCAAAAAAAAATCCTACGCACACACAAGATCATGGTGATGCATAGCAACGAGAGGGGAGAGTGTGTCTATGTACCCTCATAGACCGAATGCGGAAGCATTAGCACAACGCGGTTGATGTAGTCGTACATCTTCACAATCTGACCGATCCAAGTACCGAATGCACGGCACCTCCGAGTTTTGCACACGTTCAACTTGATGACGTCCCGCGAGCTCCGATACAGCAAAGCTTCACATGATAGTTCGTCAGCACGACGGCGTGGTGACGGTGATGATGATGCTACCGACGCAGGGCTTCACCTAAGCACCGCTATGATATAATCGAGGTGGATTATGGTTGAGGGGGGCACCGCACACGACTAAGGGATCAATGATAAATTGTGTGTCTATGGGGTGCCCCCCTACCCCTGTATATAAAGGAAGGGAGGAGGAGAGGGCCGGCCAAGGGGAGAGGCACGCCCAAGGGGGGCAATCCTACTCCAAGTAGGTTTGCCCCCTCTTTCCTAGTCCTAGTATGAGAGGGGAAGGAAAGGGAGAGGAGGAGAAGGAAAGAGGGGGCCGGCCCCCCTTGCCCTAAACCAATTCGGTTTGGGCCTTAGGGGGGGGGCGGCCCACACTCCCCTTGATGCCCTCTATTTCCACTAAGGCCCATGTAGGCCCATTATGCCCGGGGGGTTCCGGTAACCCCCGGTACTCCGATATATGTCTGAAACCTTACGAAACCTTTCCGATGTCCGAACATGGTCGTCCAATATATCGATCTTTACGTCTCGACCATTTCGAGACTCCTAATCATGTCCATAATTACATCCGGGACTCTGAACTACCTTTGGTACATCAAAACACAAAACTCATAATACCGGTCGTCACCGAACTTTAAGCGTGCGGACCCTACGGGTTCGTGAACTATGTAGACATGACCGAGACACGTCTCCGGTCAATAACCAATAGCAGAACCTGGATGGTTATATTGGCTCCCACATATTTTACGAAGATCTATATCGATCAAACCACATAACAACATGCGTTGTTCCCTTTGTCATCGGTATGTTACTTGCCCGAGATTTGATCGTCGGTATCTCAATACCTAGTTCAATCTCGTTACCGGCAAGTCTCTTTGCTCGTTCCGTAATACATCATCCCGCAACTAACTCATTAGTTACAATGCTTGGAAGGCTTATAGTGATGTGCATTACCGAGTGGGCCCAGAGATACCTCTCCGACAATCGAAGTGACAAATCCTAATCTTGAAATACGCCAACTCAACAAGTACCTTCGGAGACACCTGTAGAGCACCTTTATAATCACCCAGTTACGTTGTGACGTTTGGTAGCACACAAAGTGTTCCTCCGGTAAACGGGAGTTGCATAATCTCATAGTCATAGGAACATGTATAAGTCATGAAGAAAGCAATAGCAACATACCAAATGATCAAGTGCTAAGCTAACGGAATGGGTCAAGTCAATCACATCATTCTCCTAATGATGTGATCCCGTTAATCAAATGACAACTCATGTCTATGGCTAGGAAACATAACCATCTTTGATAAACGAGCTAGTCAAGTAGAGGCATACTAGTGACATTCTATTTGTCTATTTATTCACACATGTATCATGTTTCTGGTTAATACAATTCTAGCATGAATAATAAACATTTACCATGATATAAGGAAATAAATAATAACTTTATTGTTGCCTGTAGAGCATATTTCCTTCAGTCTCCCACTTGCACTAGAGTCAATAATCTAGATTACACAGTAATGATTCTAACACCCATGGAGCCTTGGTGTTCATCATGTTTTGCTCGTGGAAGAGGCTTAGTCAACGGGTCTGCAACATTCAGATCTGTACGTATCTTGCAAATCTCTATGTCTCCCACCTGGACTTGATCCCGGATGGAGTTGAAGCGTCTCTTGATGTGCTTGGTTCTCTTGTGAAATCTGGATTCCTTTGCCAAGGCAATTGCACCAGTATTGTCACAAAAGATTTTCATTGGACCCGATGCACTAGGTATGACACCTAGATCGGATATGAACTCCTTCATCTTGACTCCTTCATTCCCTGCTTCCGAAGTAGCAATGTAATCCACTTCACATGTACTCCCTCGGTCCCAGAATATAAGAGCATTTTTGACACTAGTGTAGTGTCAAAAATGCTCTTATATTATGGGACAGAGGGAGTTGATCCCGCCACGACACTCTATTTAGAACTGCTCCAATTGACAGCTCCACCGTTCAATATAAACACGTATCCGGTTTGCGATTTAGAATCGTTCGGATCGGTGTAAAGCTTGCATCAACGTAACCATTTATGATGAGCTCTTTGTCACCTCCATAAACGAGAAACATATCCTTAGTCCTTTTCAGGTATTTCAGGATGTTCTTGACCGCTGTCCAGTGATCCAATCCTAGATTACTTTGGTACCTCCCTGCTAAACTGATAGCAAGGCACACATCTGGTCTGGTACACAGGATTGCATACATGATAGAGCCTATGGCTGAAGCACAGGGAACATCTTTCATTTTCTCTCTATCTTCTGCAGTGGTCGGGCATTGAGTCTTACTCAACTTCACACCTTGTAACACAGGCAAGAACCCTTTCTTTTCCTGATCCATTTTGAACTTCTTCAAAACTTTGTCAAGGTATGTGCTTTGTGAAAGTCCAATGAAGCGTCTTGATCTATCTCTATAGATCTTGATGCTCAATATGTAAGCATCATCACCGAGATCTTTCATTGAAAAATTCTTATTCAAGTATCCGTTTATGCTATCCAGAAATTCTATATCATTTCCAATCAACAATATGTCATCCACATATAATATTAGAAATGCTACAGAGCTCCCACTCACTTTCTTGTAAATATAGTCTTCTCCAAAAGTCTGTATAAAACCATATGCTTTGATCACACTATCAAAACGTTTATTCCAACTCCGAGAGGCTTGCACCAGTCCATAAATAGATCGCTGGAGCTTGCACACTTTGTTAGCACCTTTTGGATCGATAAAACCTTCACGTTGCATTATATACAACTCTTCTTCCAGAAATCCATTCAGGAATGCAGTCTTTACATCCATTTGCCAACTTCCATAATCATAAAATGTGGCAATAGCTAACATGATTTGGATGGACTTAAGCATCGCTACTGGTGAGAAGGTCTCATTGTAGTCAACTCCTCGAACTTGTCGAAAACCTTTCGCAACAAGTCGAGCTTTGTAGACAGTAACATTACCATCAGCGTCTGTCTTCTTCTTGAAGATCCATTTATTTTCGATGGCCTGCCGATCATCGGGCAAGTCAACCAAAGTCCACACTTTGTTCTCATACATGGATCCCATCTCAGATTTCATGGCCTCAAGCCATTTTGCGGAATCTGGGGTCATCATCGCTTCCTCATAGTTCGTAGGTTCGTCATGGTCAAGTAACATGACCTCCAGAACAGGATTACTGTACCACTGTGGTGCAGATCTTGCTGTGGTTGACCTATGAGGTTCGGTAGTAACTTGATCTGAAGTTTCATGATCATCATCATTGGTTTCCTCACTAATTGGTGTAGGTGTCACAGGAACCGGTTTCCGTGATGAACTACTTTCCAATAAGGAAGTAGGTACAGTTACCTCATCAAGTTCTACTTTCCTCCCACTCACTTCTTTCGAGAGAAACTCTTTCTCTAGAAAGGATCCATTCTTAGCAACGAATGTCTTGCCTTCGGATCTGCGATAGAAGGTGTACCCAACAGTTTCCTTTGGGTATCCTATGAAGACACATTTCTCCGATTTGGGTTCGAGCTTATCAGGTTGAAGCTTTTTCACATAAGCATCGCAGCCACAAACTTTAAGAAACGACAACTTTGGTTTCTTGCCAAACCATAGTTCATAGGGCGTCGTCTTAACGGATTTTGATGGTGCCCTATTTATCGTGAATGCATCCGTCTCTAAAGCATAACCCCAAAACGATAGCGATAAATCAGTAAGAGACATCATACATCGCACCATATCTAGTAAAGTACGATTACGACGTTCGGACACACCATTACGCTATGGTGTTCCGGGTGGCGTGAGTTGCGAAACTATTCTGCATTGTTTCAAATGTAGACCAAACTCGTAACTCAAATATTCTCCTCCACGACCAGATCGTAGAAACTTTATTTTCTTGTTACAACGATTTTCCACTTCACTCTGAAATTCTTTGAACTTTTCAAATGTTTCAGACTTATGTTTCATTAAGTAGATATATCCATATCTTCTCAAATCATCTGTGAAGGTGAGAAAATAACGATACCCGCCGCGAGCCTCAATATTCATCGGACCACATACATCAGTAATGATTTCCAACAAATCTGTTGCTCGCTCCATAGTTCCGGACAACGGCGTTTTAGTCATCTTGCCCATAAGGCATGGTTCGCAAGTACCAAGTGATTCATAATCAAGTGATTCCAAAAGTCCATCAGTATGGAGTTTCTTTTTGCGCTTTATACCAATATGAACCAAACGGTAGTGCCACAAATAAGTTGCACTATCAATATCAACTCTGCATCTTTTGGCTTCAACATTATGAATATGTGTATCACTACTATCAAGATTCAACAAAAATAGACCACTCTTCAAGGGTGCATGACCATAAAAGATATTAATCATATAAATAGAACAACCATTATTCTCAGATTTAAATGAATAACCATCTCGCATCAAACAGGATCCAGATATAATGTTCATGCTTAACGCTGGCACCAAATAACAATTGTTTAGGTCTAAAACTAATCCCGAAGGTAGATGTAGAGGTAGCGTGCCGACGGCGATCAAATCGACTTTGGAACCATTTCCCACGCGCATCGTCACCTCGTCCTTAGCCAGTCTTCGCTTAATCCGTAGTCCCTGTTTCGAGTTGCAAATATTAGCAACAGAACCAGTATCAAATTCCCAGGTGCTACTGCGAGCTCTGGTAAGGTACACATCAATAACATGTATATCACATATACCTTTGTTCACCTTTCCATCCTTCTTATTCGCCAAATACTTGGGGCAGTTCTACTTCCAGTGACCAGTCTGTTTGCAGTAGAAGCACTCAGTCTCAGGCTTAGGTCCAGACTTGGGTTTCTTCTCCTGAGCAGCAACTTGTTTGCTATTCTTCTTGAAGTTCCCCTTCTTCTCCCCTTTACCTTTTTTCTTGAAGCTGGTGGTCTTGTTTACCATCAACACTTGATGCTCCTTCTTGATTTCTACCTCCGCTGCCTTTAGCATTGCGAAGAGCTCGGGAATTGTCTTATTCATCCCTTGCATATTATAGTTCATCATGAAGCTTTTGTAGCTTGGTGGCAGTGATTGAAGAACTCTGTCAATGACACTATCAACGGGAAGATTAACTCCCAGTTGAGTCAAGTGATTATGATACCCAGACATTTTTGAGTATATGTTCACTGACAGAACTATTCTCCATCTTGCAGCTATAGAATTTATTGGAGACTTCATATCTCTCAATCCGGGCATTTGCTTGAAATATTAACTTCAACTCCTGGAACATCTCATAGGCTCCATGACATTCAAAATGTTGTTGAAGTCCCGGTTCTAAGCCGTAAAGCATGGCACACTGAACTATCGAGTAGTCATCAGCTTTACTTTGCCAGACGTTCTTAACATCATCAGCAGCAGGTCTGGCACCCAGCGGTGCTTCCAGGACGTAATTCTTCTGTGCAGCAATGAGGATAATCCTCAAGTTATGGACCCAGTCCGCGTAATTACTACCATCATCTTTCAACTTTGCTTTCTCAAGGAACACATTAAAATTCAATGGAACAACAGCACGGGCCATCTATCTACAACAACATAGACAAGCAAAATACTATCAGGTACTAAGTTCATGATAAATTTAAGTTCAATTAATCATATTACTTAAGAACTCCCACTTAGATGGGCATCTCTCTAATCATCTAAGTGATCACGTGATCCAAATCAACTAAACAATAACCGATCATCACGTGACATGGAGTAGTTTTCAATGGTGAACATCACTATGTTGATCATATCTACTATATGATTCACACTCGACCTTTCGATCTCAGTGTTCGGAGGCCATATCTGCATATGCTAGGCTCGTCAAGTTTAACTCGAGTATTCTGCGTGTGCAAAACTGGCTTGCACCCGTTGTAGATGAACGTTCAGCTTATCACACCCGATCATCACGTGGTGTCTCGGCACGACGAACTTTGGCAACGGTGCATACTCAAGGAGAACACTTTTACCATGAAATTTAGTGAGAGATCATCTTATAATGCTACCGTTAAACAAAGCAAAATAAGATGCATAAAGGATAAACATCGCATGCAATCAATATAAGTAATATGATATGGCCATCATTATCTTGCGCTTGTGATCTCCATCTCCGAAGCACCGTCATGATCACCATAGTCACCGGCGCGACACCTTAATCTCCATCGTAGCATTGTTGTCGTCTCACCAACTATTGCTTCTACGACTATCGCTACCGCTTAGTGATAAAGTAAAGCAATTACAGGGCAATTGCATTGCATACAATAAATCGGCAACCATATGGCTCCTGACAGTTGCCGATAACTCGGTTACAAAACATGATCATCTCATACAACAAAATATAGAATCATGTCTTGACCATATCACATCACAACATGCCCTGCAAAAACAAGTTAGATGTCCTCTACTTTGTTGTTGCAAGTTTTACGTGGCTGCTATGGGCTGAGCAAGAACCGTTCTTACCTACGCATCAAAACCACAATGATAGTTCGTCAAGTTAGTGCTGTTTTAACCTTCTCAAGGATCGGGCGTAGCCACACTCGGTTCAACTAAAGTTGGAGAAACTGACACCCTCCAGCCACCTGTGTGCAAATCACGTTGGTAGAACCAGTCTCGCGTAAGCGTACGCGTAATGTCGGTCCGGGCCGCTTCATCCAACAATACCGCCGAACCAAAGTATGACATGCTGGTAAGCAGTATGACTTGTATCGCCCACAACTCACTTGTGTTCTACTCGTGCATATAACATCTATGCATAAACCTGGCTCGGATGCCACTATTGGGGAACGTAGCAATTTCAAAAATATTCCTACGCACACACAGGATCATGGTGATGCATAGCATCGAGAGGGGAGAGTGTGTCTACGTACCCTCGTAGACCGAATGCGGAAGCGTTAGCACAACGCGGTCGATGTAGTCATACGTCTTCACGATCTGACCGATCCAAGTACCGAACGCATGGCACCTCCTTGTTCTGCACACGTTCAACTCGATGATGTCCCGCGAGCTCCGATCCAGCAAAGCTTCACAGGAGAGTTTTGTTAGCACGACGGCGTGGTGATGGTGGTGATGATGCTACCAACGCAGGGCTTCGCCTAAGCACCGCTACGATATGATCGAGGTGGATTATGGTGGAGGGGGGCATCGCACACGGCTAAGGGATCAATGATCAATTGTGTATCTATGGGGTGCCCCCCTACCCCTGCATATAAAGGAGGGAAGGAGGAGAGGGCCGACCAAGGGGAGAGGCGCTCCCAAGGGGGGGCAATCCTACTCCAAGTAGGTTTGCCCCCTCTTTTCTAATCCTAGTAGGAGAGGGGAAGGAAAGGGAGAGGCGGAGAAGGAAAGAGGGGGCCGGCCCCCCTTGCCCTAAACCAATTCGGTTTGGGCCTTGGGGGGCGCGCCCCACACTCCCCTTGCTGCCCTCTATTTCCACTAAGGCCCATGTAGGCCCATTATGTCCCCCCCGGGGGGGGGGGGGTTCCGGTAACCCCCGGTACTCCGATATATGTCTGAAACCTTCCGGAACCTTTTCGATGTTCGAACATAGTCATCCAATATATCGATCTTTACGTCTCGACCATTTCTAGACTCCTCGTCATGTCCGTGATCACATCCGAGACTCTGAACTATCTTTGGTACATCAAAACACAAAATTCATAATACCGATCGTCACCGAACTTTAAGCGTGCGGACCCTACGGGTTCGAGAACTATGTAGACATGATCGAGACACGTCTCCATTCAATAACCAATAGCGGAACCTGGATGCTCATATTGTCTCCCACATATTCTATGAAGAGCTTTATCGATCAAACCGCATAACAACATACATTGTTCCCTTTGTCATCGGTATGTTACTTGCCCGAGATTCGATCGTCGGTATCTCAATACCTAGTTCAATGTCATTACCAGCAAGTCTCTTTACTCGTTCCGTAATACATCATCCTGCAACTAACTCATCAGTTACAATGCTTGCGAGGCTTATAGTGATGTGCATTACCAAGTGGGCCCAGAGATACCTCTCCGACAATCGGAGTGACAAATCCTAATCTCGAAATACGCCAACTCAACAAGTACCTTTGGAGGCACCTGTAGAGCACCTTTATAATCACCCAGTTACGTTGTGATGTTTGGTAGCACACAAAGTGTTCCTCCGGTAAACGGGGGTTGCATAATCTCATAGTCATAGGAACATGTATAAGTCATGAAGAAAGCAATAGCAACATACTAAACGATCAAGTGCTAAGCTAACGGAATGGGTCAAGTCAATCACATCATTCTGCTAATGACGTGATCCCGTTAATCAAATGACAACTCATGTCTATGGCTAGGAAACATAACCATCTTTGATAAACGAGCTAGTCAAGTAGAGGCATACTAGTGACACTCTGTTTGTCTATGTATTCACACATGTATCATGTTTCTGGTTAATACAATTCTAGCATGAATAATAAACATTTATCATGATATAAGGAAATAAATAATAACTTTATTATTGCCTCTAGGGCATAATTCCTTCAAATATAATCCTTAATAAGGGAAAACTTCTCCGATATAGTGTAGTCGGGAGAATTCAAAAAGATAATAGGACTATCATGCGTGGGTGCAATAGCAACAATTTCCTATTTAACATAAAGAACTATAACAAGTTCATCTCCATAAGCATCATTCATATTGGCATCTTGGCCACAAGCATAGCAAGCATCAAGTTCATCAAAAGGGGATATTTCAAACGAATCAACGGGATCATAGCAATTATCATGGCATTCATCCTTCGGTAAATTCAAAGGGAAATTAAACAATGTATGAGTTGAAGACTTATTCTCATTAGAAGGTGGGCACGGGTAGCTAATCCGCTCTTCCACCTTTTGTTCTTCGCTCTCCTCATGATCCTTTTCATCCAATGAGCCCCCAGTTTCATCAATTCCTTCTTCCATAGACTCCTGCAAAATATTATTCTCTTCTTGGACACCAGAGGAGTCCTCAATATATGGTTTAACATAGGAATTAGAAGCATAATTATCATAACTATATTTAAGTATGGCAAAATTTTTGGATTTGTAAAGAGTAGCATCATACTTTCCAATCAATGAAGAAATTTCATAAGCACCCTTAAAAGCAACAAATTCTTCAATTTGTTGAACATCATAGTAATTATAAACACCCTTAGCATACGAAGATACAATTCCATTATCACTAAACTCACATTGGTAGGGAAGGTGTTTCTCAGGGTCTTCAGAACAACAAGTAAAATCATATATTTCACATAAATTCCAAGCATAGCATTGCAAACGATGAATTTGATCCAGTAAAAGTTTCCCTTTTTCAGATATGTGGTGTCGCACATAACAAGCATGCTCATCTAAAGATTTGCCCTCAACTAAGCTAGTTGGGGTTTCAGCACGAGCACATAGCGATCAAAGATGATCCAAGTAAAAAGCTTCAGGAGTGTGCTAGATTTTGAGTGGTTCTTCAAACATTGGTGTAGTAGGTACAACTAATTTTTGTGGTATTTTGCGTTTCCTACCCATAACTAAAGATAGAAAAGAAGAGCACACAATAAAAACTACTTAGTGATAAAGCAAACAAGCGCACATGAGAATATTCACCCCACGCTATAACTCCCCGTCAACGGCGCCAGAAAAAGGTGTTGATAACCCACAAGTATAGGGTATCAATTGTAGCCTCTTTCGATAAGTAAGAGTGTCAAACCCAACGAGGAGCTAAAGGTATAACAAATATTCCCTCATGTTCTATCGACCACCGATACAACTCTTCGCATGCTTAATGTTCGCTTTACCTAGAACAAGTATGAAACTAGAAGTACTTTGTAGGTGTTGTTGGATAGGTTTGCAAGATAATAAAGAGCATGTAAATAAAAAGTAGGGGCTTTTTAGATGAAGACACAACTAAGTTAGTTTTAGTAGAGAGCTTGTTGTCACAAAAGAAAGTTATTTGTCCCTAGGCAATCGATAACTAGACCAGTAATCATTATTGCAATTTTATTTGAGGGAGAGGCATAAGCTAACATACTTTCTCTTCTTGGATCATATGCACTTATGATTGGAACTATAGCAAGCATCCGAAACTACTAAAGATCATTAAGGTAAAACCCAACCATAGCATTAAAGTATCAAGTCCTGTTTATTCCCATACGCAAACAACCTACTTACTCGGGTCTGTGCTTCTGTCGCACACACCACCCACCATAAGCAAATCATGAACATATTGCAAACCCTATAGCGGGGATCCCCCACGCTTGCGCGACACGGAGAGCACCATAGGACAGCACCAATAATAAAACATGCAACTCAAACCAATCATGATCATCAATTAACCCATAGGACAAAACAGATCTACTCAAACATCATAGGATAGCCATACATCATTGGGAAATAATATATAGCATTGAGCACCATGTTTAAGTAGATATTACAGCGGGTAAAAGAGGGGTTACACCGCTGCATAGTGGAGGGAAGACTTGGTGATGACGGCGGTGAAGTTGTTGGTGTAGATCATTGTCGCGATGATGGCCTCGGCGGCGTTCCGGCGCCATCGGGAGAGAGGGGGAGAGAGCCCCTCTTCTTCTTCTTCTTCCTTGACCTTCTCCCTAGATGGGAGAAGGGTTTCCCCGCTGGTCCTTGGTCTCCATGGCATGGGAGGGGCGAGAGACCCTCCGAGATTGGATTTATCACTCTGTCTCTCTCTGTTTCTGCGCTCCCAGATCTGGCCTTTCACCGTTTCTTATATTCCCGGAGATCCGTAACTCTAATTGGATTGAAATTTGAACACGATTTTTATCCGGATATTAGCTTTCTTGCGGCAAAAGAAGGGCACCAACTGCCTTACGGGGTGTCCACGAGGGTCAGGGGCGCGCCCCCTGCCTCGTGGCCCCCTCGGGCATCGTCTCATGTTGATTCCACTTCCCAAAATTCACATATATTCCAAAAAAAATCTCCGCTAGTTTTTATCCCATTTGGACTCGGTTTGATATGGATTTTCTTTGAAAAAAATGCAACAAATAGGAACTGGCACTCGGCATTGGATCAATATGTTAGTCCCAAAAATAGTTTTAAAAGTTGCCAAAAGTATATGAAAGTTGTATAATATTGGCATGGAACAATCAAAAATTATAGATACGACGGAGACGTATCAGAGTGGAGAGCAATCCTCCCACTCGGGGGCTTAGCTGCGACCCCGTAACCGCCTAAGTTAAAAAACCACTCCGAGTGGGGAGCAATCCTCCCACTCGGGGTCTTAGGTGCGACCCGGTAATCGCCTAAGCAAAAAAACTACTCCGAGTGGAGAGCAATCCTCCCACTCGGGGGCTTAACTGCGACCCCGTAATCGCCTAAGTTAAAAAATTACTCCCAGTGGAGAGCAATCCTCCCACTCGGGGGCTTAGCTGCGACCCCGTAATTGCCTAAGTTAAAAACCCACTTAGAGTGAAGAACAATCCTCCTACTCGTCGGAGCTGCGCCACAAGTACAATGTCTGCTCCATCCCGATCTATCAGGACGATGAGGTGTAGGTCATGTGCGGCACCTGGTGCTCACGCCACGGCCCTCTCGTCAGAGCTGCACCACAAGTACAATGTCCACTCCATCCTGATCCGTTAGGACGAGGAGGTGCAGGTCGTGTGCAACACCTGGTGCTCACGTCCGCGACCCTCTCATTCGAGCTACGCCACAAGTACAACATCCGCTCCATCCCAATCCACAAGGGCGACAAGGTGTAGGTCGTGCGCACCACCTGGCATTCATGCCCGCGGCCCTCTCGTCAGAGCTGCAAGTACAATGGCCTTGAGGTCGATTCGGAGGTGGTAAAAACAAACCAACCATATTCAAGAGAAAATCAAGTTTAGAAAAATCCAGCAAGGTTCAAGAACGCGTACGGAAGTACTCGGGAATCAAGCCCGAAGGAGTTTAACGGTTACAAAATCACTCGACATTCTGAGGCAAATAAAGTGTAGCATCAAGTTTGTTCACTCCTCAGCACGAGGGGGGTTGGTTGGCTCGACAAATTCATCCAGGTTGATCCCATTGGCGATGCGGGTGGCAGCCTCGATGAAGGTCTCCATAAAAGACTGGAATTGAAGCCTCTTGGTATTGGCGACCTTGATAGCTGCCATCTTCTCTTCCTTAGCTTCTTTGCAATGGACGCGGACCAAAGATAGAGCCATGTCAGCACCACATCAGGCAGAGGATTTCTTCCACGCTTGCACTCGACCAGGGATTTCATTGATTCGAGTCATCAGAGACTCGAGGACGTTTTGGAACGTCACTTTTGGCCAGAGTTCTATGTCGATCCGTGACATCGCCACTTTCAGTCGGGCAAGATACTCCACAACGCTGGCGAGGCGGGATTCCAGTCGCAGCATATTCAAAGCAGCTTCATCTTTGATGGGGGAGTTAATGGGGTCCAGGCCCGTCTCAATCCGCCCCATCTCTTCCTCGAAGTTTTGGCAGAATTCTGCACACACAGAGGAAAATAATCAGTCAGTCGATCACATGACGAGTCAGTAGTTACAAATTAGTCGGACAAGAGAAAGTACCTTTCAGCATAAGGAACATCTTCTTGGCGAGCCCTCTGAGATAAGCCTCCAGGTCGTTTCTCTTCTGAGTGAGATCTCCAACTTTGTCAGTCAGAGTCACCTTGTCCTTCTTTAGCTGCACGACTTCTTTGTTAGCTTCATTGATGGCGGTCTTCAGTTTGGCGCTTTCCTCCTCGCTTTCCGACTGAGCTAGCTTCTTGTCAGCAAGTTCAGTTTTCTCTCGCGCCATCTTCTGCGCCGCTGCAAGGTCAAGGTCCTTCTACTCCAAAGCCTGCTTCATTTTCTCTAAAGAAATAACATTCTTCAGACGAGCTTGGAGTTGTCTGTTTTCACTATGCACATCTGTTCGAGTAGAGTCACTCGGTTCAAAGAATGAAAGGAAAAGCAGACAAGGCAAACAGTCGACAGGTTATTACCTCCTATGGCAGCCGCTTCATCCCTAGCCTTCTGCAAATTCTCTTTGGCTAACTTCAAGTTGAGATCGAGCTAGATCTACTTCTGCTCCAAGTCAGCAAATTGAACCACAAGATCACAAGATTTCTACAATCAACAAGTAAGATGAAGCCCGTCAATAGGAACAAAGGTCAATTGCTTCCGAGCGATAAGATACAAGTTCAAGTCATTTCGGCAAAAAGAGTTCTAAGACTACTATCGAATCAACCATTCAAAAGTAGTCTCAGGGACTACACCCAGTGGGCGCACTTGGCGTGCCCCCACTGGTTCGACTTTCCACTTGACATGGTCCGTCTAGTCGGAGTGCCAAAAAATACAAAAAAGAGAGAAACAACAATCATTCTCAGACCACCGCCGACTGCCCGTAGTCGACGGTAGTCTCGGGGACTACACCTAGTGGGTGCACTTGGCGTGCCCCCACTTGTCCAGGTACCACTCGGTACAACCTGTCTAGACCGAGTGGAACATTACAAACATACATTCATCAAAGTGGGCGCACTTTGATGAAGGAGCAGTATCCAGTGGGTGAACTGATGCAAGGTGCAAACTCATGGAAAATGTTCTTCCACGGACATCTTACGAATAATGAAGGAGCAGTTTCCAAGTATCATATCCTAACAAAGCAAAAATCAAGCTGAAAGATTAGTCGGAATCAACTCACCTGGACATTAGTTTGAAGTGCAGAGCTAGCATCATAAGCAGCCATGCTAGCTTCGTGCACCACCATTCACTCGCTCCATCATAAAGCCTGCTTGGCGTATAACTTCCTTAGTGGAGTTTATTGGGCTCTGGGACATGATGGGTAACAAACAGTGGAGTGGGTGGAACAGTTGACGCAGCCAGGGGATCTGAGATATGGAGTTGCACGGACGGAGCAAGGTCTTGAGCAGTCGAAGCTGAAGGACGACCAGTGAACACAGGATCGGCAAAAGAAACAGAAGCCCGAATTGGATCTCCCGATTGCTGAATCACTGGTTCTGGCACTGGTGTCGATTGAGATACCTTGCTTGCAGGCGCCCTCTTGCTCAAGATTCTGCCCTTTCTTCCCATGGTCTTCTGAGGCAGGTCTTCATCATCATCTGGAAGATCAATGACATTCGGTGGTGCTGCAAAGGACTCGACCGTCAGAGTTTAGTCGACCGACAGTACAAACTGGAAAAATGAGAGTAAAATGATGGAGTTGTACCTGCTTTAGAAGTGGCTGCATCCTCAGTCTCCTCATCGCCTTGGTCCTTGTCAATATCCATGCAAGTCACGGAAGTAGCAGCGCTGAAAGTTTCAGAACTCACTCGGTTAAGCAACATAATTAGTCAACAAACACACAACAGTTTCCAAACAACGCAAGAGAGAGAAAAAATATAAAATACTTACGCAGAAGTGATGGGAACATCCACTTTGATCTTGGACAAGGCCTTATATGGCTTCGAAGGGGCAGTCTTGAGCTGCTTGGCGGCCTTTTTAGTCATCACCGGAGACAAAGTCCGAGTGCATTTGTGATCTTGTGCTCTAGGAGGCACTGCCTTGCAATGCTCACCTGCAAGGTCGTGAGACTGCTTTGATCGACGCTCTGAGCGAGGTGGTGATTCGACCTCCTCACTTCCGCCCGAGTCGTCATTATCGTCTTCGTGGTCGTCAGGATACTGCCACTCGCCGCTCTCGTTAGTGCTCTCCGTTCCCTCCTAGACTTGCTCCCCGTTCGGCATCGAGTACATCTCAGTATAAATCTGCAAGGCAAAGAGTCAAACAGGCATCAATCAGACTCAAAGACTGTCGCAAATCAGGATAAAAATACAGTCAGTGACAAAGGTCAGACCTTTTCCGGCTCATTTTCGGCGTCGAAGGTGGCGACTCTCCTGGACCCCCTGGGGTTGTCTTTATTTCCAGTGATGCTCCTCAGCCACTCCTCCACCATCTCCTCGGAGACTTCCTCTGGGTCAACCCGAGCGGTGTCATTGGGCGCCGAATACATCCACATCGGATGATCGCAGGCTTGAAGGGGCTGGATGCATCTACAGAGAAACACTTCCAACAAATCCATGCTAGTCACATCATCATGAACCAGTTGGACTACCCGGTCGACTAGCATGGACACCACTCCCTTCTTTGCTGGAGTGATGATAAGTGAAGAGGGTTGGCTGACTCGGTCCATGGTGAAGGGGGGAAGGCCGGTCGACTGACCGAGAGTCGGAATGTCTCGGCAGTAGAACCAGGTCGACTGCCACCCTCTAACTGAGTCGAGAAGGGTCATGGCTGGAAAAGTGCTTCTAACCCTAGTCCGAATCCCTAAACCCCCGCACATTTGGATCATGTGTGTCTTCTCATCAATCAGATTTGCCTTCTTCACAGACTGAGAATGGCAAGTAAAGATGTACTTGAACAAGCCCCAATGCGGTCGACAGCCCAAGAAGTTTTCACACAAATAAATATAGGCGGCGAGGTATGTGATTGTGTTGGGGGAGAAATGATGAAGTTGGGCACCAAAAAAGTTCAAGAATCCCTGGAAAAAAGGATGAGGAGGCAGACTGAAACCGCGGTCGACGTGGGTAGCAAGGAGAACACACTCACCCTCCTGTGGCTGAGGCTCGGTCTCGTTCCCCGACAGCCTCCAAGATCCATGGGCGATCAGGCCTCCATTGGCCACGTCCTCCAAGTGCTCCTTCTGGATCGCGGAGCGGATCCAGTCCCCCTGGATCCAACCAGGCGGCAGATCGGACCTTGACGACGATCCCCGACTCGTCTTCTTGCCCTTCACCGCCGCCGCCTTTTGCGCTCCAGGGCCGCCATCTTGTCCTTGCCCATGGCGACGGAGTGCTCGCAGGTGAACAGAGACGGCGAAGAGGGTGGAGAGTGTGGTAGAGAAGTAGGGGGAGAAAGGGGACGATTGGAGCGCACTGTGCTTTGCCTCGGTCCGGACGCTATTTATGAGGCCACTTCCAAGTGGCTAACGAGTGGGCCTGAGCGATCCAATCATATCCTGCAGTAGGCGCTCTCCCGATACGTGGCGGAAAAGGCGGCATGAAGATCGAGGCGTTTATCCACTCCATTTACTGCGGCGCACCCTGTCCTGCGTGCTTCCCCGAAATTTCGAATCAGGTGAGATCTGGAAACCACAGAGTAACCAATCGCGCCGAAGATTTCATTCCATATCAACACTTGAGGACTATCAGTCGAGTTCACTCGGCGACCTCTGAATCGATCGAGGCGACTGAAATAAGATCGAAGCTTCAACATGATTCACAGACTCATATGAGATACCTTTGCAGTAGGGAATCGGGTTGGAATCAACTTTAGCTCTTTCTTCACTCGGACCTCAGTCCATTCGGGGGCTAATGACGATGACATGTACCTAGGGTAGGGTCATAGGCCTAACCTAGATTCCTTACCCAAGGACACTGCCCTACAGTCAAGGACATTCAAGATACAACAGAAGAAACTGACTGAGATCACCAAGGGATGCAATCCACTCGACCTCAAACCTCACTCGATAACCCCAATTCCATTCGACCTAGAATGAAGTCACTCGACCATACAAGAAACCACTCAGAATACAGAAGGCCTAAAGTCACTCAAGCTGGCAACGGTCAGGCATTCAGTCTGTAGTATTAAAGATCATCTATAGCTCTTTATAGCTGACGTTACCAGTAATGTCCTGTCTTAATGTACATTGAACCTCGTGTAGCGTGGGATGGCTGAGGTCCTGGCGCACTCTATATAAGCTACCCCCTCCTCTGGCACAAGGGTTCGCACCCCCTATAGCTCTCTCACATAATCCAGTCGACCAGCCTCTAGGCACTGAGATGTAGGGCTATTACTTCCTCCAAGAAGGGCCTGAACTCGTAAACCTTGCGTGCACAATCTCGCTGTAGATAGGATCTTGCCTCCTCTTACACACCCCTATATTATTGTCAGACCTACTCCCACGACACCTGGCGTTGTTGCCGACACCATGGAATAGCGCAATGCGCTGATCAAAGTTACTTACTTGAGCGAACAGATTATCGATCGTGACCGGTTCCTTGCGAGCATCAAGAGCCGACACCAGTGGCTGGTACTCCATATCCAGTCCTGCCAGGATGTAGGAGATGACCTCGTCATCATCCAGTGGCTTGCCGGTAGCTGCCAGCTCGTCGACGAGGGAGCGGATGTGGGCGAAGTAGGTGTCCACCGCTTGCGTGACCTTCTGCGCGTTGGAGAGGGCGATTCTGATGTTGTTGATGCGAGATCGGGACTGAGACGAGAACATGCTCGCCACAACAGCCTAGAGCTCATGTGCCTTACGGATCGAGGTCACCTAGACAAGAACTTCTCAAGAACGATTGATCAATAGATGGCCAAGTACCTGCTGATCTTCCCTTACCGATACTTGATGTAGAGGGTTCGGGACAGCTTCTTCCTTGCCATCTTTGTCCTTGGTGACGAGGAACTTCTCTAGTTCTTTGGTGGATCCGTCGACGTAGCCAAAAAGGTCAGTGCTAGTGAGCTGGGGCGTGATCTGGGCGCGCCAGATGACGTAGTTCGTCCTGGTGAGCTTCTTTGTTACCTGACCATGGATGGTGGGTATAGGAGCGACGGCGGGAGATGACATGGCTATATCTAAGGGTAGATGGATGCTAGATGTTGTCGAGGAGGGATGCTGTAACACCCACAATGCGGCTATATCTCCCACGTGTCGGGGCACGACTTAGAGGCATAGCCGCATGGTAGGTTTGTCGCAAGAGGGGTAATCTTCACACAATCCCATGTACTGAATAAGAAAGGGGTAAAGAGTTGGCTTACAGTCACCACTTCACACAAATAAAGTTAAACATACATCATCCAGAATACAATCAAGGTCCGACTACGGAACCAAAGAAAAGAAGAAAACCCCAAATGCTAGATCCCCAATCATCCCAACTGGGCTCCACTGCTGATCAAAAGGAAACAAAACAAAATAACGACCAAGGTCTTCATTGAGCTCCCACTTGAGCTGGGTTGCGTCACCTGCACTGTCATCATTGGCACCTGCAACTGTTTGGAAGTATCTGTGAGCCACGAGGACTCAACAATCTCACACCCGCGAGATCAAGACTATTTAAGCTTATAGGTAGGATAAGGTAATGAGGTGGAGTTGCAGCAAGCACTAAGCATATATGGTGGCTACCTTACGCAAATAAGAGCGAGAAGAGAAGCAATGCAACAGTCATGAAGCTAGAAGTGATCATGAAACTACTTACGTTCAAACATAACTCCAAAACCGTGTTCACTTCCCGGACTCCGCCGGAAAGAGACCATCACGGCTACACACGCGGTTGATTCATTTTAATTAAGTTAAGAGTCAAGTTCTCTACAACTGTATACTAACAAATTCCCATCTGCCCATAACCGCGGGCACAGCTTTCAAAAGTTCAAAACCCTGCAGGGGTGTCCCAACTTAACCCATCACAAGCTCTCACGGTCAACGAAGGATATTCCTTCTCCCAGGAAGACCCGACCAGACTCGGAATCCCGGTTACAAGACATTTCGACAATGGTAAAACAAGACCAGCAAAGCCGCCCGATGTGCTGACAAACCCGATTGGAGTCGCACGTATCTCGTTCTCAGGGCACACCGGATGAGCGCTCCGTACAACTAAAACCAAACCTCGAGTTTCCCTGAGGTTGCGCTGTAAAGGACTCTAGTTCGGACCAACACTCAGAGGAGCACTGGTCCAGGGGGGGGGGGCTTAAAATAAAGATGACCCTTGAGTCTGCAGAACCCAAGGGAAGGTATATGGTGGTAGGTAGGAAAATGGTAAAACCAAGGTTGGGCCTTGCTGGAGGAGTTTTATTCAAAGCAAACTGTCTAGGGGTTCCCATAACACCCAACCGCGTAAGGAACGCAAAATCAAGGAACATAACACCGGTATGACGGAAACTAGGGTGGCAAGAGTGGAACAAAACACCAGGCATAAGGCCAAGCCTTCAACCCTTTACCAAGTATATAGATGCATTAAAATAAACAAAATATAATAATGATATCCCAACAATAATCATGTTCCAACAAGGAACAAATTCCATCTTCACCTGCAACTAGCAACGCTATAAGAGGGGCTGAGCAAAGCGGTAACATAGCCAAACAACGGTTTGCTAGGAAAGGTGGGTTAGAGGCTTGACATGGCAATATGGGAGACATGATATAGCAAGTGGTAGGTGTCGCGGCATAGCAATAGAGCGAGCAACTAGCAAGCAAAGATAGAAGTGATTTCGAGGGTATGGTCATCTTGCCTGAGATCCCGCAAGGAAGAAGAACGAGTCCACGAAGAAGACAAACGGACATAGTCGAATGGATCCTCACAACTCCGGAACGAAACCGAAGCTAACGAGAGAAGCAACCCAAAAATAAGCAAGCAACATAGTAAACAACCATCACATAAACATGGCATGATGCACAACCAAGTATGATGCATGTCCGGTTTAAATAGGCATGGCATGGCAAAGTTCACAAACCATACTACAAGTTAAGTGGGGCTCAATATGCAACGAGTTGCATATTGACGAAACACCACATCAATTATTTAGTTCTCTCCTGTTTAAACTACTCAACAAAATTAAATGTTGTTTAAACATGGCAAGAGGTGGATCATAAGTAAACTAAACATTTAGGCAAGTTTAAATGAGGCCTGAAATCACAAACAACAATTCCGGTAAATCCCCATATGCATTTAGCAATTTAATGCAAACAACAATTTTAAACATTTTAAATGTTATCATCATGATGCGAATGACACGTGCAAGTTTATGCAAATTTTATGAAAAAGTTGACATGAGCATGATATGAAGCATTTTTGTCATCGTGGCAGAAACGAAAAGGGTGCCACGGCAACGACAATGGAAATGTTGCCACGACAACATTCCGGTTCCGGTAGCTCATGGAGATACCGGTGCAAAGGAAGTGTGACGGGAGCGTGCAAAAGATGGTGCGGTGGTCCCGGTAACCGGGTCCCCACAGGTTAGCGGCAAACGAGGAGGACCGAGCAAGTGACAACTAGGACACGGTGCAAACATAGGGTGCAACTCAAACATCACACAACATGCATTCGTTCCGCGGGTCATCATCTCGGCGGTTATACCTTCGAAGCGTGCAATCGGGATGGTTCGGGTTCGTCGAGGGAAGTAGAGGAAGTAGTGGTACTATCGGTCCTCGATGGTAGTTTTACTCGCATGCTCTAGGGTTGATGGTAGATGTTCTCGCGATATCGGCGACGGTAGTAGTACATGTTTATCTTGGACGAGTTTCCGTAGATGTTCGGGTCAACGAGGGGGTACTTGGTGCAACATAGGTCTACGGGGTCGTCGGGTACACTTTCACATAGTACTCGTACACGTCGACGGTAGTTGTACTCATATCGTCGTGGAAGTAGTGGTACACACGGAGGTAGTCGAACTTGATGGTTCCGTTACACGGGTCTTCGACAACAGTAGTGATACACATTTCGTAGAAGTTCAGGCGGCGGTAGTAATACATAGTGTCGAAGAGGAACTTGACGAATCCGAATCCGTTTGGGGTTGTCGGGGTACTTGGGGTCTCCGGACTTGCCGGTCTCGCTCTTGCGACGGTAGTCATACACGGTTCGGAGAGGACTTGTCGTTTTGGTATGAAATCGTTCGGGCGTCGGTCTTGCCGGTGGGGTACTTGGTGAACCGGCATAGTCGATCTTGGCATAACCAGTGGTTGTGGAGGTACACACTCCTAGACGTACAGGGCCATCGTAGAGGTACTTGACGTCCACAGGGTTGAGCGGGACACGGACGAAGCCGGGAGGAGAAGGCAAGGCAACGCGGCGGAGGCCTGTGCTCACCGGTGAAGCAGCAGCAGAAGACGAAGGTGGTGGTCAGTGGTAGGGGCTCAAGGCGAGAGGAGTAGTGGAGTGCCTTGGGGTCGGCCCTGGCGTCAACTTGACCAGGAAGATGGCGGAGGTTGGCTCCTGTGGTCGTCGTGGTCGTCGGATGTCATGGATGATACCAGAACGAGGCATGAGGAGGAGCAACGGGGATGCAGGCGAAGCTTGAGGCGGCGGGAGCGGACGCGCGGGCCGATCCGGGCGGAGGCACGCAGGATCCCGCTGGCGGCTTGGCCTTGAGACGACAGCGCCATGGGTTCCCTGGATGGCATCCGGCGACGCTGGAAGATGGCATCCGCGGGGGTTGCAGAGAGGCGAGGTGGAAGGAGAAGCTGGCGCCTGGGCAACGCGGGTGGCCTCCGGCGGCACCGGATCGAGGCGGAGGAGGTAGCAGGACGCCGGATCGGTAGGCGTGCACGATGGTGTGAGTGGGTGGCAGCGGGAGCAGGGGAAGGAGACGAAGGAGAGGACGAGGGGATCGGGGAGATGGGGGTTGCGAGGGAGATGGGGATCGGGCTAGGTAGCGCTAGGGTTAGAGCTGGGCCTTGGGAGGTCGGCTCAGTAGATAAGGGGGCTGGGCCTAGGCCTTGGGAGAGGGATGCGCCGGTGCTGGGGGAAAGGATGGGCCGCGGGGACTGGGCTGGGGTCTCTGCTGCTGCTGCTCTCTTTTCTTTTCTATTTCTTCAGACAGAAATACAAAAAGGAAATAGCAGGGGAAAAGGAGAGGAACTAGAGAAATGTAAAAATATACTCATGATCCTGAAAATGTTCTCTATTTAACAAAATTGGTTTGGAGATTTTTAAAGGAAGTAAAAATAATTCAAGTTTGAATTAAATTCAAACTTGGGCTATTTTTGGACCTAACCAAATCAACTTCGAAAGAGGTGGAAAAAATTGGCAGAGGAATAGGACATCGTGATTGAATGTTGAGGCAAAGATGAACATTAAAAGAGAAGGGAAAGTGGCACTTGTCAAAAGAAGGAAGTAGAGGGAAGGAGAAGGTTATGATGCAAGATTCATGCATGGAACATGCAACAACATAATATGTATGAGAAAGCACACCATGCACATGATGACATGATGAAATGCAACATAAATAGAGCAAGAAAATAAAACACACAACGAAACTCGGAAAAGCTGGAAGTCTTCTGGAGCGCCGGTCTTGTGGCGTCACAACACTCCACCACTACAAGAGGATCTCGTCCCGAGATCTAGGATGGTACCAGAGAGAAACGAAAGAGGAAGAGAAGAGGTAAAACTAAGTTACTTCTTTGAAAAACAAGTGAAACCAAAGAAGCTTGAAAGGTTAAACCAATGGAAAGAAAGAATACAACGGAGATGAACAAAGTTGAAAACACTCCATTAGAAAAGAGGAACACGGAACAATACGGGAACCTTGTGGGTTGAAAGACATGAATGAAGAGCTCCCGCGACAAGGAAGGACATGTAACCACTCCAGGTTGAAACGAAATAAGCAAGGAAAAGAACATGATCTTGGCAAAACGAGATGATAGGACGAAGAGAGCAACATCACAATGCCTCCGGAACGAAAGAATAGAAGTTGGATCATTGGAAAGGAAAGAGTTGAGAAGAAAATGACATCTTCTACCACAATTGAATTTGAAAAGCGTCCTTAAAAAGAAGGATTGAACGGAGTTGCTGGGAAATCAACAACGAAAAGAACAGGCTTGTTGAAGGCTTATGGAAAACATCTTAAAAACTTGAGGTGAAATCCTGCCACAAACGGAAAAAATTGCTTGCTTTAGATCGACGAGGAGATGAAAAAACTTCTTCCGCCAACAGGATAGGAGAAAAACTTGGATCATTGATAAGCACCACAATAGCAAAATTCCTTAGGGAAGGCTTTAGGTGAAATATAACCCAAGACACTCCAATGAAGAGGTTGACGGGTTGCAAAGCATCTCCTGAACAAAGAGAAAACGATGGGTTTAAAATATCTCATTCTTAACAACTTGTGAATCATGAAAACATGAAAGAAAATTGTTAAGAATGGCATATCACCATCCCAAAAGATAAGGTAGAAAGAATTGCACTTTGGAATGCAAGATGAAGAATGCTTGAACTCCTCAAAACAAGACATGTGTTTAACACCATGTTTATTTTTGAGTATAGCTTGGCAGATCTTAACTCCGAGAGAAATCTTGAAGAACAATTGAAGAATGAAAGGAATCCTTTACGAACCACCATGAAGAAACTTTCGAAGAACTCCGGTAATAAAAGAATGATCAAATGAAAGGTAAGTTGAAAGGAACTCCGGTAGAAGCCTTGTAATGATTTAGATGGAGCTTCGTGGTGACATACTTGAGAGAGCTTGGAACTCCGGGAAAAGAAAAGATGAAACAATAAAACCGAGAATTTGATGAGCCTCCGGAATAAAGAAAGAATTGCATTATGCTTATCCTTCACCAATACAAATTGATGATAAGAACGGATTTGGCATACTACTTATTCTCGTAGAAAGGATTAAAGAGAGGTATAGCTCAAACTTGAGAAGGTCTTCGGCGAACCACTGGTAGGATTGAAACAACGAATAAATTGATATGATAACAAAGTAAGAGAAATCTTGAACGAACCACCGTAAGGATTGAAAAAGAACGAAGATACTTGAGTGAATCAAGATGCAAGAGAATGAAGAGACCACAAACTGATTAGAGAATACTTGAATGATGCACTGGTAAAATTTGGAGAACAATAGCTGAAAGCTGAGAATGAATAATTATGAGATGATGGGCTCCGGATGATCGAGAAAGGAACGCAACTCCTGAAATGCGTAGGATGGTTAAAAGAATTCTCCCGATCGAAAACAATTATGAGAGAATGGCACCAAGCTAGAATCACGAATCTTTGAGAGAACGGATTAGATTTGGAGGAAAAACTCTTCTTTGGTCTTCAAAATTCGAGAATGACGACGAGAAACACCACCATGAATTGTTGAGACACTATGGAATAATGATGAATATGAAGGTTGAATCAACAATGAAAAGATTTTGAAAGATCTTGGGAAAAGACATTTGACTGATGACAATTCATTCTTACATCAAACTTGGAAAAGAATTTGAGGTTATCTCCGGGAAAAATTAGAAGAGTCAGGTAAGATCCTGGGAAAAAACCTGTGGGTTAGGGCCCTCTCAAAAGATACACCATTGAATGATTTAAAAGAAAGATTGCACCGACTGAATTAAATGGCTTGAATGAGGTAACAACCTCGAAATAGGTTGAACGGATCTTGAATGATAAGACGAGCCTTCTGAGATATCTTCAGCACTCCGGAACAAATGAATAACGAGAGGTGAAAGATTAAGAGGTGCAGCGGCATGGGAAAACATTTGAAACGAGGAAAGGATACGATCAACATCGAATGCTTGATTTGAATCCACTGGAGAAGATAAAAGAAACGAAGAATGTTGAACTTGAAGCTCTGTTAGTATCATCCGGAGAATCACCGGATAAGAACATTGACGGAAAAGAATGGAGAGACTTCCCATCAATAAAATGATACTTGATTAAGAAATCCGAGTCCTTGAAGAAACGAGGGTGGGAGGGTGGGAAAGGACAACTTCGGACGGATGAGACAAACACCATTGAAAAACATAGAATTGATCTTGCGGATGTTGAAATGATCGGATCCACTTGAAGAGAAGCACACCGGTTGAAAAGGATTGACATGACAATCTCGATTATTAGGAAGGATTAGTATTCACATAGAAATATGAGAACACCACTTAGGAAAGGTATGGAATCAACATTTGACTTCGAAGCAACTCGAATACCACAACTGAAAAAAAAACAAAGGATTGGCTTGCAGAATAAGCCGGAACAAACATATGATAGATCCCATATCGTATCATGTTTTTGTTGGAAAGATATTCTAGGAGGTACTTGAATTCCCACTTATCAACTCCCGAAACTTTCTGGTTATGCAATCAGGTGTTGGGGATACAGGGGAAGCATAATATCTCACCGAAAACTAGCAAATCCTACATCCAGCTGTATCCATCCTTCAACACATAACCAAGAAACCTTCGGAAATCATTTACATCAACCTTCGAAAAGCATCCGTTATACAAGTTATGGCAATACTCCCGAACTCCTACCCCAGTACTGGGTGGTGTCGAGGTTATCTCACCAACAACTGCATAAAAGAGATTTTCGATGTCGGCGAACTCAGGTATTCCAGAACTGCAACGATAAAATTGTGATGACAACACCTCCGAGCTCAACTCCACGGGACACTGCCACAACCCCTAAATATCTGGAGGCAACAAGAACAATGTTCTCGTCACAAAACCATCGAAACGATTCCAAGATACCCGCGTGATCCTAATTTTTTTTAGTGAAATTTGAGGAGAGAAGAGTCAAAACTCTACGTCAGGAGGCCTCAGCAGAGCAACGAAGGGACTAGGGAGTAAAAATAATCCTACTCTCCGATATATATAATCCTATAAGACTCAAAACATTTTGTTCTAGACTCAACAACGTTAGTGATTCAATCAAGCAGGGGGCTCCTAAGTCGGGGAAGGCTCTGATTACCAACTTGTAATGCCCACAATGCGGCTATATCTCCCATGTGTCGGGGCACGACTTAGAGGCATAGCCGCATGGTAGGTTTGTCGCCAGAGGGGTAATCTTCACACAATCCCATGTACTGAATAAGAAAGGGGTAAAGAGTTGGCTTAGAATCGCCACTTCACACAAATACAAGTTAAACATACATCATGCAGAATACAATCAAGGTCCGACTACGGAAGCAAAGAAAAGAAGAAAACCCCAAATGCTAGATCCTCGATCGTCCCAACTGTGCTCCACTACTGATCAAAAGGAAACAAAACAAAATAATGACCAAGGTCTTCATCGAGCTCCCACTTGAGCTGGGTTGCGTCACCTGCACTGTCATCATTGGCACCTGCAACTGTTTGGAAGTATCTGTGAGCCACGAGGACTCAGCAATCTCACACCCGCGAGATCAAGACTATTTAAGCTTATGGGTAGGATAACGTAATGAGGTGGAGTTGCAGCAAGCACTAAGCATATATGGTGGCTACCTTACGCAAATAAGAGCGAGAAGAGAAGCAATGCAACGGTCATGAAGCTAGAAGTGATCAAGAAGTGATCCTGAAACTACTTACGTTCAAACATAACTCCAAAACCGTGTTCACTTCCCGGACTCCGCCGGTAAGATACCATCACGGCTACACACGCGGTTGATTCATTTTAATTAAGTTAAGGTGTCAAGTTCTCTACAACCGGATATTAACAAATTCCCATCTGCCCATAATCGCGGGCATGGCTTTCGAAAGTTCGAAACCCTGCAGGAATGTCCCAACTTAACCCATCACAAGCTCTCATGGTCAACGAAGGATATTCCTTCTCCCAGGAAGACCCGATCAGACTCAGAATCCCGGTTACAAGACATTTCGACAATGGTAAAACAAGACCAACAAAGCCGCCCGATGTGCCAACAAATCCTGATAGGAGTCGCACGTATCTCGTTCTCAGGGCACACCAGATGAGCGCTCCGTACAACTAAAACCAAACCTCGAGTTTCCCCGAGGTGGCGTTGCAAAGGACTCTAGTTCGGACCAACACTCAGAGGAGCACTAGCCCGGGGGGGGGGGGCTTAAAATAAAGATGACCCTTGAGTCTGCAGAACCTAAGGGAAGGTATATGGTGGTAGGTAGGCAAATGGTAAAACCAAGGTTGGGCCTTGCTGGAGGAGTTTTATTCAAAGTGAACTGTCAAGGGGTTCCCATAACACCCAACCGCGTAAGGAACACAAAATCAAGGAACATAACACCGATATGACGGGAACTAGGGCGGCAAGAGTGGAAAAAAACACCAGGCATAAGGCCGAGCCTTCCACCCTTTACCAAGTAAAGTAAACAAAATATAATAATGATATCCCAACAATAATCATGTTCCAATAAGGAACAAACTCCAGCTTCACCTGCAACTAGCAACACTGTAAGAGGGGCTGAGCAAAGCGGTAACATAGCCAAACAACAGTTTGCTAGGAAAGGTGGGTTAGAGGCTTGACATGGCAATATGGGAGACATGATATAGCAAGTCGTAGGTGTCGCGACATAGCAATAGAACGAGCAACTAGCAAGCAAAGATAGAAGTGATTTCGAGGGTATGGTCATCTTGCCTGAGATCTCGCAAGGAAGAAGAACGAGTCCATGAAGAAGACAAACGGACGTAGTCGAACGGATCCTCACAACTCTGAAACGAAACCGAAGCTAACGAGAGAAGCAACTCTGAAAGAAGCAAGCAACATAGTAAACAACCATCACATAAACATGGCATGATGCACAACCAAGTATGATGCATGTCCGGTTTAAATAGGCATGGCATGGCAAAGTGCACAAACCATACTACAAGTTATGTGGGGCTCAATATGCAACGAGTTGCATATTGATGAAACACCACATCAATTATTTAGTTCTCTCCCTTTTAAACTACTCAACAAAATTAAATGTTGTTTAAACATGGCAAGAGGTGGATCATAAGTAAACTAAACATTTAGGCAAGTTCAAATGAGGCCGGAAATCACAAACAACAATTCCGGTAAATCCCCATATGCATTTAGCGATTTAATGCAAACAACAATTTCAAACATTTTAAATGTTATTATCATGATGCGAATGACATGTGCAAGTTTATGCAAATTTTATGAAAAAGATGACATGAGCATGATATGAAGCATTTTTGTCATCATGGCGGAAACAAAAAGGGTGCCATGGCTATGACAACGGAAATGGTGCCACGGCAACATTCCGGTTCCGGTAGCTCATGGAGATACCGGTGCAAAGGAAGTGTGGCGGGAGCGTGCAAAAGATGGCGGGGTGGTCCCGGTAACCGGGTCCCCACAGGTTAGCGGCAAATGAGGAGGGCTAAGCAAGTGACAACTAGGACACGGTGCAAACATAGGGTGCAACTCAAACATCACACAACATGCATTCGTTCCGTGGGTCATCATCTCGACGGTTATACCTTCGAAGCGTGCAATCGGGATGGTTCGGGTTCGTCGAGGGAAGTAGAGGAAGTAGTGGTACTATCGGTCCTCGACGGTAGTTTTACTCGCATGCTCCAGGGTCGACGGTAGAGGTTCTCGCGATCTCGGCGACGGTAGTAGTACATGTTTATCTTGGACGAGTTTCCATAGATGTTCGGGTCAACGAGGGCATACTTCGCATAACATAGTTCTATGGGGTCATCGGGTACACGTTCACATAGTAGTCGTACACGTCGATGGTAGTTGTACTCATATCGTCATGGAAGTAGTGGTACACATGAAGGTAGTCGAACTTGACGGTTCCGTTACACGGGCCTTCAGCAACGGTAGTGATACACATTTCGTAGAAGTTCACGCGGCAGTAGTGATACACAGTGTCAATGAGGAACTTGACGAATCCGAATCCATTCGGGGTTCTTGGGGTACTTGGGGTCTCCGGACTTGCCAGTCTCGCTCTTGCGACGGTAGTCATACACGGTTTGGTATGAAATCGTTCGGGCGTCGGTCTTGCCGGTGCGGTACTTGGCGAACCGGCGTAGTCGATCTTGGCGTAACCAGTGGTTGTGGAGGTACACAGTCATAGACGTACAGGGCCATCGTAGAGGTAGTTAACGTCCACCGCAACATCTCCCTCGACCTCCTCGACGAGCCATGAGGCCTCGGACACGCTGCAACGCCGCCACCGCTGTCGTTCCCCTCGAAGGTCACCGGAGATCATCGTTGATGTTTTGCCGCCTCCCAAGCTTTCCCGAGCCCGCTTCGACGCCCGCTGCACTCACCGTGAGCTTCTCTCTCTTCTCCCCCTAGCCACGTCGCTCGAGCTGCCCTCTAACCCCATTGGCCATCACGACCGAGAGCTCGGCTCCGCCGGCCATGTCGCCGCCGTGGCCACAGGTGCGTAAGCTCGATTCCGAGCGCGTCACCACACTCACCACGTTCCCAGGAGCCTAACGCACCACTCCCCGCGCCTCGCCGTGCCCCGTAGCTTCGGGTTCATCCTCGCCCGAACTCCGGCGACCGCCAAGGTCGTCGCCGGCGTCATTCCCGGCCTCCCCGAGCTCCACATTCTCCACCAAATGACGCGGCTCGCTCACCGCGTCACGTAGCTGCTCTCCGCCGTCGATTTGGTCGCCGGAGACACAAACCCTAGCCCCTCCGCCGCGTCTGTCATCGCCGGCATCAGGCCGCCGGCGAGTTTGACTCTGTTTGACCCATTTGTGGGCCCAAGTTGACTCCCCCTGAGTCTATGATAGGTGGGGCCGGTCTGCTAACTAGTTTAGGATTAGTCTTAACTAATTTTAATTAGTTTAGACACTGACATGTGGGCCCAGGCCCCACTGACAGCTAATTAGTGTTAATTTAATTCTGATAATTAGCTGAGTCACTGACAGACAGGGCCCACCAGTCAGGTTTGACCTGGCCGACCTAGTTGACTGCTGACTTCACACCTATGTCATGCTGACGCATTAATTCAATTACTGGAACTATTCTTATATAGGAAATTCCAGAAAATATCCAAAGCTTCTAAAAATCATAGAAAATCAACCATAGCTCCAAATGCAAAGATTTATATATGAAAAATGATCAGAAAAATTCAATCTATCCATCTGTAATGGTTTTATGCATGACAAAACAAGTTAACCTTTCTGTTTAAGCAGAATAAGGTAATGCACTAATAAGGCCATGTTTAATGAGCTAACATTTGAATCTTTGATTCAAATGAGTTCACCCCCTTCTGTTTTAGCTTGCATTAGGCCAAGACACTTTCATCTTGCCATGTCGTAGCATGCATCATATTGTTGCATATTGCCATGTGTTGATTATGTTCGGTGTGATTTTCGTGGTAGGTTCTGCCTCCGAGGATATCCCCGAGTATCCGTCTGAAGGGCAGTACCCTACTACCACTACAACAGGCAAGCAACCCATTGATCATTCCGATACAACCCATGTTCTCGTTTCTGCTCTTGTTTACTGCATTAAGACAATGCGATTCAAACTGCTGTGTGCTACGGTAGTTCAACCCTTATCCTCTGCATGACCTGTCATTGCCACAGTAACTAGATGAAACCCACTAGCATGTGTAGGAGTTGATTGAGCCATGTATGTGATTCCTACCTTGCTATGCCTGCTATGCTTAGAGTTGTGTCAGGTATGGTTCATCTGGGTGATGGGCTAGAGTGAAATGATTATGTCGGTAATGTGAGGGATGTGTGGAACATGTTTTGGTAAAGGTATCGATAAGAGGCCATGTAGGAGTACATGGTGGGTTGTTTCATTGAGGCCATCCCTAAGAACTGAGATCTGTATGTGTGATTTTAAGATTGAGCTACTACCATGCATTGGGATCCTTAATTGACCCTCTTGGCTTCTTAAATACCCTAGTACTTTGTCCAGGAGTTGCAAATAGTTTCTGGTGTTTGTAGGTTATGTGTTGGCGGCCGTGCGTAGCGCTGACCCTAGGGGTGGGCTATGTTGCGGTAGATACACCGTGGCATGGTGTACCGAGTCACCCGTTTGGTGTCTCGGGAACCCTGTTCACATCGTTCCGGGCTATATGTGGAAACCTCGGCCGGACTCCCTGCGGATGGAACCTAGATAGGCGATGAACCTGGACTAGAGACTTGAGTGTTTAGGTAGGCCGTGGCCGACACCCTCGTTGGGCCTCCGCTTGAAGGTTGCCGAGTACATGTCGTGTAAACGATGGTAACTGGTGAAAGTGTGTATGAAGAAGTACACCCCTGCAGGGTATAAAACTATTTGAATAGCCGCGTCCATGGTAAAGGACTACTTGGTTGCCTATACAGTTCATAGACAAGTTAATGGTTACTACTAAAAGACTCAAGATAAGTGTGAGTACCCAGGATGGCCCTCTCGTAGGATGACGAGGGAGAATCCCCGGTGGAGTATTGTTTTGGTGAGTAGTGGACTCGTGTGCGAAAACTATTTTAGTAGTGGAGTTCCGTAGGATAGCTTAGCCAAGATTCAAAGCTGGCTTGCTGCAATAACCCCACCACCTTCTTGAGAATGAGCATGTATAGTAGGTTCTGTTGTAAGACTTGCTGAGTACCTTTGTACTCATGTTTGCTTAATTACTGTTTTCAGACGACAACACCGCCCCCTCCGATGGGTTCTACGTAGACCTTGACGTCGACGAGTGACTAGCCACCCAGGGTGGTGATCCTGGCCATGGAGGGCCCTATGTAGATAGACAGGCTTTGGAAGCCTTCTTGCTTTCTAGTGTCTGTACTCAGACAATTTACTTCCGCTTGTATGTTTGTATGACTTGAGTGTCGGGTCATGTGACCCCTACCTATATGAAGATGTTATGTATGGCTCTCTGGAGCCTTTAAATAAAGTACTTGAGTTGTCGAGTTTTGGTGTGATGCCATGTTGTATGTACTCATATCGGGCATATTGTGTGTATGATTGAAATGCTTGGTATGAGTGGGATCCGACAATCTAGTTGTTTATCCTTGGTAGCCTTTCTTATGGGGAAATGTAGTCTAGTGTTCCTCGAGCCATAGTAGTCCGCTACAGCCCGGTTCACCGGAGTCCTGCTAGCCCAGCAGTACTGTTCAGGACACTTGACTGGCCGGCATGAGTTTCACTTCGTTCCTATGTCTGTCCCTTCGGGGAAATGTCACGCGGTGACATCCGGAGTCCTGCCTAGCCTGCTACAGCCCGGGTTCCCCGGAGTCCTGTTAGCCCAGTGCTACAGCCCGGATTCACTCGCTGATGACCGACATGCTCGATGTGATTCATGTATGCCTGTCTCCATAGGTCTATGCCGCTTTGGGTTCACGACTAGCCATGTCGGCCCGGGTTCTCTGTCATATGGATGCTAGCGACACTATCGTATACATGGGCCAAAAGGCGCAAACGGTTCTGGGCCATGGTAAGGCGACACCCGTGGGATACCGTGTGTGAGGCCGCAAAGTGATATGAGGTGTTACCGGCTAGATCGATGTGGCTTGGAATCGGGGTCCTGACAGGGTTGGCATCAGAGATGGACTGCCTGTAGGTTCGTTGAGCCAAACTGGTCGATGTCGAGTCTAGAAATGCTTTAGTTATATGTAGGGGAATTGATTGTGGAAGGGACCGTAAGGCTCTTTTACTCCTTTACCTTATGTCCTCTGATCTGAGTCATTCTCTTCTCATTCAACGTGGGTTAAGGACTAGGCTCTCTTCTTCCATCAGGTTCACGTGTTACTAATCCATAGTAGCTTATAGGATTGTTGTTACAAGCCCCAGTTCAGTTTCTACCATTTCTAGTATGTTGCTAGTTGAATCAGAACCTTGATATGATGTTGTTGAGTGGTATTGAAAATTGTTGTGGATGTCTCAAATCTTTTCTAAGCGTTTACAGCTGTTATGCTGTCCAATTTTCCCTAGAAATTCTAATATATTTGCATTGTGGTTGTGCTTTCAGATGGCCAACCGTGCTCAAAACCAAGTGGTTCGCCTGACCCGGTGCCTCGACGTGCCCGGTCATAATGCTATGTTAGTCTGGGTAATGATCGAGACGGGTTACCGTTGGTATCCCGAATACACCGTCGAAGAGCAATTCCGAGACTTTAATCAAAGCCAATATTTCTGCACCGTCAGGATATTTCCTTCTTATCCTGGATCTACCGAGCCCCTCCACTGTTCCTATGGACTCGGGGTTACTGTTGAGATGGTTGTGCAGGATGCTGCCTATTCCATGATGACCATCATGCGAGTCTGGACTGGCCTGCTTCGGAACACCGACTTCCGTTACATGCCAGCTTCACTTCCGGGAGCGCACGGGTATCTTCAGGCTATCTATGCTGACTCCACTCAGGAGGACTCATTAACTCGTACAACTGCCGAGATGCTCGAAGATAAGGACCAAGAGAATCGGGCCTTGAGGCTGGAGCTTTTCAATACCTGTGCTGATCATTGGGCCACATTGACTAGGTTTGCACCTGCGGTGCAAGCTGGGTGTATGGATACAAGGGATCTGCATCCTGTGAGATCTGCTCTGCCAGACATGGTGGATTGGCGTGATGTGGGAGGCATCACCCCACCCCGTGGTCCCCGCAGGCCACCGTTTGTTGGTCCAAGACCTCATACCCCTTTGGTCCACAAGCTCCTCAGGACCGTCTGTTCCCAGATGATCACGTTGAACTTCCAGGCTATGGAGGTGACTTCTATGAGGACTACTATGGAGCTGTCTGAGTTAGTAGTAGTATCACTAGTATTGTAATAGTTGTATCTCCACTATCCTGCGTGACTTGTGGAATATGACTTTGTGTGTAATCAATTCCGGAGGTGTAGAAAAATAATGTATAGGAGCCTGGAATGCCTCCGATGAGATGTAACGTCTTTCATCATAGTTGTACTGTAGCCAGGGCTTGTACTAAACTATGTATGATATGTATGACCATTGGTATATATATGGCAGTTTTATATTACCATGACATACGGATGAACATCTCTGCATTCCGTGTTATCCATTACATTCTGCACTTCCTTGCTAAGTTTGAGCCATCCTTATCTAAACCATTGTCTTGTTTTTTCCTAGGATGATCAACACCCACAGCAACCCTGCTGCCCCGGAGCAGGGGGAAGCCAGTGCAGCTAGGGGTGAAAATCTGCCTCACCCGCCCTCTCTGGCTGAGGTGATGCTGGAGGCAGAAAGAAACAAGCGTGAGACTAACCGCCTGCTAGAGCGGATTGAGCAGAACACTGCACGCCATCAGCGAAATGACTTGGTGTCAATCAATGACTTTATCAAGCTGTACCCACCAAAGTTTAACCATTCCGTCGAGCCCCTCGATGCGGATGACTGGCTTCGCAGCATCACCCACAAGCTATGTTCTGCCAATGTAGCCGAAGCCGACAAGGTTACTTATGCTGCCTATCATCTTGAAGGCCCTGCTAGCCTTTGGTGGGAAAACTTCGAAGCTATGCGCCCGGTCGGCCAAATTACTACTTGGGCTGAATTCAGTGAGGCTTTCCGTGAGCATCACATTCCGGAAGGTCTCATAGATCGCAAGAGGGAGGAGTTCTGCAATTTCACCCAAGGAAGACTGACTGTGGATGCATATAGTCGTGAATTTGGGAATCTGGCACGTTATGCTCCCAAAGAGGTATCTACCGACGCTAAGAAGCACACAAGGTTCCACAAGGGACTCAGCCCTGAGCTTCGCCGCGATCTTCGTCTGCACGAGTGCACCTCCTTTCAGAAGTTGGTCAATAAAGCCATCAGTGCTGAGACAGGCCAGACTGATTATGACGCTTCACGCAAGCACTCAAATGATTTTGGCTCTTCATCCAGCTCTGGAGCTCAGAAGCGCCGGGTGTGGATCCCAAGCACGGCACTGCCACCCAGGTTTATTCCGAGGCCATCCTTTGAGGCGCCTCGTCCCAACCAGCAGTTTGCACCGCCCAAGCCCTATGGTGGCCCCGCTGCTAATGCTGCTCCACGCCCCAATGTGGTGACATGCTTCAAGTGTGGACAGCCGGGTCGCTATAGCCGAGAGTGTCCCCAGAACAACAACCCCAATCAAATTGGACAGTCCGTTGGCCGTGGTAAGCCCGCGGGAAAGACATTCTACGCCAAGCCGGTCACTACTACACGTGGCCATGTCAACTATGTTTCAGCCGAGGAGGCTCATGAGGATCCTAACGTCGTCCTTGGTACGATCCTTGTTAACTGCCATCCGGCAGCTGTTCTTTTCGATACTGGAGCATCTCATTCATTCATATCCGAGAACTATGCTCGATTGCATAACACGACATTCTGTGACATGCCCACTTCCATGGTAATTCAAACTCCGGGTTCCAAATGGCAAACTTCTAGAGTAAGCCATGGGAACGAAATTCTTTTCGATAGACTTGTCTTCCTTGCATCCTTAATAGCTCTCAAGTCCTCGGACATAAACATCATCTTGGGTATGGACTGGATGTCAGCTCAATATGCTAAGATTGATTGTGCCACTAGAACCGTTCAACTTACTCATTCATCGGGCAAGACAGTTAATGTCTTAACTCGAGTGGCCAAGCGCCAACTTTACTCCCTAAATGCCAACCCCCTTCCAGACCTTGAAGATGTTCCGGTAGTCCGAGACTTTCCGGATGTCTTTCCAGAAGAACTTCCAGGTGTTCCACCTGACAGGGATGTCGAGTTTGTGATAGACCTTGTTCCAGGAACCATTCCAATTTCTAGAAGACCAGACCCTACAAGATGGCACCCTTAGAACTAGTCGAGATTAAGAACCAACTCGATGAGTCCTTGAAAAAGGGTTTCATCCGTCCTAGTTCCTCTCCTTGGGCTTGCCCCGTCCTCTTCGTCAAGAAGAAGGATGGAACGGATCGAATGGTTGTAGATTACCGACCTGTCAACTTGGTCACCATCAAGAACAAGTATCCGCTTCCCAGGATCAACGATCTGTATGATCATCTCGCTGGATCCTCAGTCTTTTCCAAGATGGATTTGAGGTTGGGCTACCATCAAATCAAAATCAGAAACGGGGACATTCCCAAAATGGCCTTTGTTACTCGTTATGGCCAATACGAATATACCGTTATGTCCTTCGGTTTAACCAATGCCCCAGCCACCTTCTCCCGGTTAATGAACTCGGTCTTCATGGAGTACTTGGATAAATTCGTCATAGTATACCTCGATGACATACTCATCTACTCCAAGAATGAAGAGGAACAATGCCGAACATCTAAGGCTGGTATTGATGAAACTTCGAGAGCATCGCCTTTATGCCAAATTCTCCAAGTGTGAATTTTGGTTGCCAGAAGTGACCTATCTAGGCCATGTAATTTCTGGTAAGGGTATTGCTGTCAATCCCGAGCGAGTTCAAGCCATCCTTGATTGGACTCCACCTGAGACGGTCAAGCAAGTTCGGAGCTTCCTTGGCTTAGCGAGCTATTGCCGCCACTTCGTCGAGAATTTCTCCAAGGTTGCTAAACCTCTAACTGAACTCCTCAAGAAAGATAAAAAGTTCGAGTGGACTCCACAGTGCGAGTTCAGCTTTTAGGAACTGAAAAGACGCCTGACATCTGCTCCCGTACTGGTACCACCAGATTTCTCCAAGGACTTTATTATCTATTGCGACGCCTCGCGACAAGGACTAGGTTGCATACTCATGCAAGATCGTCAGATAATTGCCTATGCTTCACGGCAATTACACCCACATGAGGAAAATTATCCCACACATGATCTAGAGCTTGCAGCTGTAGTCCATGCACTTAAAACTTGGCAACATTACCTCCTCGGTAATCGTTGCGAGATCTTCACCGATCACCAAAGTTTGAAATATATCTTCACCCAACCAGATTTGAATCTCAGGCAAAGACGTTGGGTCGAGTTGATCTCGGATTGCGACTTAGTAATAACCTACACCCTGGGCAAAGCCAATGTCATGGCCGATGCGCTAAGTCGTAAGTCCTATTGTAACAACCTGATGTTACAACAAAGTCAACCACTTCTCCATGAGGAATTTCGTAAGCTTAATCTTCACATTGTTCCTCGAGGATTCCTATCCACCCTGGTGACGAAGCCTAATCTTATGGATCAGATCATAACCGCCCAGCGGTATGATAAGGGCATATCCTGGATTAAGGAAAACATCGCTAGCGCAATTGCTAAATGTTTTTCCATGGATGAGCGAGGTGTTGTATTCTTCGAGAACCGCTTGGTGGTTCCCAAGAAACAACATCTACGCCAGTTGATTCTTAAGGAAGCTCATGAATCCCCTCTCACCATTCCTCCCGGTAGTACTAAAATGTATCAAGACCTACGCCAGAGGTTTTGGTGGACTAGGATGAAGAGAGAAATTTCCCAATACATTGCTAGCTGCGACGTCTGTCGTCGTGTTAAAGAGGAGCATCAACGGCCTGCTGGCACCCTTCAACCTTTGGCTATTCCTGAGTGGAAATGGGATAAAATCAGTATGGATTTCATTACTGGGTTTCGCAGGACCAAGAGAGGGAATAATGCCATCTTCGTCGTGATCGACCGTCTTTCCAAGGTAGCCCATTTCCTACCTGTTCGTGAGAGTATCACCACTAGCCAGCTAGCTGACTTGTACATCTCCCGAATAGTGTCTCTTCATGGTGTTCCATTGGAAATTAACTCATACTGTGGGAGTTTCTTCACCTCTCGATTCCGGGAAAGTTTCCTAAATGCTATGGGAACTCGTCTCTCTTTTAGCACCGCCTTCCACCCTCAATCAAGTGGTCAAGTAGAACGAGTCAATCAAATTCTGGAAGATATGCTCCGAGCCTCTGTCATCTCGTTCGGAATGGATTGGGAGAAATGCCTTCCATTCGCGGAGTTTGCTTACAACAATAGTTATCAAGCTAGCTTGGGCAAGGCTCCTTTCGAAGTTCTCTATGGACGAAAATGTCGAACGCCTCTTAACTGGTCAGAAACCAGGGAAAGACAACTCTTTGGCCCGGATATGATTCAGGAAGCAGAAGAACAGGTTCGCGTTATTCGTGAGAAATTGAAAACAAGCCAATCTCGTCAAAAGAGTCAATATGATCGTAAACATAAGCCTATGACTTATGAAGTCGGTGAGGAGGCCTACCTTCGGGTTACTCCGTTAATGGGAACCCATCGTTTCGGTATCAAAGGCAAATTGGCTCCTCGTTACATCAGACCCCTTCGCATTCTTGCCAAACGAGGAGAAGTTGCCTACCAATTGGAACTATCTTCGCATCTTTCCAGAGTTCACGATGTCTTCCACGTTTCTCAACTCAGGCGTTGCTTCGCGGATCCTATCCATGGAGTGGACCACGAAATGCTTGATCTACAAGATAACCTCTCATATCAGGAATATCCCGTTCATATCCTTGATCAAGCCGAGCGTACCACTCGACGTCATAATATCAAGTTTCTCAAGGTTCAATGGTCACACCATTCCGAGAAAGAAGCCACTTGGGAAAGGGAGGATCGTCTTCGACTCGAGTACCCCACCTTCTTTCCGGAGGATCCTAAATCTCGGGACGAGATTCTTTTGAGTGGGGGTGAGTTGGCACACCCTAGTTAGTTCAAGCATTAGAGTGTGCATCATGTTTAAATTCCTTTTAAATTTGAAATGGGGATGACAGAAACCCCAGCACCCCCTGGAAACAACTAGGGTTTACTAAAAACTTTTTCAATGAACCTGAAATGCCCTTCTAAAAAGCCCACCCTTTTTGTTTTGGGTTAAAACCTTTGACAAAAATGGTGCACACTTTTCTAGGACATTCTGGATTTTTTGATTTAAATCATAAGTATTTGAATTTGGGCATTTAAATGCTATAGAATATTTTAAATGCTCAAATAATTCTGGAAATAAGTGTGGGCTGTTGGAAATAATCTAAACAGAGCCTATGATTATTTTCAGGATTTTTGTAAGTGCCTAAGTATTTTTAATAAAGCCACAAACTTACAGAAAAATAGAAAAACAGAAATAAAAGAGGAGCAGGAAACTTACCTGGCCGCAGCCCACCTGGCAGCTCACCTGGCCGGCCCAGCACTGTGCTGGCCCGCGCCAGCCAGCTACTTCTCCCTCGCCAGGCAGGCACAAAGGTGACGCCGGCGAGCACGAGCTCGCCACGACGTCAGCTGCTTGCCGCCCGTGAGGCCAAGACACCTGGGCGAGCTCCACGTCGCTGCCCCGACCCCGTGGACATCTCATTCGCCCCCTGCCTCTCTCCCTCGCTCCCCCGAAGCCATGGCCAACGCAGCAGACGTCGTCTTGCCGCCGTAGCCGCAACCACCGTCGTCCCCGTGTCACCCCACCGTGCCCACGAGCTCTGCAACATCTCCCTCGACCTCCTCGATGAGCCACGAGGCCTCGGACGCGCTGCAACGCCGCCACCGCTGTCGTTCCCCTCATCGGTCACCGGAGATCGTCGTCGATGTTTTGCTGCCTCCCTAGCTTACCTGAGCCCGCTTCGACGCCCGCTGCACTCACCGTGAGCTTCTCTCTCTTCTCCCCCTAGCCACGTCGCTCGAGCTGCCCTCTAACCCCGTTGGCCATCACGGCCGAGAGCTCGGCTCCGCCGGCCATTTCGCCGCCGTGGCCACAGGCGCGTAAGCTCGATTCCGAGCGCGTCACCACACTCACCATGTTCCCAGGAGCCTAACGCACCACTCCCCGTGCCTCGCAGTGCCCCGTAGCTTCGGGTTCATCCTCGCCCGAACTCCGACGACCGCCGAGGTCATTGCCGGCGTCGTTCCCGGCCTCCCCGAGCTCCACTTTCTCCACCAAACGATGCGGATCGCTCCCCGCATCACGTAGCTGCTCTCCGCCGTCGATTTGGTCGCCGGAGACACAAACCCGAGCCCCTCCGCCGCGTCTGTCATCGCCGGCGTCAAGCCACCAGCGAGTTTGACCTGTTTGACCCCTGTGTGGGCCCAAGTTGACTCCCCCCTGAGTCTATGACAGGTGGGGCCGGTCTGCTAACTAGTTTAGGATCGCTCTTAACTAATTTTAATTAGTTTAGACACTGACATGTGGGCCCAGGCCCCACTGACAGCTAATTAGTGTTAATTTAATTCTGATAATTAGCTGAGTCACTGACAGACAGGGCCCACCAGTCAGGTTTGACCTGGCCGACCTAGTTGACTGCTGACTTCACACCTATGTCATGCTGACACATTAATTCAATTACTGGAACTATTCTTATATAGGAAATTCCAGAAAATATCCAAAGCTTCTAAAAATCATAGAAAATCAACCATAGCTCCAAATGCAAAGATTTATATATGAAAAATGATCAGAAAAATTCAATCTATCCATCTGTAATGGTTTTATGCATGACAAAACAAGTTAACCTTTCTGTTTAAGCGGAATAAGGTAATGCACTAATAAGGCCATGTTTAATGAGCTAACATTTGAATCTTTGATTCAAATGAGTTCACCCCCTTCTGTTTTAGCTTGCATTAGGCCAAGACACTTTCATCTTGCCATGTCGTAGCATGCATCATATTGTTGCATATTGCCATGTGTTGATTATGTTCGGTGTGATTTTCGTGGTAGGTTCTGCCTCCGAGGATATCCCCGAGTATCCGTCTGAAGGGCAGTACCCTACTACCACTACAACAGGCAAGCAACCCATTGATCATTCCGATACAACCCATGTTCTCGCTTCTGCTCTTGTTTACTGCATTAAGACAATGCGATTCAAACTGCTGTGTGCTACGGTAGTTCAACCCTTATCCTCTGCATGACCTGTCATTGCCACAGTAACTAGATGAAACCCACTAGCATGTGTAGGAGTTGATTGAGCCATGTATGTGATTCCTACCTTGCTATGCCTGCTATGCTTAGAGTTGTGTCAGGTCTGGTTCATCTGGGTGATGGGCTAGAGTGAAATGATTATGTCGGTAATGTGAGGGATGTGTGGAACATGTTTTGGTAAAGGTATTGATAAGAGGCCATGTAGGAGTACATGGTGGGTTGTTTCATTGAGGCCATCCCTAAGAACTGAGATCTGTATGTGTGATTTTAAGATTCAGCTACTACCATGCATTGGGATCCTTAATTGACCCTCTCGGCTTCTTAAATACCCTAGTACTTTATCCAGGAGTTGCAAATAGTTTCTGGTGTTTGTAGGTTATGTGTTGGCGGCCGTGCGTAGCGCTGACCCTAGGGGTGGGCTATGTTGCGGTAGATACACCGTGGCACGGTGTACCGAGTCACCCGTTTGGTGTCTCGGGAACCCTGTTCACATCGTTCGGGGCCGTATGTGGAAACCTCGGCCGGACTCCCTGCGGATGGAACCTGGATAGGCGATGAACCTGGACTAGAGACTTGAGTGTTTAGGTAGGTCGTGGCCGACACCCTCGTTGGGCCTCCGCTTGAAGGTTGTCGAGTACATGTCGTGTAAATGGCGGTAAGTGGTGAAAGCGTGTATGAAGAAGTACAACCTTGCAGGGTATAAATCTATTCGAATAGCCGCGTCCGCGGTAAAGAACTACTTGGTTGCCTATACAGTTCATAGACAAGTTAATGGTTACTACTAAAAGACTCAAGATAAGTGTGAGTACCAAGGATGGCCCTCTCGTAGGATGACGAGGGAGAATCCCCGGTGGAGTATTGTGTTGGTGAGTAGTGGACTCGTGTGCGAAAACTATTTTACTAGTGGAGTTCTGTAGGATAGCTTAGCCAAGAGTCAAAGCTGGTTTACTGCAATAACCCCACCACCTTCTTGAGAATGAGCATGTATAGTAGGTTCTGTTGTAAGACTTGCTGAGTACCTTTGTACTCATGTTTGCTTAATTACTGTTTTCAGACGACAACACCGCCCCCTCCGATGGGTTCTACATAGACCTTGACGTCGACGAGTGACTAGCCACCCAGGTGGTGATCCTGGCCATGGAGGGCCCTATGTAGATAGACAGGCTTTGGAAGCCTTCTTGCTTTCTAGTGTCTGTACTCAGACCATTTACTTCCGCTTGTGCTTGTATGTTTGTATGACTTGAGTGTCGGGTCATGTGACCCCTACCTGTATGAACATGTTATGTATGGCTCTCTGGAGCCTTTAAATAAAGTACTTGAGTTGTAGAGTTTTGTTGTGATGCCATGTTGTATGTACTCATATCGGGCATATTGTGTGTATGATTGAAATGCTTGGTATGAGTGGGATCTGACAATCTAGTTGTTTATCCTTGGTAGCCTTTCTTATGGGGAAATGTAGTCTAGTGTTCCTTGAGCCATAGTAGTCCGCTACAGCCCGGTTCACCGGAGTCCTGCTAGCCCAGCACTACTATTCAGGACACTTGACTGGCCGGCATGAGTTTCACTTTGTTCCTATGTCTGCCCCTTCGGGGAAATGTCATGCTGTGACATCCGGAGTCCTGCCTAGCCTGCTACAGCCCGGGTTCCCCGGAGTCCTGTTAGCCCAGTGCTACAGCCCGGATTCACTCGCTGATGACCGACATGCTTGATGTGATTCATGTATGCCTGTCTCCATAGGTCTGTGCCACTTTGGGTTCACGACTAGCCATGTCGGCCCGGGTTCTCTGTCATATGGATGCTAGCGACACTATCATATACGTGGGCCAAAAGGCACAAACGGTTTTGGGCCATGGTAAGGCGACACCCGTGGGATACCGTGCGTGAGGCCGCAAAGTGATATGAGGTGTTACCGGCTAGATCGATGTGGCTTGGAATCGGGGTCCTGACAGATCCGGGCGGAGGCACGCGGGATCCCGCCCGCAGCGTGGCCTTGAGACGACGCGCCATGGGTTCCCTGGACGACATCCGGCGATGCTGGAAGATGGCATCCGCGGGGGTTGCAGAGAGGCGAGGTGGAAGGAGGAGCTGGCGCCTCGGCGACGTGGGTGGCCTCCGGCGGCACCGGATCGAGGCGGTAGCAGGACGCCGGATCGGGAGGCGTGCGCGATGGTGTGAGTGGGTGGCGGCGGGAGCAGGGGAAGGAGACGAGGGAGAGGACGAGGGGATCGGGGAGATGGGGGTTGCGAGGGAGATGGGGATCGGGCTAGGTAGCGCTAGGGTTAGAGCTGGGCCTTGGGACGCCTGCCCAGTAGAGAAGGGGGCTGCGCCTAGGCCTTGGGAGAGGGATGGGCCGGCGCTGGGGAAAAGGATGGGCCGCGGGGACTGGGCTGGGGTCTCTGCTGCTGCTGCTCTCTTTTCTTTTCTATTTCTTTAGACATAAATACAAAAAGGAAAGAGCAGGGAAAAGGGAGAGGAGCTAGAGAAATATAAAAATATACTCATGATCCTGAAAATGTGCTCTATTTAACAAAATTGGTTTGGAGATTTTTAAAGGAAGTAAAAATAATTCAAGTTTGAATTAAATTCAAACTTGGGCTATTTTTGGACCTAACCAAATCAACTTCGAAAGAGGTGAAAAAAATTGGTAGAGGAATAGGACATGGTGATTGAATGTTGAGGCAAAGATGAACATTAAAAGAGAAGGGAAAGTGGCACTTGTCAAAAGAAGGAAGTAGAGGGGAGGGGAAGGTGATGATGCAAGATTCATGCATGGAACATGCAACAACATAATATGTATGAGAAAGCACACCATGCACATGATGACATGATGAAATGCAACATAAATAGAGCAAGAAAATAAAATACACGACGAAACTTGGAAAAGATGGAAGTCTTCTGGAGCGCCGGTCTTGGGGCGTCACAGATGCTCTGGTTACCATGTGAAGATTGCGGTAAACGTCTTGCCTCGGTACGAGGGGACGTGGTTCGTGTTTATAGGCAGGGGCGCAGATCCCTGTAGCGCATACATAGGATATAGAATACATCTTGGAGGAGAAGAAAGGAGAGATGGAGATAGCCATGGTTACATGGATAACTATCTAGGCTAAACAACTATCGAAATATCTCTAAGAAATCTATCACATTATAGGTTACAATATGCGCCAAACTATATGTTTAACAAACGGATGTACTACCCGGAGTCCAAATATCCATTGATATTCTACTCTTTTTCGCAGAGGTAGGGCCAACCTATGCCCTCAGACGACAAGCAATGTCCCATCTTCTTCTCCAAGAGCCTCGGCCAACCAATTCCCAAGCTCCCTTCACTAGTGCATATCTTCTTCTCTACTCCAAAGGCAACAAGCTCCCTAACACTACTAGAGAAAACCCTATACACAGAATTTAGCAGCAGCGCAGCTCAAAAAGGAGCGGCGCTGCTAATTAGAAGTAGCTCAAGTGTGGAAAACCCGCTACTGGCAAGTGCTTAGCAGTAGCGCGCTCGGTGTAACCCGCATTGCTACAAATATGGACCGACAGTGCCCACCCAACTCCATTTAGCAGCAGCGCGGTGCCGCGAGCCGTGCTACTACTATAGCTGTAGCAGTAGTGCGGTTTTTCTGAGGTCGCTGCTGCTAATTTTCAAAGGCACACTTTTGGTCCCGGTTAGCAGTAGCGCTTGTACCGAAAGCGCGCTGCCGCTACTTTCTTAGCAGCAGCGCGTTTTACGTCCCGCGCTACTGCTAATCCGCACCCACCACCTTTTCCCCACCCGCCCTCCCCCTCCCCCTCCTCTCCCTTTCCCCTTCCTCTCCCATTCTCACTCTTCTTCTTTCTCAGTACTTCTCCCCCATTACTCTCCCTCTTCTATCTACCTTTCTCTCTCTTCATTACTCCTACCTAACTACACCACCTCTCCTTTCTCTTTTTTCCTTCCCCCTCCACTAGTTGAAGTTGTCTCCTCCCAAATTAGGTAGCTAGATAGATGTAGCATTTAGTTAAGTGACCTATTTGCCCCCTAACTAGATCTATCTTTGTCAAGAAGAGCTTTGTGCACTTTTGATCTCCCTACATCATCATCTTCACCGTGTGCTCGATCTCGAGATATAGGTGATTAAAAGTTCATGCTTTTGCAAAATGGAAATATGTTTATGTGTGTGTGATATGTTTATGGAAATTGTGTGTGTGGCATGAATTGATGCCAAATTGTGCTTTTGAGTTGACTATGTTTTGCCGAAATGTCGATTTATTTCCATTTCGGCGAATTCCGGGCAAACTCTAGATCTATATATGTCCTATTTTTAAGGAAGGTCATGCCAAATTTTTGTATGACTTTGATGCATGCACGCATTTTTATAATCAATTTGTTTATTATTACCGTTCAAAGTTGACGATGGTCAGTGGAACGATGGTGGACAGGTGTTTGCGGTCGGCGGTGCAGGACATGAAAGAAAATAACCGGACAGAGGTTTTATGTCCGTGTCGAAAATGCAAAGGAATAGTTTGGCTCGACCCCCATGACGATGGTCGTGTAGAAGCGCACCTGCTCATGACTGGTTTCATGGATGGCTATACTCGGTGGATAATTGAAGATGAGGATGACGATGTTGAGGATGCCGACGGGGCAGGCAATGATGACACGGGGCAAGACGAAGAGATGATCGATAATGGCGGCGGGGAAGAGGCCGGACATGGCGGCGGAGAAGGGGCCGAACATGGCGGTAGAGAAGGGGCCGGACATGGCGGCGGAGAGAACGACATGGACTCCACGCAGCAGAGTTCATCGGTACTAAGTTCAATCGTGCGGGACCCTCATGTTCAAGCATTGTTTCGCAAGGAGACGAGTACTGAGAGAGCTGCTTCTAGAGAGTAGGCTAAGATGGAGCAACTGGTGGTAGACTCGAATACTCCATTGTATGATGGTTGCAATCCTGAGGTCACCCGCTTGAGTTTCACGCTCCAACTCCTGAAGACGAAGGCTAAAAACAAATGGACCGACACTAGCCTCGATGAGCATCTCAAGTACCTAAAGGATGTTCTTCCCGCGGGTAATCTATGTCCTAGTAGTGTTGATGAGGCCAAGAAGATCGTGTGCCCTCTTGATCTGCCACACGTTAGATACCATGCATGCATCAACGATTGCATAATTTATCGGAAGGAGCACATGGAAAAAACAAGCTGTCCGGTGTGCAATGCTTCTCGATACAAGAAGGCCGGAAAGAAATGTCCCCAGAAAGTGCTTGGTACTTACCGATCACTACCCATCTCCAAAGGTATTTTGTAGATCCCAAGGAAGCAAAGCTAATGCGCTGGCACGCGGAGAGGAAGAAGCCCGACGATGGAGATGATCCGTAGCTGAGACACGTCAAGGATGGAAGCCAGTGGAGAGCGTTTAACAACTTCTATCGGTATTTTGAATGTGATGCAAGGAACATCGTGCTCGGCGTGTGTACCGATGGCATGAATCCGTTTGGCAACCAGAACACCAACCATAGCACATGGCCCATGTTTGTATGGAT